>NC_063205.1:3297443-3651193 GCF_017589495.1 Alosa alosa
TGTTCTTATTCCCTGCAGATGATTGATGTTGGGATTAGGGAAGCAAAAAAGAAACAGTCCCTGCCCACTCCCACAGGGGAAGAGTGGAAAGAAGTGAGTTTGTGTGTGTGTGAGTGTGTGTGTGTGTGTGTGTGTGTGTGTGTGTGTGTGTGTGTGTGTGTGTGAATTAGCTGTAGTGGCCGCTTGGAGCTCCGTATGTGCTGGTCAGTCCACATGTATGAAGATTGCCGGGGTAAGCAGGAGGCTTTGCTCAGTGTGTTCCACCAGGGGGCGCCAGCGCTACACCGCTCTGCTCCACCAGGGGGCGCCAGCGCTACACCGCTCTGCACCACCAGGGGGCGCCAGCGCTACACCGCTCTGTTCCACCAGGGGGCGCCAGCGCTACACCGCTCTGCTCCACCAGGGGGCGCCAGCGCTACACCACTCTGCACCACCAGGGGGCTCTGCTCCACCAGGGGGCGCCAGCGCTACACCGCTCTGCTCCACCAGGGGGCTCTGCTCCACCAGGGGGCCAGACCACTGCACTCCTCCACTCAGGAGGAACTCAGGGGGTGCATCCAGTCGGACCGAATCGGACTGGACCTTGGACCTCGGTTCTGACCCTGAGACGGACTCAGACAGCCGTGGCGCATTGACTCCTCCAGGACGCTGCCCCCCTCTTCTCGCTGGCCCCACCCGTCTCCACCCTGACCCACTCTTCCGCCTCTCTGCTGATGTCATTTCCTGCCTTTATCCTGCTGCCCTTGGATCACTCAGCTCCCACAGGAAGACCTCTAGGGTCTCCTCGGGCCTCCCTCTTCCTCCTCCTCCTCTTCCTCTGCGTTTGCACAGCGCTGGGTGCTGCAGCTCGGTCTGGACTTCGCCTCTGGTTTGCTTTCCTGTTTATGTTTTCGTTTGGTTAGTTTAGCTTTTAGTTTAGTTCCTGTTTATGTTTTTGTTTGTCGTTGTTGCTTTGACCAGTTCGGGAGGAGGACGAGCTAAAGTGTCCCCTGCTGTGGTCACCACATGTAGAGACTGTATTTCACATTGAGACTCCTGTGTCAGATTGTACTTATTTATTTATTTATTTCTTCCTGACACAAAATGTGTGTGTGTGTGTGTGTGTGTGGCATGGGTGAATCCCACGCACCAGCCAGTTACCTGAGGTAGCAGAGAAGTGGCGTCACACACAATCCAGGTGTGTGATGTGACGTGACTCGTGTCGCTGACAGGCTTCCTTCCTTCGGCTTCTCACCTGATTGCTGATTGCTGCTCTCATCCTCTTGATTGTTGTTCAGAATAGTGAACTACTGAGATTCCATGTGTGTGTGTGTGTGTGTGTGTGTGTGTGTGTGTGTGTGTCGATGTTCTGATGTGCGCTGTGACTCTCCAGCCATTCCCATGTAGTCGTCATGGTAACACTAATGCAGCCTCATGTTGAGGTGTTGCTAAGGTAGCACCACGCCCATCCTGCTATGGCTCCGCCCTCCGGAAGTCCACCAGGACGCGGCTACACCACATGAAACAATGCATTCTGGGAAAGACTTTAGGGGCAACCATTTATTTAGAGAACGTTATTCAGGGACATGAGAGGGGGCAGGCTAGTGCCACTGTGGGTTTAGCTTGGGGCAGTTAGGAGACACTTTCTAATGTAGTTCACAGGGCTAATGACCACATTATTACAGAATAAATTATTAATATTGTTATTATTATTATAATCACTGTTCATAATTCTAATTATAGTTTTACTTGGGGTGCCAGGTTCCTTTGCCTATCCCTGCATGCATGTATATGCCACACAGCCACACACGACCACACACTACCATAGCCTCAGAAAGATTTCCTGATCTATTATGCAAATATGGTGTTCCAGTGTCTAACTAGCAGTGTCGTTGTTGTGTGATAACAGCACCACGTGGTTAAGACTGAGATTTACCCGCCTGTCGGCAGTGCACCAGACGCACGTTATCTTTGAAAACGTTTCCCTGGTCACCAGGAAGTCATGTGTTTCTGTTTTGAAAACGTTTCCCTGGTCACCAGGAAGTCATGTGTTTCTGTTTTGAAAACGTTTCCCTGGTCACCAGGAAGTCATGTGTTTCTATTTTGAAAACGTTTCACTGGTCACCAGGAAGTCATGTGTTTCTGTTTTTTTTTCTGTGGTGACCACTGCAGTGTAAGCCTTCCCCTGAGCAGGATCTAGAAACATATACCTGACAGAGATCCTGACAGACACACACACCTGATCTGGAGTCATACACCTGAGAGAGATCTAAGCACACTCACACCTGATCTGGAGTCATACACCTGAAAGAGATCTTAACACACACACCTGATCTGGAGTCATACACCTGAGAGAGATCTAAGCACACACACCTGATCTGGAGTCTTACACCTGAGAGAGATCTTAACACACACACCTGATCTGGAGTCATACACCTGAGAGAGATCTTAACACACACACCTGAGCTGGATCTAGAGACAGACCTGAGAGAGATCTAAGCACACACACCTGATCTGGAGTCATACACCTGAGAGAGATCTAAACACACACCCCTGATTTGGACACACACCCCTGATCTAAACACACCCCCCTTATCTAAACACACACCGCTGATTTGGAGACACACGCACCACTGATTTGGAGAGCCAGGCAGCGCCTGCCGGGAGGGAAGGTTTCCACTGCGGTGCGAGTGCGCCCCCTGGAGGCTGCAGTGACGGCATGTAGCTTCTGTTCCCTGCGTGTGCTGATCCCCTTTGGTTGGTCCACTCCACTGTTATGCTGTGTTTTTTTGCCAAGCTGAACATACCTGGCACGAGTGTGTGTGGGTGGATGAGAGTATGTGTGGGTGTTTGTTTGCAAGGGCATGTGTGTGAGGAAAGTGCGTTAATCGGTGTGTGTGTGTGTGTGTATGTGTGTGTGTGTGTGTTTGGTTCAGCACGTGCAGGGTTTCCTTTGTGAGTGAGTGGGTGTATACCTGCATACCACAAGATATGCAAAAACAATGCAATAACAACTATGACTGTAAACAGAATCATGAAGAATTATAGCTGTTAAAAGTATTGTTCAAAGAGAAAAAGTATCAGAGATAATATATTCAGAAGTATTAGTATCGTAATTGTTATACTTGAATTCAGGTGCATTCAGTATTTAAAGTATATATCATTGTGCCAGGCCATTTAGACGCCATATATTTGCTCTTGTTAAAGACCACTAGTTATTTCTATTCCGTTGGGGTTAATAGTTGTACATTCTTGCATGGGATTCATTTGATCACGTCAGTTTTGATGTTCTGTTGATTTCTCTCTCTCTCTGCTTTTCTTTACTTCATTTCTCCAGGCGAGGGAGGAATGTGTACTGAGATTGAGGATAGTCGTTTTATTTTTTTAATACCAGTTGTAAATAGTAATTGAGATATGTAAGTATTACAGCTGTTTGGCAGGTTGCTGGTGGTGTTGAAATGATTTTGCATATCTTGTGCACATTTAGCTCTGAGATGGCAGCACGCTTCTTTGAAACGTTTTAAAAAACGTTCTGACCAATCAGATATTTTCTTTTCACATTTTGACCAATCAGATATTTTCTTTTCTCATTTTGACCAATCAGATATTTTCTTTTCACATTTTGACCAATCAGATATTTTCTTTTCTCATTTTGACCAATCAGATATTCGTATTTCCCCTTCCGTTCCCTTTACACTCAGAGGGTTATACTGAGCATATGAAGTTCTCATTTATTTTTTGAGAAAAAAATAGATTAACAGTTCTATCAGATTCACACCACACACACACACACACACACACAACACACACACACATTCAATCACGTGTCATTGTTTTATAACGTGTTGATTCTTACTGTGTAGGTATTTGTTGAGAGGGAGCAGGTTGCCATTGAGCCACATGTCCCCTGCTGTGTGATTAGCCAGCATCTGACCAGATGATCCGTCCCCTATAGCGTTTTATGCAGGCATCTGCCTGGGCCTACTATGATCCGTCCCCTATAGCGTTTTACGCAGGCATCTGCCTGGGCCTACTATGATCCGTCCCCTATAGCGTTTTACGCAGGCATCCGCCTAGGCCTACTAAAGCCCTGCCACCACCACAGTGACAATCTGGGAACGCATCTGTTGGTTTGAGATTCAGCACGGGAAGAGTGTATTCTGTACGGGGACGCATGTGGTTTCCTGTCTTGGGGAGGTTCTTGTGAGCGGTCCAGTCAGAGACCCAAAGGATCACCTGCACGTCCCCATGGAGACAGTCAACTAACTAGTGACTGCATATTTTTATACCATACACATACACACACACACACACACACACACATATATATATATATATATATATATATATATATATCCCTATATAAGTCTAGAGTGTATACTGAATGTCAGGGTAAGGTTGGTGTCTCTTTAGAATGTGTATAGTATTTTGTACAGATAGAAGTTGAAATGTTATCTGTCATTCCATAGGGCTCGTGAAGAAGGATGGGTAGCCGGCTGCTGCTGGTCAGGCGATTGGACAAAGAGGGACGAGGTGCAGGAGCTATGAGGCGGAGATGAAAAGCTTTTATTTGTCCTGACCCAAAAAGGCTTTTTTTTTAAAATGTTGAGAAATGTCAGAACAGTGTTCCTGAGTGAAGGAGGCATGTGGGTGGGCTCAGTGTAGGATGGGGAGGGAGTTGCTACCAGTGATGCTCAGGCAGGCTCCATGTTTAATACTTTGATACCTTTTGCTGTTCTGTTGTACTGCACTTCCACACATCAGAATCTGCACCAAAAACAGACGAGAGGGGTGGGGTGGGGGGGAGGTGGGGTGCTGACGGTAGCCCTTTCTGGGTCCATTTTGTCTTTAATACGGAGAGGAACAGGATGCCTAGTTGACCAATGGATGTTAGCCTTGTACAAGGTCTCAGTCAGTCCAGGAGGATTGTGATCCATTTTGTCTTTACTTATGATCCAGGGTTGAGGATTGTTGAGAAATAGCCTACATATTTTATGGAAAGTATTTTAAAAGTAGATTTTATTTTTGTCCAGGTGGGCATCACCTCCCTGTCTTGAAAACAAAGCTTTCTAGTGTTTCACTCACCAGTATAACAAGATGGCAAAGATGGAGTTGTATGAATAAATTACATATATTTTATAATCATATTATTATATATGCAAATATATAAATATATATTTACCATAGAGGGAGAAACTTATATCTTTAAGAATGAAATAGTAGCAGGGCAGATCGATCTGACTTTGCCTTTTAAACCCCTGAATGGTTGGTGTTGGAAAGATGATATTTTAGCTACTTTATGCCAACCTCATTACTGCATGCTGTGTTTAACTCCTTTTCAAGCGTTGACATCTGAAGATTTCCCTACTGTAGCCTAGTTTAATTTAGCACAGCCTTCCATAGCATAGCCCAGGCCCCAGGTCATGGTTTAAATTAGCCTTGGTGAGCTTCACCTAGTTTAGCATAGCCTTGCCTAGCTGAACCCAAACCCCAACCCACAGTTTAGGTTAGCCTTGGTTAGCTTTATTCATCTTACCATAGCCTTGCCTAGCATAACCCAGGCCCCGCTCATAGTTTAAGTTAGCCTTGGTTAGCTTTTACTAGGTTAGCTTGTCTTAACCTATTTTTGCTGCTTGTCTGGGTTTATGATCCTCTGTGGGTGTCCATGTGCATCTACAAGAGGAACTGTAGTGATGCAGTTTTAGCATAACAGATGGGCAATAGCCAGGTGTGGCTATCTTAGCTGTGCTTTGCCCTTCCCTTTGACCTTTGAGACTTGATTGACAGGAGCTGTTACTGCCACTGCGCTACCTGCCCACACACACACACACACACACACACAAATGTTAAAGTGTAGCATTGAGAGCCTTCTGTTAATGACTGTTAATTTACAATGTTTAAAGAATCATAATTACTGCAATCATTCCCATATTATTATTATTATTATTATTATTAGGCAAGTTTCTAGAAATGCAATAATGAACATTTTCAGACTGCATTGTTTGTGCACTTCTGCACAGACCAAACGTCATATGAATCCCCTTGCATCCCACACACTTACACACACACATACACACACACACACACACTTACATGCATTCACATACACATTGCCCTTGAAAGGGTCCCAACACTAGTACCTCAGCAGTAACATAGTGACCACTCTTAACAGCCAAAAGGACATGAGTGAGGAATAGTCTTTATTAGCCTTTGACATGAATGAGGAATAGTCTTTATTAGCCTTTGACTTGAGGAGGAATAGTCTTTATTAGCCATTGACATGAGGAGGAATAGTCTTTATCAGCCTTTGATGCCTGGGGGCTTGGTTCTCTGTGGATGACCCAGGCTGGATCAGTCAAGTTCAGATCAAGATGCTGTTGTTGTTTTTTCATGCACTGGTTTGAATATCTGAGAAGGAGTTCTTTGGGCCTTATTGATTAGAGTCTTGTTGATGGGCACTGGTTTGAGTTCTTTGGGCTCATAGCAGCCTTGTTGTTGTTTGTCTTCTGTCTGGACTGTAAATAGATTAGCGCTCTCAACATAACCCTGTCAGATCATCTTGTTGTTTTGACTGAATAATATCAACATGTAGTTTTTCACACATAAACTTGATACAGTACGTAGACATAACTTAATGCAGTCAAAGCGTCACGATGACCTGCCTGGTTTATGTTGAGTATGCTAACGTGTTCCTGCAGTGTAGAGTTGTGCAAGTGATGGATGGATTGGTGGAGTTGTACTCCGGATCATGGGCTGACCTAGTTCTGAGAAAGGGTTAGGCTTAGTTGCTCTCTTGCAACATCAGTAGGGAAGATGGTTCTGTTGGGACCAGCAGAAGAAAAGGTGGTTCCATTGGTTCTGTTGTGCATTAGCGGTAGGGAAGGTGATTCCATTGGTTCTGTTGGGCCTAGCAGTAGAGAAGGTGGTTCTGTTGGTTCTGGTGGTTCTAGCAGGAGGGAAGGTGGTTCTGTTGGGCCTAGCGGTTGGAAAGGCGGGTTCCGGGAAGGTGATTCCATTGGTTCTGTTGGGCCTAGCAGTAGAGAAGGTGGTTCTGTTGGTTCTGGTGGTTCTAGCAGGAGGGAAGGTGGTTCTGTTGGGCCTAGCGGTTGGAAAGGCGGTTCCGTTGGTGGATTATGGCTGCTCTGTGTTGTAAGGCAGGTCATGAGGTTTACCTCTGATGATTTGCGGAGCGATGCACGTTTCCTTGTGAGCCCTAGCTCACTGTCACTGCAATGCCATATTGAGACAACTTGCACACACTACACACTTCACACACACACTTCAGCACCCCACCAATTAGTTTAGAATGTACATAGAGATATGAAGGGAGAATCTAACATATTTTAGTTAGCCATTCTCTCTTTTTTTTCCAAGGAGAAATATAACTTGCTGTGTGTCCTATGATCTGCCCACAGCCAGGGGGCAGTGTAGAGCCGCACGTCTGACATGCACACACTGACGCTGATTTAGGCTGTCGCTATGGAAACCTACCCCTGTGAGATTAACGCTGACGACTTGCTCAGTCACTGACCTGTTTCCACGGAGGTCCCTGCAGCACGGTGACCTCTCAACTCTGACCCCCGACCTCTGACCCGGTCGCACACTCCTCTCGTGGGCGCCTCTGCATGATGTGCGCTGGACTTTTCCAAACACGGTCTGGGGATGTTTTGGGGGTTTCTTCTTTTGGTTTGTTTTCATTCTTCCATTAAGATTTTAAAAAGGGAAAGAAATGATGATGAAGGAATCAAAGCATCGATCACTTTTCTACTCCTATTTTCAAAAAAAAGTGAAATGGAAAAAAAAATGTAAAGACAAAGTTGAATTTGTAAATACGTTCTGTACAGGTTGGGTCTGTACGCGTAAGTCTGTCCTTGGTGGCAGAGTCTGTCTTGCTTATAACGCACGCTACCAATAAATAAAAAAGGAAAAAACTCTTATTTAGGCTGTATGGTCCTTGAAAGCAAGTTTTAAACTTAATCTATGATGTATATTCCTGTAACATTGCATTTTTATCTGAGGAATGATGTTATTAAAAAATATTGCAAATAAATTGAATTTCCTAGAGTCTGTGCTTTTTGGCTGTTTTCCTGTAGACAGATATATTCAGACATATCCACACTCATATAGTACACATCAGTGGAACATATTCATAAAACAATACTGCTATTATGGATAGTGATGCAATATTGATCTTTTATCTATTGTTTACATTCACACTTTTCAGTGAAAATCTCTATTTCATATTTTGTGTAAATTCACACGAGATGGTTAGAGCACAGCACACTTCAATTCTCTATTCTAATGGCACTGAACTCCCACATACTCACAATGAAGTCCTACATATTCACACTGAAGTCCTACATACTCACACTGAAGTCCTACATATTCACATTGAAGTCCTACATATTCACACTGAAGTCACATAGTCTCATAGCACGTTACAGAGGCCTCACTGGTTCCACTAAGTGGAATCAGTCTATCCATTTTAAAGAGAAATTGCCTTTTTCACCAGCCTGGGTGCCAGCCGAACTTAGCCGCACCCACAGCATTTGAGGTCGGGAAGTTCGGTCTGGCATTGCTCCGTTGTGGAGCAACTATGCTCGAACCAGACCTGCTTGGACCAATCAAATCGGACTTTGCGATGATGGACAGGTGAGCAACGTCTGATGAAGGGCTTGAGTGGGCCCGAAACGTCACGGTAAATAAACTATAACTTGGGAGCATATACTGGTGTTGCGGACTTTTTTCCCCTCTCTCTCAGGTGAGCAACAGCGCCTCGTCTATCACGTCATCTGAGCACACTTAGCACGTTTGCAACAAAAACGCTGTGGCTAGAAGGAGACAGATGGCTTCTAAGACCCCATATGGAAAAATGCATATTATTTCAATGAGGTTTTATCACTGAAAACGATTATTTCTGAAAACTTTGGCCAAAGTTGAGATGTGGGAAAACTGGTGGTTTCACTTTCATCAAGGGAGAACAGCGCTGTTGCATTGTGACATATTGATTGACCACCTGTTCAAGGGATTTGCGACAGCCTTCCCAAACTGTTTATAACATGTTTGTAACATATCGGTGTTCAACAGAATTATTTCCGTTCTTTTTTACGGAGGGGAAATATCAGTTTTTCCTAATAGTCTACCCTGCTACCCTGCTCTTATATTTCGCTAACGAGTGCTGTAGGAGATATTGACGGCACAATAACTTTTACAAAAAAACAGAAAACAATGTTAAGGCATTTGTGGAGAAGAAGGATGGTTTGTGTTCTTCCTACAGCTCACGGTAAGCTATTTCGTTGCTCTGATTGGTTAAGGTCTATCCAATTGAGTGCAGAGGCATTCCCCCCCTCTATCGGTTGAAGTAGGACCAGTAGGAAGCGGCTGAAGTGCCCTTGAGCAAGGCACCTAACCCCTCACTGCTCCCCGAGCGCCGCTGTTGTAGCAGGCAGCTCACTGCGCCAGGATTAGTGTGTGCTTCACCTCACTGTGTGTTCAGTGTGTTTCACTAATTCACGGATTGGGATAAATGCAGAGACCAAATTTCCCTCATGGGATCAAAAGAGTATACTGTATATACACATACTTATACTTATACAGTGACCTGCGAGGCAAAGCAGGGCTCCCAGACCGTCACTGAGATCCTGAAGAAATCAGACTGCTCCTAGAGTCTCCTCTCTAATGTCTGTCATTAGCCTGATTTCAAGTGTATCTGATAGGAACTCTTCATCTCTGATAGGAACTCTTCTCTCTTATTTCTGTTGGTGAACAGCACTGAATGACTGTCTTTCCATCTCTTTCCATCTCATTTATAGGATTTGTTAATCTGTGTTGCTTTGAAACTTTCATGTGATTGGAAAATGTTTCAATATAGGAGTTTGATTATGAGAGACTGTAATTGTATTCTTGTTAATTTCAGTCCTGATAATCATAGTAATTAATGAACTTAAATTTACTCATTTCTGCAGTATATTGTACTTGGGGGAATTACTCCAATCTTAAAACTTATAATAGTGAAGTGCTCTGTGATACTGAATGGTGATCTTGGTAATGATGCACATTGAAGAAGCATCAACATTTTTATTTTAATATTCATAAGACCATTAAAAGTCATATTTTATCCTAATTCAGAAAAAATAGAAGTCAATGAAGTAAAGTAATAAAATTGAAAAGAAAAAAGTGAATGTCAAATACTGTATATAAGTTTAGTTGTGGATTCAGTTCCACCATTGTGCCCTTGAGCAAGGCACTTATGCTGATGAATCCTTATAAACTCTAGAACTCCCTCGTCAGTCTGACTTTACTGTGTGTAATGTGCCCTCATGTAAATCCCTTGAGAACACTTGAACATCTGGCGATAGTGCTGCTCTATTCTGGGACTAACAGACCCACTCAGGCCTGGCAATGCAAATCCAAGTTTCCCCCACAGACTGCTCTGTTTCCTGGGTTACACCTACAGGCACAAACTGCACTGGGACAGCTGTGCTCAGTTACACGGCTGTACTTTCACTCAGGTCAACTCAGGTATTGCAGGACATGCCATTGCATGATGATGGTATTTAGTTTTAATTACATTAAGTTTTTTTAATTACGTTTAGTTACAGTAGTTTATGCTACCCTTAAACAACTAGACTATCATCAACACATCTACGAATGTTGATTTGTTATACACCGACCCACCCACCCATCCACACACACACACACACACACACACACACACACACACACCCATCCACACACACACACACACACACACCTTTATCTCTTGGTGATCACCTCCCTCTACTGGTGGTGAATGGTAGTGAGTCACAGCTTTGAGCTTCATTAATCCATGCTGTTGATTTACCATTGCTGTTACCGCTCTCTCTCCCTCTCTCTCTCTCTATCCCCCTCTCTCTTTCTCTCTCTTTCTCTCCCTCCCTCCCTCTCTCTATCCCCCTCTCTCTCTCTGTGAGGGAATTGGTATTGACGTGTGATGTTATATTCATGAATTAAATCACTCAGTAAAACAGACATTTGACATCTTTGACATGGTCCCATTTGATATCTTCCTCTCCTGTAGTCACACGGGGTCGTCAGATATGGATCAAATGAAGAGTTCAATGGGAATCATGAGATACATGATACTGGAGTGGCCTGTTTCTGTGCCCATTATGTAATGCCCTGCAATCAATCAATCAACCGGTCAATCAATCAATCAATCATTCATTCATTCATTCATTCATTCATTCATTCATATTTCATCATTCATTCATTCATTCATTCATCAATCATCATTCAGCATTCAATCAGTCTGTCTGTCTGTCTGTCAGTCTGTCTGTCTTCTGAGACATGGCATACATGATGTAGCTTCATTCACACTGTGTAGGGCATAGATATTAGAAAGCTAGAGACTGCATTGCGCCGTCATCTTGGTGAGGGCAACAATCACTGGAGGCCAATGGAGGAACATGCGACTCTGACTGGAAATCAGACAGTGTCTCTGATTGCCCCCAAGTGTTGCCCATAGACAGTAAGGTGTTTGCCCCCAAGTGTTGCCCATAGACAGTAAGGTGTTGCCCCCAAGTGTTGCCCATAGACAGTAAAGGTGTTGCCCCCAAGTGTTGCCCATAGACAGTAAGGGGTTTGCCCCCAAGTGTTGCCCATAGACAATAAGGTGTTTGCCCCCAAGTGTTGCCCATAGACAGTAAGGTGTTTGCCCCCAAGTGATGCCCATAGACAGTAAGGTGTTTGCCCCCAGCAATATGGCCCTGCGTTCACACATGCGTGACATAGGCCTATAGAACTCGACGGACAATGTGGTATTTAGCTTTCTAATATCTATGGTGTAAGGCACCACCAGAGCAACACCAACACCACACCACCAGTAGGTGGAGCTGTTGGACCGAAAACGTGTTTGTAGAATAATACTCTCTGGGGTTGGAGTCCTCCTGCATGCATTTAACCAGGGCCATGGCACCAGCATACTGTATGAGACGTCTTTATACCCAGGGCCATGGCACCAGCATACTGTATGAGACGTCTTTATAACCAGGGCCATGGCACCAGCATACTGTATGAGACGTCTTTATAACCAGGGCCATGGCACCAGCATACTGTATGAGACGTCTTTATAAGCAGGGCCATGGCACCAGCATACTGTATGAGACGTCTTTATAACCAGGGCCATGGGACCAGCATACTGTATGAGTGAGACGTCTTTATAACCAGGGCCATGGGACCAGCATACTGTATGAGACGTCTTTATAACCAGGACCATGGCACCAGCATACTGTATGAGTGAGACGTCTTTACTGTATAACCAGGGCCATGGGACCAGCATACTGTATGAGACGTCTTTGCTTTTCTATTTCACCTTGTTCCAGAACTTAAAACAACCCAGTGGTTTAAAACTGTAACACAACACATCTCTAAAATGACTTCAGACCCACTGAACTCACACCAATTTAAAGCAGTGCATTGAGCATGTGCCATGTAGTGATAAAGGAACTCACATCTCAAACATCTAAGCTCATAGACCTCATGCAGTTGGCCTACCGAGCCAGCAGAGGTGTGGAGAATGCCACTCTCACACTCAGGATGCAGTAGATGGTGATCTGTGGCATATGGTCATCATCATACCATCTCATAACTTCTCACCACAAGATGGATGCTGAAGAGTGATCAGTACTTCAGTGCATATCCACTCTTGCTCCTTTCATGCTGTTCTGGAGGAATATTTGCATGTAGATGTTGATTTGCATGAATGGATGACAGCTCTAGTTGGATATTTATATTGTGTGTTCAAAACACTTTAGAGCAACAGAGAGCCTGTCATCACTCTAGAGAATTCTTTATAACACAACAATGACACCCATCCTCATAGCCTTCTGGACTTTTGCCTTCTGCTTTAGAGGTAAGAAACTGACCACATTTTCTCCAGCACAGGAGTTATTGTGTGTTGTGTGTGTGTGTGTGTGTGTGTGTGTGTGTGTGTGTGTGTGTAAGAGGTTTGAACAATGATTCTGTTTCTCTACAGAGTCCTATGGACAGGTCACTGTGACTCAGACTCCTGCAGTGAAAGCTGTTCAACAGGGAGGATCAGTCACTCTGAACTGTAAAACCAGCAGTGATGTGTATGATGCAGGGACATCTAATTCTAATTATCCTCGATTAGCCTGGTACCAACAGAAACCTGGAGCAGCTCCTAAACTCCTGATCTATAATGCCAAAACACTTCAGTCTGGGACTCCATCCAGATTCAGTGGCAGTGGAACTCACAGTGACTTCACTCTGACCATCAGTAATGTCCAGACTGAGGATGCAGGAGTTTACTACTGTCAGAGTTACCATAGTGGCCCAGTGTTCACACAGTGCTAAAGCGCCGTACAAAAAGCTCCCTCAGTCAGGCTCCACATGACTGCACTGCTGCTGCTGGAGCTCACTGCAGGTGGAGAGCAGAGAACACAAGTGATGGGGGTCTGATTGCTCAACTGAACACACTGACAATCATCACAATCAGGAGAGAAAGCAGAGGAGAGTTCAGAGGAGCTCCGTGAACTCCTCTCTCTCGCTACAATTAGTCCTCTCCCGTTGACGCACCAGATAGTTAGTCACAGAAGCACGGAGGAACAACTGCTTTTCTACGAGAGGAGAGTTCAGCCTGTGTGTTCTGTCCAGCTCTCTTGCCGATGAAGGGGATCTCTGCAGTGTAGTGCAGTCTCTTCACTGTTATAACAGGAGATGACCTGAACCAAGTAACTGTGGGACTGAGCAGCACACACTTAGATGCCCATTACACACTCAGATGTCCACTACACACTCAGATGCCCATTACACACTCAGATGTCCACTACACACTCAGATGCCCATTACACACTCAGATGCCCATTACACACTCAGATGCCCATTACACACTCTCACTATGGGAACATAAACACTGCTCTCATTTACACAGGCTATGGGACACTGACCAGAGGCTAGAATGGAGGGGACTCACTGCTCTCATTTACACAGGCTATGGGACACTGACCAGAGGCTAGAATGGAGGGGACTCACTGCTCTCATTTACACAGGCTATGGGACACTGACCAGAGGCTAGAATGGAGGGGACTCACTGCTCTCATTTACACAGGCTATGGGACACTGACCAGAGGCTAGAATGGAGGGGACTCACTGCTCTCATTTACACAGGCTATGGGACACTGACCAGAGGCTAGAATGGAGGGGACTCACTGCTCTCATTTACACAGGCTATGGGACACTGACCAGAGGCTAGAATGGAGGGGACTCACTGCTCTCATTTTCACATTAATTCATTAATTTATTCCTTCATATCTTCTCTACAAAGTGCATTTGCACAAACGATAAACATTTATTTTGTATAGATACATTTTTTTTTTCTTTTTGTTCCAATATTCATGAATCATGAGTTATTTGCCCTATTTGAAGTATTTACAACAATTATATGATATTAGATCTTATAAAACATCAACATTCCTCATGCAGATGAGAGATAAAATTCATCCAGGCTGCAGTTTCATCCAGAGAAGATAGGGTTAGGTGGAATGAACCAATGACTGAACTCCCTGATAAAGCCTGCTGGTGTTACTGTCCTGGGTCAGACAGCTGATAAAGCCTGCTGGTGTTACTGTCCTGGGTCAGACAGCTGATAGAGCCTGCTGGTGCTACTGTCCTGGGTCAGACAGCTGATAAATCCTGCTGGCATTACTGTCCTGGGTCAGACAGCTGATAGAGCAGCCTGCTGGTGCTACTGTGTAGCGCCCCAATGCCATGGTATGTCACATACACTTATACTAAATCTCAAATGTATACTAAATCTGCAAAGGGTTACTCCTTAGCAAACCATAACGAAACAGTGCTCCACCACATCTGTGGATTAAACCACACAGTCAACTCAATGTAAGTAAGATAAATAAGGATGTTAATTGTTTTCAGCATTGCCAGCATTGTATATAAAATGATTGTCACTGATCGTCACGTCAGAGAAGCATGTGCCACTGATCTAGATAGATAGATAGATAGATAGATAGATACTTTATTGATCGATTGATCGAAATTCAAGATCTTTATAGATCAGTGGGCTGTGCACAGTAGTGTAACATTCATGTATTCACCATATAATAATAAAGTTGAAGTGGCTCTGCAATGTAGGCTATGTTTCCGTTTTTTGGCAGCACCATGTTCCTTACATGACATGGCCCAGTGTCCTTGTAACATGCATGCAAGTCTATCTAGCACAGCTAATATTAATATCAGTGAATCACACTCGCCTCCCGTTTAAGTTTGTCACCCAACAAAGCTAGAAATCAGTTTTTACACGTGTCTCCATGTCATACTGCAGTCTTTCAACAGATTGTAAATGATGTTAATGAATTTAGGTCCTTGCCTCTCTAAAAGAGCCTCTTGTGCTGTAACTTTTACAGAGTCTCAGGGTACGTTCAGACTAAGCGTCTTTTTCTCAGCTGCCGGTGTCCGTTTTACATTATAACCCGGAGTAGACCGTGTTTTCAAAAAAGTCGTCGGCTTCTTTTAAAACGCGACTGCAACCGTCTTTTTCTGCAGCTCAGAAGTTGAGAAATGTTCAACCAAAGATCCTTGATTACTAGCTCCGCTTGAACCCTCTCTGGTTCAACTTCTAGCGGAAAAACGCCATACATCATGCTATCTTTTTTACAGATGACCAATCACAAACAGATTACCGAGACCTGTGGTTTCCCATGACAACCAAGTAAAAAATGGAGAAGGTGACAGAACACCAGTCGAGAGACTCGTTTTAGTGTCTGAGCATAGGGAATTGTTTAACATGACTGCACAACTTTACCATAACATACCAAAAGCAATAGCCAACGTGAGTTTTCTCTTCCGCGACATTTTGAACCCACACGTAACGTTAGTCACTTTGTCTATCGCAAAAAGACGCTTCCGGCTGCTTTTTGGAACAATACGATGGCAGCTTTTTTTTCAAACTGAAAAAGCGGTCTGCACAACTTCTTGTGTCAGAAAAAGACGCTTAGTCTGAACGTACCCTTAAAGATGAACTGAACTGGAATTTGAAGTAAAAGTGATATAACAGATGTATTTTATTTCTTCTCATTGGTACAATGATTAAAATGGCTGAATTTATTAAAAGGGATAAAATTGTACGTTGAACGTGGTGTTGTTGTTACACGGGCGCTGCCATGTTGGATTTCAACAATCGGCTACGTCACTGGCATGGTAAGCTACTCTGCACTAGCACTAGCAGCCATAGCAGATAATGAGTCTGAGGCTAGCTGACATGGCTGAGGAAACTAACATTAGGCCTAGCTGAGTTACATATTGGCCATAAGCTGTTTATCGTAGGCTAGCCTACATCACAAAATCTCATACAAAATGAAACCAAACTAGTGAAACAAAGGCGAACACTTTAACAGGGGAAATTAATTGGGCATGAATCATACTGAACGAAACACAGACGACATTCAAACTATTGATAAGATGTGCACTATGGAAACTGGTCTGTAACTTTGGACGAATAAATGCCATTGACTTGCCATATCCTGACTTAAAAAAACCTTTTCTTGCTTACTTTATCATAAACTTCGGTGGGGCAGCTTGTAGTTTTTAATTCATAGAAGGGCTTAACCCACAGTCTATGTGCCATGTAGCCTAAGTTTCAACTTCGGCTTCGTTCACCCAATGCAGTCACTGGTCGCAATTACAAAGTCCGGGAAGGTTCGTTCAATCGTTTAAAGTTTTAAGTGCAGTAGCCTATCTGTCCCCTTTGGAATAATATCTCGAAGTAGCCTCAGATGAGGTCCAGTGTTAGATAGGCTACCATACGATCCAACCTAGGAAAGGGCTAGCAGCTAAAAACCTTGGAAACACTCTTATGTAAAACTCCACAAGCTAGCACTCCGACCATAGAGAGTATAAACCATGACTCCGATATCACAGATCGATAATAATGCTTTTACTAGCTGGTAACTAAACCACAGCGGGTCTGTAAACAGAATCCAATGTCCCTTTCTACTCACCCTGAAGCCAGTTGTTCACCGTCTCAGGGCAGATTGTTGATGCGAGGGAGTTTAACTCACAGTGCTGCTATCCAAGAGACTCGTGCAATATCAACATCCACAAGGTAAAAATCTGCAAACTCTCCACTTACGTTAGCCTAAAATAAACGGCAAACTCGTGTATCCTCCGTGTATCTGGGGTTAACTTGGGGTAACGAAGTTTTTAACAGTTTCAAGGGAGGGAGAGAGAGAGCCTGTGTGAGTTGTTGTTACGAGTGCCAGTAGTCCATACTGCGTTAGCCTACATTGACGTGACAATGCGTGTTATAGCTTATTTGTATATGCACCGTAGCCTTCGCATAGGCCTAATGTAGTGGTGGTGAGTGAGTATGCAGTTGTGTGGAGGATGTACAGTAGGCAATGTGTGTGTGTGTGAGGGATGGAGGGAGACAGAGAGACAGCGTGCGTGTTGCTGTCTCAAGCGCCCCTCGTCCAGTTTTCTACATGACCTGTAGGCTAGGCCTACAGTAGCCTATGTTGTGCCGCACAAAATGTATCTATGTTGTACATTGCACAAAAAATGTATACCCCCGAAAAGATGGGAGAATTTCTTACACAGGGGGGCTTTAACAGGTACTGTACCATTGAATTTCTAGACAACTCCGTTCTGAGTTTGACGAGCGTAGTAACAATAACTAGGGGGCGTGGCTTTTGCGAACGGTCAATTGTTTCTCATTTTCCCTTATTTCACTTTAGGCCCTACTTAAAATTTAAAGTTTAAATGTGAAACCTAATTCTCTATTCATACGTTTAAGTTTCCTATTTAAACCCATTTGACATGAACTCAAATCATTTCAAATGTTAAACCAGTTTTAGTTCAATGGGAAATGGCTCCAGTGGTCCAGTGTGTATGATCAAACTCAAATATTCATAAAATGATAAAGACCTCCTTTAAGCGTCTAGCACTCTTACACATGTAAGCACTCTTACACACATGTGTGTGTGTGTGTGTGTGTGTGTTACATTTGGTTGAACAACCGTTGTTGCAGGAGCAGTGTGCACTAATACTCTCAGAGTGTAGAGGCTTGTTTTCAGCGTTTACCTTCTTTACTTCCAGACATCATATCTGTAGGACCTGGTGACCAATAGCATTATCACAGTGTATATTAGCTACGTCACACTAAGCATTAGCCTACAGAGGACACTTTAACCTGTTCAGTCAACATACACAAATGTAAGTGTAATATAATGCATTACATATTAGACAAACTCTCTGAAAGCTCATATAATCTGGGTGACGTGTAACATTTGCCTACAGATGATGTTTTGCATCAGTGCTGGACGCCTCAGTGCCCTAGGAGTGTTTATACTGCAGCCTCAGTAGTGCACATGTGTGAGTTCAGCCTGTCACATCTGAATGGACAACAAGATGCCTTTAGCTCTCATCCTCATCTGGACACTCACTCTCTACTGCCAAGGTAGGGCTGATGGACACAGAGTACAGCAGGCTATGATGACCACATCAGGAAGACTGTTTTAAAGAGACATAATGACAAAGAGAGAGGGTGGGATTGGTGTGGGATTACTGTGATCTTGTGTTAATGATGACATCATTCATTTGTGTACCAGAATGTGAAGGACAGGTCAGTGTGACTCAGACTCCAACAGTGGCAGCTGTTCGTCCAGGACAGGCTGTATCCATGAGCTGTAAAACCAGCAGTGATGTGGAGACTGATTGTGACAGTGGCGATGGCCTTGCTGATGCTCCGTGTCTGCACTGGTACAAGCAGCAGTCTGGAGAAGCTCCCAAACTCCTGATTTATTCAGGTAGTTCTAAACATACTGGGACTCCATCCAGATTCAGTGGCAGTGGATCTAGAAGTGACTTCACTCTGACCATCAGTAATGTCCAGACTGAGGATGCAGGAGTTTACTACTGTCAGAGTGTCCACTATATCAACAGTCAATATGTGTTCACACAGTGCTAAAGCGCCGTACAAAAAGCTCCCTCAGTCAGGCTACACATGACTGCACTGCTGCTGCTGGAGCTCACTGCAGGTGGAGAGCAGAGAACACAAGTGATGGGGGTCTGATTGCTCAGATGAACTGAACCATGTAACTGTAACTGGGACTGAGCAGCACTGGTCATGTCAAACGGCCCTCAGTCCACTGCTGTTGTCCGTGGTGCTGAACTGGGGGTGGGTCGTCCACAGTGACCCCTCTACCCCACCTGCCCTCAGTCCACTGCGGCTGTCCGTGGTGCTGAAGCTCCTCCATCTTGTATTCCCTCAGTGTCTGTGCTGGGTGGGATGGTAGCAGCAGGCTGCTCCTATTGGCTGCTGTCTGGCTCTGAGTGATGAGGAGTTTGAGATGACTGATCACATGAGCAAACCAATCGGATCAGGTCAGTTCAGCATTGACTGCTGGCCACAGGAACACTGTTGCAGCACTCTGGAGTTCTCCCCAGTTCCTGCAGTAGGGTCAGTGGTGTAGTCTACGTAGAACGCAGGTATACGCCGTATACCCACCTCAAAATGTTGGTTATTTCAGTATACCCACCTAAAATGTTCAGTATACCCACTTAAAATTCATTTTTCAATATTTAGAATAGCACAGCCACGTTTCATCAACGGCCACTTCTCTGGAAGCCTTGTAATTTAACAACACAACGATATTACACTTTACAATATTCATTCGGAGATTGCGGCAGTCAATCTCCCATGGATTCTCCGTCAGTTGTTTCCAGATATGAAACCATGCAGCGTTGACCACTGCTTTCTATGGGGACGAATGGCTGAATTTCAGTTCACAGCAAGACCTTCGGAACTTTTTTAATAAGGTTGCCCGACCTGACGTTTCCGAAGGTAAGTTAAGAGTCAAAAACATCATTCACGCTTTTTATGAGACTTGTATTGCTACCAAGTTACCTTTCTAGGTTGTTTAATTTGTGGACATAACACGGTAATAACACAGGCTAGTCATGCTGTAGTCTAGCTTTCGTTCTTCTCTCAATACTAGCAAGCTAACGTACTCTGATCCACGTTACCCTACTTAGTTTTAATTTCTGGACGTTTGTTTATCTGGGATTCTTCTTTGGGAATAATTCCTAATCGCCATGTCTGGCTGTAAACGGTCTACATGATGTGTACTGTGGCTGTCTGGATTAAGTATCCATCCTGAACTTTATTTACTAGCCAGAACCATGCTATTTCCATGGTATGCATGAATGGAGAGAGATATTATCTGTACTTATGGGTAATAACATTATCTACCACACTGCGATATAATGCCAGATGCAAAAACCTTTAGTGCATGTGATGAGTTTTCAAAACAGGCTATATTTCTATTGACCAACATTTAAAAATCAGCTAATCTAATTTTGTTTGGGCTTGACTTGCTGTAGGTTTTCTCTAGATGGCAGTGGCTGTCAGCAACAAGGTGCAAGGGGAGCTGGAGGGGACCTTGACAACGAGATGGTGGACCAGCAGGAGCAAGCAGGAACTTCAAGAGCTGGAGAGGGTATTTGATGATTATTTTACTATTGGTTTTGAAAGTGGGTTGGTGAATTTATGCTGTCCCTCACGCATGCAAGGGGCAGGTAAGTGCAAATCTGCGACCCCCACAAACATTTTTGTCCCTTAATATTGGTCCCGAGGGGTCGAGTCCCGACCCCTAGTTTGGTAACCACTGAGCCCATTACTGGCCAAAATATACAGTATGCCCACCTCAAAAAAGTAGACTACACCACTGAGTAGGGTCGTGGGCAGCCTTCTACAGTTGAGGGACAGATTGTACTTGCACCAGCACTATCTTCAGTGTACCAGGAATACGTACCTCTAACCTCATCACCATTGTAGGAGGATCTCTATTCACGGTTACAGTGAAAGCTCTCACTCACCCACTGTCTCAGCAGTAGAACACAATCCTACTGATGGAGAACACAGTACTTCTGATAGAGAACACAGTCCTACTGATATATAACACAGTTCTACTGATAGAGAAAACAGGTCTACTGATATAGAACACAGTTCTACTGATATAGAACACAGTCCTACTGATATAGAACACAGTTCTACTGATATACATACAGAGCCGGACAGTAACGGAGTACATTTACTTGAGTACAGTACTTGAGTACAATTTTGAGGGATCTGTACTTTACTCGAGTATCATTTCTGGGGAGTACTCATGACTTTACTCAAGTACATTTGAGAGGAAAATATTGTACTCTTTACTCCACTACATTTCTATCCGTAACCGTGAGTACCCGTTACTTCTTCTAAAAAAAAAGGTAAAAAGAAAAATCTCGGAAACCCTCAATTTGTTGTTTCCCTCTGAAACGTGATTGGATAGTGCAGGCGCCACTGATTGAGACAGCCTATCAGCAATCACCTTCAGCTTTCCGCCAAAGTCAACTCCATGGTCAGATTTAGATAAGAGACGAAACCATGGACCAAACAATGGATGAAGACGCAGCAGGTCCATCCCGGGAAAGTGCCAACCTGTGGCCCCACCTCGCCAGACTATTTCAATTTTCTGAACAAGTTAAAGGTGCGATTTGTAGGATTGTTACCGAACGTTCTGTAGGCCAAAATCAAAACACTGGTGAACGTTCTCAAGACTACCAGACGCGAGCCTCTTCTGGGTTGCCAGATGTAATATAGACTTGGCTAACGTTAGTTGACCTGCAGCTGCTTTAACGTTTCTCCAACCATGACCCAGCTACACATTACGAAAACAGTGAAAACAAAAAATACCTCTCTAACCAATGTAACATATTTAGCTGAAGTTAGCGATGCAGATGAAGTTTAGCATAGGCTACCTGTTGTGGAGAAATATGGCCAGCTGCGTCAGACTTGATATTCTTCGTTTGACGAAGACGTCACCATCTCAGGAAGCTCCTCCGATGTCCACTTAATTTGTTTCTTGTTTTAATTTTGGAAATTTGCCGCCCTCTCAGAGTGGCGTTCATGACTACAACTGACAGCTGTTGACAGTTGGCCTTTGCTAATTTGGCAACCCAAATAGGAGGACGCTTAGCCCATTATTAATCGCTATTCTAGAATTAATCGTTCAAAACATAAACGAAAATTCCAAGAGATTCCGCCCCGTAACTCATTTTTTTCATGGGTTTTACGGGTTAGAGTAATGTTGTCAAATAAGCCATTACTTCAATTCATCGTGTTTCCTTACTCTCTGACAACATATGGTGATCATTTTTGGAATGGTTACAGTTTATTTTCCATTATTTCCTACATACTGGACCTTTAATGATCGTTTTCGATTCAAGTGTTTTAATTACAAAATAGTATTTTGTATTTTAAATACGTATTTTAAATGCATGTAATAGAAATAGACCTACTGCCCATCATGGCAACATGGTAAAAAGATGAAAATGACTTGATTTTACTTTCAATTCCTTTTACATTCTCCAAGGTATTAACATTAACATTTTTCATATCTCCATGTAGGACGTTTCTGTACATAAATGTGAGCACTGTGGCAGTAGTAATGCAATATTTAGAAAATGTAGGCTACTCTTGATACTCAAGTATTTTTAAAAACAAGTACTTCAGTACTTTTACTTAAGTAGACATCTGACTGTTGTACTTTTACTTGTACTTGAGTAAAATTTAGCAAAGGGTATCTGTACTTTTAACAGGTAACATACACTCCTACAAACAAGACATGAGCCTCTGCTGGTGTTATTAAATATATCAAATATAATCTTGATATAAACATCCAGTGAGAGGTGAGAGAAATTATACAGTATATTCATTCTAGTGTAGGTCAGTCAGAGCAACAAATATGTTCTGCCCCACAGACTGCAATGAGCTCCAGCAGCAGCAGTGCAGTCATGTGGAGCCTGACTGAGGGAGCTTTTTGTACGGCGCTTTAGCACTGTGTGAACACACCACCACTATGGTAACTCTGACAGTAGTAAACTCCTGCATCCTCAGCCTGGACATTACTGATGGACAGAGTGAAGTCACTGCCAGATCCACTACCACTAAATCTGGATTGAGTCCCAGTATGTTTATAAATAGCTGAATAAATCAGGAGTTTGGGAGCCTCTCCAGACTGCTGCTTGTACCACTGTAGACACTGATCACCTGAAATGTAACAACTAGTCCCCACATCCCTGTTGGTTTTACAGCTCATGGACACAGTCTGTCCTGGACGAACAGCTGTCACTGTTGGAGTCTGAGTCACACTGACCTGTCCTTCACATTCTGGAACACAAATGAATGATGTCATCATTAACACAAGATCACAGTAATCCCACACCAATCCCACCCTCTCTCTTTGTCATTATGTCTCTCCTAATGTGGTCATCACTGCCATAACTGGATCAATCACCAATGAATTGATTTGGCAGAAAAATGTGGTGGTTTTACCTGGAATGCAGAACAGGAGTGCCCAGAGGAATCTGATGAGAAAAGTCATGTTGTCAGATTTGTGTTCTCCACAACAATGGAGTTCCAGTCCTCTCTCTGAGATATAAAGCACTGAAGGGCAAAATGTTCAGTTTGGTTATGCAAATATAACTCCTGTCAGACTGGTGCCTTCAGATCCCCACCCCTGGAAAGAAAAAGACTCAACAACTGTGTAAACTGCATAAATATTTTAGTCTCTATTTCCCACCAGTAACCAACTGGTGTGTTTGGCAACTGCTGACTGATGAATCCTCAGATCCACAGCTGGACTGCAGGAGCCCCAGGATGATGGAATGGATCTTTCTGAGTCTGGCAGAAATAATACAAAATGCTTTACTGTTCTGCCAAAATTATTATCATGTGATATTAAAGATTGCTTTCTGTTAAGGTAAATCTTTATCTTCCCTTATTGCACTTTATATTTTATACTTTAATCATACAGCAAACAGCCCTGGACAAGACTGGGGCCTAAACGTACGGCCAGTTTACTTAGAGCATCTGATTTCTCCATCAGGAATGACCACATTCAAATACATCCACTACTGAAGTCTACAATGCTCACTGTAAAATGTCTGCTTTTGTAATGTAATCTTGCTATGAGGTTGTATATCGTTTGTGCAAATGTATAAGTATTGGTAGAGAAGATATGAGGGAAAATATTAACTTAGATGAAAGACTGAAAATAAAATTTAAACCTGAAATTAACCATGACTGAGTTTTTGATCTGCTAACACATGTTGCCCTCACTGTAACGGTATATTGCACTGCCAGTCACAGTCGCTGAGCCGTGAAGAGGTTTTTGTACAGCGTCTCTATGAGTCTGTATCACTGTGGTGGACTTTTGGTGGAGGCACTAGACTCGAGATTGGAGGTAAGTCCTGCTTTCATCTTTAATATAAAATATTTATATATAAAATAGTAAAATCTTTAATATAAAATAGTATTTTGGGAAAAAAAAAGTCTTCATACTTGTTATTTGTATATATTCTGCAATGATGCACTTTATTTAAGCATAGATTAGTCATAAACCTGCCTCTGAGTTTGGTCATAATGTGAAAAACTGAGTTCATTGTGTGTACTGGTGATTGGTGGGGAATCTTAGCCCCTGGTGAAGTGATTGGCAAATCTTTGCTGGATGAATTTTGTTGGGATATCAGAAATTGAAGGTATGTTGCTTGTGCGCCTCAGAGGAGGGTTTTTGTACGGCCACTGATAGTGTTTGTATCACTGTGGTACACGTTTGGAGGAGGCACTAGACTTGAGATTGGAAGTAAGTAAATGGTCATACATTTGGAGCATTCTATCATTCTATTCCATTATACTCTACCCTATTCTATTATTTTCTATTCTATTCTATTCTATCTATTATTTTCTATTCTGTACACCACTGTAGGTCTAAGCTGCTTATCCATAGTACGACGTGTTCACCCAGAAGAAAATGTTGCCGTCTTTTCTTTGTCTCAGAGAAATATTGGCTTTTAGATTTGTAGATTCTGCATTCTGTCCCATTTCTCTTCAACTATATTGAGGAGAAATTAGGAGTAGAACAATAGATTATAGAACGTGAATTAAACTTGTGCTAGAACTTGGAAGACTATTTGGAACACAATGTCGTAGGAGTGGAAAGTGAGACATACAAGAAAAGAAAAAAATCTATTTATTTCTAGGAGATTAAGGCTAGACAAAGAACAGATCTTATTATGAATTTCATTTCCTCTGGGTAAATTGATATGCTGTTTCCGTAACAGTGCAGAACTTGTGCTTTGGCCATGACTGTGTTTTGCAACTCAAACTGGTTTATTTAAATGTAATGTTGCCGGCTTTGTGTGTTAGATTGCCTATCAAATGTGTTTTCAGAAAAAAGTGATGTTAGACTTTGTGATATGACGTCTGGTAACTCTAGTAGCTGCAACAGTGTTAACGTTAAAGTTTTTCTATTAATATTTCACTATATTTTTGTCTCCTGCTGTGAGTCCGAAAATTGATGATCTGTTAGATCCAAATCAACTTAAAACTTCTGATGCTTTTATTTGGACTGAGACATTTCTACACAATATTCTGTTATTGATATTTCTATTATATCTATTCTATTATATCTATTATATATTGATGTTTCTCAACAGACGACCTCTTTATTCCTCTCTCTACCTCTTTGGTTCATTTCTCAGGTGACACCCGTCCCAAACTCACAGTCCTGCCCCCCCTGCACACCAGCGGGACTTCAGCCACGGTGATGTGCCTGGCTAACGGAGGCTTCCCGTCCGACTGGGCGCTTGAGCTGGAAGGTGTGAGGGGAGCAGCAGGAGCAGGGGACACCAGTGTCTTTGGCCCACAGAAGGACGGCCTGTACAGCTGGAGCAGCACCTGACCCTCCCTCTCCAGGAATGGAACCAGGGCACGAGTGACCTGCGAGGCAAAAGCAGGGCTCCCAGACCGTCACTGAGATCCTGAAGAAATCAGACTGCTCCTAGAGTCTCCTCTGTGACTGTCTTTCTTGATCATCTCAAATATGTGTAGCGTTGAACCTTTCATGTATTTCAAAAAAGTACTAATAAAGGAGTTTGATGATAAGAGACTTGCAATTGTTGTCTTGTTCTTTGTAAATATCGGGAATCCTACTATTAGTCATAAAATTGTTTGTGAATGTGTTTGTGTTGTATGTATGCTGCTGAGACCTTGAATTTCCCCTGGGGATCAATAAAGTATCTATCTATCTATCTATCTATCTATCTATCTATCTATCTATCTATCTATCTAAAATAACTTTAATGAATCCATTTACACAGTCAAAGTTCAACATCATACATGGGGAATTATTCCAATATCATAACGAACTATGAAGGGAGTGAAGTGCTCTATGAAATTCAATGTTGATAGTCTTGTACTGAAGAATGTTGAAGATTTTTTTTTTTTTTAATTTTGATTAAAAATTAATAAGCCACTGACATGTTTCCTAAAAATAAAATGCTGTAAAGTAATACTAAATAAAAGAAAAACACGAGTGTCAACCATATGAGGTTTTCAGATTTAATCAACAGAGTTAATGAATAACCTGCCTTCTCTACCATCATAAAAAGACCAATTAGACCAGGGGTCTCAAACTCAAATGAGCTGGGGGCCAATTCTGCCAACGTCATCTGATTGGAGGGCCGGTTATTTCTGAAAATGCAATGTTCTTTTTTTCAAATACCACACAAAACTGCAAACAGAAAGTGCAAGTGTTTTTATCTAGTTTTAGACACCTGTGCTAGCAACCTTAGCTTATAAATAAAATAATGATAAAATAAATATTAATACAAATTATAAAATAAATGAAAACACAAAAAACAGGTATGTGTGTGTGTTTCACACCAAATAAAAATATTTCCTCTCATAACTTTTTTAAACCTGGCAAACTAGGCATCAGGGTTAAGAAAGCAACACCATTGGATTTTTATATCAAAATTTAAAAGGCCATGGCTTGAAAGTGGTCAGAGATAAAGTTATACTGTAAATGTAAAAATCTTTGAGTAAAACAAAAGTTTATGAAGGGGGTAAATTTACCCATCTAATTTGTCACTGGATGGCAAGCACCTCAAATTATGCACCTTTCAGTAAATACTGGATGAACATATGTAAGCAGGTTTACTTTCCTTTTTTCATATTACCCACATAACAAATTAACAGAAAAACACCTAAGATGTATACCAACACCTAAGATGTTGTGGTTTAGTAATAGATTACTACAATAGGCCTACAATAAAGTATTCTGGTCAAACAGTTCCTATCGCGGGTAATCTGCAGTACCCAGAAGTTCGCATCATATTGCGGGTGACTTTGTAGTAGCCCTATTTCTACTAGCCCTGCTGTCTGTACCACATTCATTACGGACACTATCATCACGATTACCAATGCAACCTCCAAGCTATGTTGGGCAGAGGGTCGAAACAAGCATGGTATGCTTAGTGGACACCGTTGTATACACGCACCTCCATTCACAGACGCACCGTGACTATCACTGTCATAGACGATCGATCATAATCTCCAAAAGGATATTCTCCTTCAGAATTAGAATAGGTGAATAAGCTTACCTAAGACTTCATCACACGTGAACGTTTTTCAACATTTGATGTAGGCCTGGCTATTTCTGCTTAATTTCTGCTTCAATTTCTACAACACTATGGCCTGCATCGCTTCCGCGTCATTACAAATGCACGTCTTTGTGTTTCTCGCGTGTAATTCAAGTATTTCCTGAAAACTTTGCGCAGCGATTTTGGGTTTGAATCAAGCTCTGGATGTCTTGCACATAGTGGAGCAGAGTAGGCCTACAAATGAGATTTGTCCCCGTACCTGGATCTATCGTCTATTTTAATCAGTATCGTTGTTTGTCGCAATTAATAGCCTCAAGGGCCGGATTACATTATTATTTTGTCATACGTCGCGGGCCGGAATTGGGCAGGACGCGGGCCGGGTGTTTGAGACCCCTGAATTAGACCTTAGAAGTCCAGAAATGCTGATGAATCCTTATAAACTCTAGAACTCCCTCATCAGTCTGACTTTACTGTGTGTAATGTGCCCTCATGTAAATCCCTTGAGAACACTTGAACATCTGGCGATAGTGCTGCTCTGTTCTGGGACTAGCAGACCCACTCAGGCCTGGCAATGCAAATCCAAGTTTCCCCCACAGACTGCTCTGTTTCCTGGGTTACACCTACAGGCACAAACTGCACTGGGACAGCTGTGCTCAGTTACACGGCTGTACTTTCACTCAGGTCAACTCAGGTATTGCAGGACATGCCATTGCATGATGATGGTATTTAGTTTTAATTACATTAAGTTTTTTTAATTACGTTTAGTTACAGTAGTTTATGCTACCCTTAAACAACTAGACTATCATCAACACATCTACGAATGTTGATTTGTTATACACCGACCCACCCACCCACCCATCCACACACACACACACACACACACACACACACACACATCCACACACACACACACCTACCTTTATCTCTTGGTGATCACCTCCCTCTACTGGTGGTGAATGGTAGTGAGTCACAGCTTTTAGCTTCATTAATCCATGCTGTTGATTTACCGTTGCTGTTGCCGCTCTCTCTCCCTCTCTCTCTCTCTCTCTCTCTCTCTCTCTCTCTCTCTCTCTCTCTCTCTCTTTCTCTCTCTCCCTCCCTCTCTCTATCCCCCTCTCTCTCTCTGTGAGGGAATTGGTATTGACGTGTGATGTTATATTCATGAATTAAATCACTCAGTAAAACAGACATTTGACATCTTTGACATGGTCCCATTTGATATCTTCCTCTCCTGTAGTCACACGGGGTCATCAGATATGGATCAAATGAAGAGTTCAATGGGAATCATGAGATACATGATACTGGAGCGGCCTGTTCCTGTGCCCATTACGTAATGCCCTGCAATCAATCAATCAATCAATCAATCAATCGACCGGTCAATCAATCAATCAATCAATTAATTAATCAATCACTCAATCAATCAATCAATCAATCATTCATTCATTCATTCATTCATTCATTCATTCATATTTCATCATTCATCAATCATCATTCATCAATCATCAATCATCATTCAGCATTCAATCAGTCTGTCTGTCTGTCTGTCTGTCTTCTGAGACATGGCATACGTGATGTAGCTTCATTCACACTGTGTAAGGCATAGATATTAGAAAGCTAGAGACTGCATTGCGCCGCCATCTTGGTGAGGGCAACAATCACTGGAGGCCTATGGAGGAACATGTGACTCTGACTGGAAATCAGACAGTGTCTCTGATTGCCCCCAAGTGTTGCCCATTGACAGGAAGGTGTTTGTCCCCAAGTGATGCCCATAGACAGTAAGGTGTTTGCCCCCAAGTGATGCCCATAGACAGTAAGGTGTTTGCCCCCAGCAATATGGCCCAGCGTTCACACATGCGTGACATAGGCCTATAGAACTCGACGGACAATGTGGTATTTAGCTTTCTAATATCTATGGTGTAAGGCACCACCAGAGCAACACCAACACCACACCACCAGTAGGTGGAGCTGTTGGACCGAATACGTGTTTGTAGAATAATACTCTCTGGCCTTGGAGTCCTCCTGCATGCAGATAACCAGGGCCATGGCACCAGCATACTGTATGAGACGTCTTTATAAGCAGGGCCATGGCACCAGCATACTGTATGAGACGTCTTTATAACCAGAGCCATGGCACCAGCATACTGTATGAGACGTCTTTATAACCAGAGCCATGGCACCAGCATACTCTATGAGACGTCTTTATAACCAGGACCATGGCACCAGCATACTGTATGAGTGAGAAGTCTTTATAACCAGGGCCATGGGACCAGCATACTGTATGAGTGAGACGTCTTTATAACCAGGGCCATGGGACCAGCATACTGTATGAGACGTCATTGCTTTTCTATTTCACCTTGTTCCAGAACTTAAAACAACCCAGTGGTTTAATTACTGTAACACAACACATCTCTAAAATGACTTCAGACCCACTGAACTCACACCAATTTAAAGCAGTGCATTGAGCATGTGGTGATAAAGGAACTCACATCTCAAACATCTAAGCTCATAGACCTCATGCAGTTGGCCTACCGAGCCAGCAGAGGTGTGGAGGATGCCACTCTCACACTCAGGATGAAGTAGATGGTGATCTGTGGCATATGGTCATCATCATACCATCTCATGACTTCTCACCACAAGATGGATGCTGAAGAGTGATCAGTACTTCAGTGCATATCCACTCTTGCTCCTTTCATGCTGTTCTGGAGGAATATTTGCATGTAGATGTTGATTTGCATGAATGGATGACAGCTCTAGTTGGATATTTATATTGTGTGTTCAAAACACTTTAGAGCAACAGAGAGCCTGTCATCATTCTAGAGAATTCTTTATAACACAACAATGACACCCATCCTCATAGCCTTCTGGACTTTTGCCTTCTGCTATAAAGGTAAGAAACTGACCACAACTTCTCCAGCAGCACAGGAGATATTGTTTGTGTTTGTGTGTGTGTGTGTGTGTTTATAAGAGGTTTTAACAATGATTCTTTTTCTCTACAGAGTCCTATGGACAGGTCACTGTGACTCAGACTCCTGCAGTGAAAGCTGTTCAACAGGGAGGATCGGTCACTCTGAACTGCAAAACCAGCAGTGATGTGTATGATGCAGGGAAATCAAATCTTGATTTATACTGGTACCAACAGAAACCTGGAGCAGCTCCTAAACTCATTATCCGTCATGCCAAAACACTTCAGTCTGGGACTCCATCCAGATTCAGTGGCATCGGAACTCACAGTGACTTCACTCTGACCATCAGTAATGTCCAGGCTGAGGATGCAGGAGTTTACTACTGTCAGAGTGTCCACTATATCAACAGTCAATATGTGTTCACACAGTGCTAAAGCGCCGTACAAAAAGCTCTCTCAGTCAGGCTCCACATGACTGCACTGCTGCTGCTGGAGCTCACTGCAGGTGGAGAGCAGAGAACACAAGTGATGGGGGTGAAAACATCCCAAACAGCCTGATAACTACTGAGTGCACTACTGCTGCAGATGGAGAGGAGAGTTCAGCCTGTGTGTGCTGTCCACCTCTGTGGTTCACATGAGGACTCATATGTCCACTGCATGGTCCCACTATGTGGCCATCACCAGATGCAGATGAAGGGGATCTCTGCAGTGAACCATGCAACTGTGGGACTGAGCAGCACTGGTCATGTCAACCGGGGGCTCAGAAGCTACTGTACCCCACCTGCCCTCAGTTCACTGCTGCTGTCCGTGGTGCTGAACTGAGGGCAGGTCGTCCACAGTGACCCCTCTACCCAACCTGCTCTCAGTCCACTGCTGCTGTCCGTGGTGCTGAACTGGGGGCGGGGCGTCCACAGCGACCCCTCTACCCCACCTGCCCTCAGTCCACTGCTGCTGTCCGTGGTGCTAAACTGGGGGCAGGTCGTCCACAGTGACCACTCTACCCAACCTGCCCTCAGTCCACTGCTGCTGTCTGTGGTGCTGAACTGGGGGCGGGTCGTCCACAGTGACCCCTCTACCCCACCTACCCTCAGTCCACTGCTGCTGTCCGTGGTGCTGAAGCTCCTCCATCTTGTATTCCCTCAGTGTCTGTGCTGGGTGGGATGGTAGCAGCAGGCTGCTCCTATTGGCTGCTGTCTGGCTCTGAGTGATGAGGAGTTTGAGATGACTGATCACATGAGCAAACCAATCGGATCAGGTCAGTTCAGCATTGACTGCTGGCCACAGGAACACTGTTGCAGGACTCTGGAGTTCTCCCCAGTTCCTGCAGTAGGGTCGTGGGCAGCCTTCTACACTTGAGGGACAGATTGTACTGCATCAGCACTATCTTCAGTGTACCAGGAATATGTACAGCGGGGAAAATAAGTATTGAACACGTCAACATTTTTTTCAGTAAGTATACTTCCAATGAGGCTATTTGCATGAACTTTTCACCAGACATTAGTATCAACTCAGATAATCCACCCATATAAAAAAATCCAAACATTAAAGTCCGTAGGTAGAGTTATGTGTAATAAAGTGGAATGACACAGGAAAAAAGTATTGAACACGGCTGCTGAAATTTCTTAAATACTTTGGGGAAAATCCTTTATTCGTAATGACAGCTTCAAGGCATTTCCTGTATGACGAAACTAATCAGTTACAGTATTCTGGTGTGATTTTGGCCCATTCTTTTAAACTGATAGTCCTTTAATATTGAATATTCCAGAGGTTCCTCTTGTGAATCCTGATCTTTAGTCAACTTCCAAAACTGTTCAATTGGATTAAAGTCAGGGCCTTGATTTCCTTTCTCTGAAACCAATTGAGAGTTTTCTTTGCTGAATGGTTTGGATCATTGTCCTGCTGGAAGGTCTAGCCATGTCTCATCCTCATTGTCCTGGTGGATGGCAAGATTCTCCCGGAACAAAATGACTCTATTCATTATTCCTTCAACTGTATGAAGTCTGCCAGTACCATGAGATGATAAACAGCCCACACCATGATGCCACCACCTCCAAACCTCACTGTTGGTAGGGTATTTTTAGGGTGATGCACAGTGCCATTTCTCCTCCAAATATGGTGTGTAGCATGACATCCGAAAAAGTTCAATTTTGCTCTCGCCTGACCAGAATACATTCTCTCAGTATTTCATAGGCTTGTCCAAATGTTGTGTATGATTTTCTCTGTAACAATTGTACCAAGTCTTTCTGGAGCTTTCCCTGAGTGGTCCTTGGCTCTTGGGCTACTCTTCTGACTATCCTTCCGACTTCCTGGTCAGAAATCTTGCAAGGAGATCCTGTGCATGGCCAGTTGATGATGCAGTAATGTTCCTTCCACTTGCAGATAATGGCTCCAATACTGCTTGCTGGATGCTTCTGAAGTTTTGATGTGCATCTGTAACCAGTTCCATTGATATATTTTGCAACAATAAGGTTGCAAAGGTCTTGGGAGAGCTCTTTGCTTTTACCCATCATGAAATGTTTCTTGTGTGACACCTTGGTAACAAAAAACCTTTTTATAGCCCACCAGTATGTACTAACCCAGATTATATCAATTTACACAGATAGGAGAGATTATTTCTCTAACTACTTATAGATTCCAGTTTGTTCTTGGCCATTCCTTGCCTTTATGTACTGCTTTTTCTTAGCGTGTTCAATACTTTTTCCCTGTGCCATTCCACTTTTTTAGTCATAACTCTACTTTTAGACATTAATGTTTGGATTTTTATATATGTGTGGATTACCTAAGTTAATACTAATGTCCGGTGAAAATTTCATGTGAATAGCCTCATTGGAAGTATACTTACTGAAAAAAATATTGACGTGTTCAATACTTATTTCCCCCGCTGTACCTCTAACCTCATCACCACTGTAGGAGGATCTCTATTCACGGTTACAGTGAAAGCTCTCACTCACCCACTGTCTCAGCAGTAGAACACAATCCTACTGATATAGAACACAGTTCTACTGATATAGAACACAGTCCTACTGATATAGAACACAGTCCTACTGATAGAGAACACAATCCTACTGATATAGAACACAGTCCTACTGATAGAGATCACAGTTCTACTGATAAAGAACACAGTCCTATAGAGAACCCAGTCCTACTAATAGAGAACACATTTCTACTGATATAGAACACAGTCCTAGATAGAGAACACAGTTCTACTGATAGAGAACACAGTTCTACTAGCTGGGTGGTGTCTGTGCCTTAACAGGTAACATACACTCCTACAAACAAGACATGACATTACAAATATAATCTGTGAGAGGTGAGAGATGAAATATTCGTTCTAACGTAGGTCAGTCAGAGCAACAACGATGTTCTGCCCCACAGACTGTAGCACCTGCAGTGAGCTCCAGCAGCAGCAGTGCAGTCATGTGGAGCCTGACTGAGGGAGCTTTTTGTACGGCGCTTTAGCACTGTGTGAACACCCAGTTACTGTTGATATAGTGGCGACTCTGACAGTAGTAAACGCCTGCATCCTCATCCTGGACATTACTGATGGTCAGAGTGAAGTCACTGCCAGATCCACTGCCACTGAATCTGGATGGAGTCCCAGACTGAAGTGTTTTGCCGTAATAGATCAGGAGTTTAGGAGCTGCTCCAGGTTTCTGTTGGTACCAGGCTAATCGAGGAGAACCCCCTGCACCTTCTACATCACTGCTGGTTTTGCAGTTCAGAGTGACTGATCCTCCCTGTTGAGCAGCTTTCACTGCAGGAGTCTGAGTCACAGTGACCTGTCCATAGGACTCTGTAGAGAAGACAGGCAGAATTTAGAGAAATTAACTTCTCACATATACTAATGAGAATTCAGAAACACACACACACACACACACACGCACACACACACACATTTATATTAATAGAAAATATCATTTAATATCAAGGATCTTACTCTGAAAGCAGAGGACAAGTGTCCAGAGGAAGATGAAGATGAAAGTCATTGTTGTGTTGTCCACTATGAGAATCAGCTCTTAGCCATGAAGACGTGAACTCAGAGGGCTATAAATAAAACTAAAACTGTGACACTCATGCAAACTGAACTGACACGTCTATGTAAATGACTTTTCCTGAGTGAAACTGAGTGCTTTTCTCACTGAGCAGGGTCATCACACTGAGGGGCTACTTTGTGTTTTCTTCCTTCACTGTGTTCAGTCTCCTCAGCAGTGAGAAAAGCACTCAGTTTCACTCAGGAAAAGTCATTTACATAGACGTGTCAGTTCAGTTTGCATGAGTGTCACAGTTTTAGTTTTATTTATAGCCCTCTGAGTTCACGTCTTCATGGCTAAGAGCTGATTCTCATAGTGGACAACTCAACAATGACTTTCATCTTCATCTTCCTCTGGACACTTGTCCTCTGCTTACAGAGTAAGATCCTTGATATTAAATTATATTTTATATAAATATAATTGTGTGTGTGTGTGTGTCTCTGAATTCTCATTAGTATATGTGAGAAGTTAATTTCTCTAAATTCTGCCTGTCTTCTCTACAGAGTCCTATGGACAGGTCACTGTGACTCAGACTCCTGCAGTGAAAGCTGTTCAACAGGGAGGATCAGTCACTCTGAACTGTAGAACCAGCAGTGATGTGTATAATGCAGGGTCATCATTTCCTGAATTAGCCTGGTACCAACAGAAACCTGGAGCAGCTCCTAAACTCCTGATCTATTACGCCAAAACACTTCAGTCTGGGACTCCATCCAGATTCAGTGGCAGTGGAACTCACAGTGACTTCACTCTGACCATCAGTAATGTCCAGGATGAGGATGCAGGAGTTTACTACTGTCAGAGTTACCATAGTGGTGGTGTGTTCACACAGTGATAAAGCGCCGTACAAAAACCTCCCTCAGTCAGGTTCCACATGACTGCACTGCTGCGCTATTTCTGTGTGCTACGATGTGTGTGTGTGTGTGTGTGTGTGTGTGTGTGTGTGTGTGTGTGTGTCATGACACATAAGACCAGACCTGTACATTGAGAAGGTATTTTTTCTCTCCACATCGTGAAATACACTAAAATCTTTCTTCAACTGCTTACACACAAAATATTTGCATATCATACAGTTGTTTACAGTAAACATGTAACTATAACCCCATTACCCCTTATAATACCATAACTCCACCAAATCTGCAAATCCATATAATTCCATAACTCCACCAAATCTGCAAATCCATATAATATAATTCCATAGCTCCACACCAAATCTGCAAATCCATATAATTTCATAACTCCACCAAATCTGCAAATCCATATAATATAATTCCATAACTCCACACCAGATCTGCAAATCCATATAATATAATTCCAAAACTCCATACCAAATCTGCAAATCCATATAATACCATAACTCCACACCAAATCTGCAAATCCATATAATACCATAACTCCACCAAATCTGCAAAGCCATATCATACCATAACCCCATACCAAACCTGCAAAGCCATACACTAATTCTCCACCTTTGACTTAGTTTTCAATTTCATAAAAAACGTTTTGCAGAAGTGTGTCTTCCTCCTCTTCCTCTGTGTGCTACTTTAAGGGCTCCTCCTCTTCCTCCTCCTCATCCTCTTCCTCCTCTTCCTCATCCTCTTCCTCTGTGTGCTACTTTAAGGGCTCCTCATCTTCCTCCTCATCATACTCTTCCTCCTCATATTCCTCTCTGTGCTACTGTAAGGGCTCCCCTGTTGTTTTGGACTGATTGTTGAGTTTACAGTTAAGCACATAAGTGCAAAGTCCTTTTAGGCAAGTCCCTCCACTCGGCGGCCAAATTGCAACGCTTTTTGGGCACTCATCGGGCATCCTATTCGGCAGAAATGCGTGTGCGCAAGGCTTCACAACACCAATTTTGCTCCAGCGGCAAGTTCACAACACATGATTGGCACGATGTCTTCACAACACACCATGTGATTGGCTTAATGTATTCACATCACACCACATGATTGGCTCAATGTATTCATGTCGACGTTTTGCCGAGGAAGGGGTGTGATATGTGTAGACAACGGCCATATTGACGTTACAAACTAACCTCATGCATTTCCATGGAGGATTTTTTGAGTGCTGTGTCTCCTCATTAGAAAGTGAAGTGTCTTCATTCCCGATAGTTGTGTGTAACAATGGGTTCATGGGTGTGTATTTTGGAAGGTAGTGCTTTGGAATTGCAGATAACACATTATCTGAGTTTCTGTCTAAAGAGAAATGTGTTTAGAGTTTTGTAAATAAATTAGTGTAGTGTTTTGCAAAAAGTGTGATGCTGATAATGTGCTTATAGTTGTGCAAATATGGGCTGATGCTCCTTCAGTGTAAGGTGTCGCTAACTGTGGGATACTTTTGATTTTAGTGTTTATGCAATTGTATAAAACTGTAACCTGTTCAGTCAACATACACAACTGTAAATGTGATCTAATGCATTGCATATTAGACAAACTCTGTGAAAGTTCATATAATCTGGGTGATGTGTAACATTTGCCTACAGATGATGTTTTGCATCAGTGCTGGACGCCTCAGTGCCCTAGGAGTGTTTATACTGCAGCCTCAGTAGTGCACATGTGTGAGTTCAGCCTGTCACATCTGAATGGACAACAAGAGCTCTCATCCTCATCTGGACACTCACTCTCTACTGCCAAGGTAGGGTTGATGGACACAGAGTACAGCAGGCTATGATGACCACATCAGGAAGACTGTTTTAAAGAGACAAAGAGAGAGGGTGGGATTGGTGTGGGATTACTGTGATCTTGTGTTAACCCTTAAAGGTGTAGGTTTGCGTTAGGTGAACGTTCTAAGTTCCGCAACAATTGAAGGTTCTAAAATTCTATGTTGAATTCAATGAACCCAGATATTCTTTAGAACGTTCATTTCTCAACATTCCCGTCACACCAGTGTGACGGTACTCCTTTAAGGGTTAATGATGACATCATTCATTTGTGTTCCAGAATGTGAAGGACAGGTCAGTGTGACTCAGACTCCAACAGTGAAAGCTGTTCGTCCAGGACAGACTGTGTCCATGCCCTGTAAAACCAGCAGTGATGTCCATGCTAATTGTTTCCATGGATCCTGGGGTCAGCCATGCCTGAGCTGGTACAAGCAGCAGTCTGGAGAGGCTCCCAAACTGATGATAATTGCTGGTAAATTTCTACATACTGGGACTCCATCCAGATTCAGTGGCAGTGGATCTGGCAGTGACTTCACTCTGACCATCAGTAATGTCCAGGCTGAGGATGCAGGAGTTTACTACTGTCAGAGTGCACACTATATCAACAGTAAATACATGTTCACACAGTGCTAAAGCGCCGTACAAAAAGCTCCCTCAGTCAGGCTCCACATGACTGCACTGCTGCTGCTGGAGCTCACTGCAGAGAACAGAAATGTGTGTGTGTGTGTGTGAGTGTGTGTGTGTGCGTAATAACACATCTGATCACATGAGGAACCCTGTCCATTACATACTCAGATGTCCATTACACACTCATATGCCCATTACACACTCAGATGTCCATTACACACTCAGATGCCCATTAAACACTCAGATGCCCAATACACACTCAGATGCCCATTACACACTCAGATGCCCAATACACACTCAGATGTCCACTACACACTCAGATGCCCAATACCAACTCAGATATCCATGACACACTCTCCCTATGGGTCCATACTCAGCTGCAGGTGAAGGGAGTGTGTGTGCTACACTCACACAGGAGAGCAACAGAACCCTGTGCTGATCTCATGCCAATATGTAAAGGTGAATATGTGAACATACTTTTAGTTGACATGAAATGTTTACTTGCTAATGTTTAGTCCAAACATGTGCAGACGTGCAGCAGACGCTTGTGCTCCTGTGATGCTTCAGCACCTCCTGCAGCAGCAGCAGTGCAGTCATGTGGAGCCTGACTGAGGGAGCTTTTTGTACGGCGCTTTAGCACTGTGGGAACACTGGGCCACTGTGTAGACTCTGACAGTAGTAAACTCCTGCATCCTCAGCCTGGACATTACTGATGGTCAGACTGAAGTCACTGCCAGAACTGGATCCTTCACCAACAAACCTACTTGGAGTTGAGCCAAAACGATAGCTAATGTCATATATTAAAAGTTTAGGAGCTTCTCCAGTTTTCTGGAGATACCAGGAGAAATAGTTGCTAACGATGGGGCTGCTGCTTCTGCAGTTCAGTTTGATGGTTTGTCCCACAGGAACAGCTTTCACTGCAGGAGTCTGAGTCACACTGATCTGGCCCCTGCACTCTGAAACATTTCAAACATTTCAGTGGCATTTGGTTAGTAAATAAATATTTTTATGTGATATTTAAAAATAATCAAATTCTGTTAGCAAATAAACCCCACAAAACATGACTTTGTGGTTTTACCTGGAATGCAGAACAGGAGTGTCCAGAGGAATCTGATGAAAAAAGTCATGTTGTCAGATTTGTGTTCTCCCAAATGACGGTGATCCAGTCCTCTCTGAGATATAAAGCTCTCAGCAGCACAATGTTCAGGTTGGTTATGCAAATATCCCCTCTGTCAGACTGGTGCCTTCAGTTCCCCACCCTTGGAAAGTGAATAAATATGTTAATAAATGTTTTGAGCTCTATTTACCTGGAATAGCACCAGTTTCTGCTCTGCTGAAATCATCATTATCATGTGGTATTCAACTTTCTGTTGAAGTAAATCTTCCCTTATCGCGTTCATCATACCACAAGTGCCCCTGGACAAGACTGGTCACTGAAACCTACAGGCAGTTTCATTTGAGCATCTGCTGGTTTTACCATGAGGAATACTATCATCAGGCCTACAGATTATTGCCACATGGGAAATGTCTTCTTACTTGATAACTTTTTAGGGCGCAGTCTGTGCAAACATAAAAATACTGGTCAGCAAATGGAAGGTATAAGAACTTTAAATGGGCCTGCATTTTTGAACTTGGATTTTTTTTTCTTTATTTTATCAAGGAAAAAGTTATAGAATAAAACATAAAATTAACAATGACAGTGTTTGATCTGCTAACACATGTTGCCCTCACTGTAACGGTATATTGCACTGCCAGTCACAGTCGCTGAGCCGTGAAGAGGTTTTTGTACAGCGTCTCTATGAGTCTGTATCACTGTGGTGGACTTTTGGTGGAGGCACAAGACTTGATGTTGGAAGTAAGTCCTGCTTTCATCTTTAACATAAAATCTTTGTCTACATCTTAGTATTTTGGTAAAAAAAAGCCTTCATATGTGTCATTTTTATATATTCTGCAATGATGCGCTTTATTTAAGAATAGATTAGTCATAAACCTGCCTCTGAGTTTGGTCATAATGTGAAAAACTGAGTTCATTGTGTGTACTGGTGATTGGTGGGGAATCTTAGCCCCTGGTGAAGTGATTGGCAAATCTTTGCTGGATGAATTTTGTTGGGACATCAGAAATTAAAGGCTTGTTGCTTGTGCGCCTCAGAGGAGGGTTTTTGTACGGCCACTGATAGTGTTTGTATCACTGTGGTACACGTTTGGAGGTGGCACTAGACTTGAGTTTGGAAGTAAGTAAACGGTCATACATTTGGAGTATTTTGTAGTTCTATTCTATTCTACTCTACTCTATTCTACTCTATTATATTCTATTCTGTTCTACTAAATTCTATTCTGTACACCATTGTAGGTCTAAGCCGCTTATCCATAGTCTGATGTGTTCACCCAGAAGAGAATGTTGCCGTCTTTTCCTTGTCTCACAGATATATTGGCTCTTGGCTCTTTTTGGGAGATTATGAATTCTGTCCCATTTCTCTTCAACTGTATTTAGGAGAAATAAGGAGTAGAACAATAGATTATAGAACGTGAATTACACTTGCGCTAGAACTTGGGAGACTATTGGAACACAATGTCGTGGGAGTGGAAAGTGAGACATACAAGAAAAGAAAAGAAAAAAACTATTTATTTCTAGGAGAGAAAGGCTAGACAAAGAACAGATCTTATTATGAATTTCATTTCCTCTGGGTAAATTGATATGCTGTTTCTGTAACAGTGCAGAACTTGTGCTTTGGCCATAACTGTGTTTTGCAACTCAAACTGGTTTATTTAACTGTAATGTTGTCGGATTTGTATGTTAGATTGCCTATCATATGCATGTGTTTTCAGAAAATATGTGATGTTAGACTTTGTGATGTGACATCTCCTAACCTGCAACATTATTGGTGTTAGTTCTACAACATTATTCGTTTTGTTATTAATATTTTCACACTTTTTTTATCCAACTGTGAGTCAAACCTAAAATTCTAAAACTTCTGATGCTTTTATTTGGACTGAGATTGTTTAAAGTCTCATTGTTCTTAGCTTTGTGATATGACATCTGGCAACTCTAGTAGCTGCAACAGTACTGGTGTTAGTTTTTCTATTAATATTTCACTATATTTTTGTCTCCTGCTGTGAGTCAGAAAATGGATGATGTCAGACCCAAATTAACTTAAAACTTCTGATGCTTTTATTTGGACTGGGACATTTCTACACAATATTCTGTTCTTATTGCTATAAGTCTCAGTCTTCTTCGACATATCTTTTGATCCAATGTGCTGATGTTACCAGTTGCTAATTACATCAACCTGCTCATGCTTGGTTAATCCATACGGATTAAAAAATATGATCCTTTGAACAAGATCCAGTGTATCTGTAACAGCATGTGGGCCTACTGTCATATAGCATCTGTAATATCGTGTGTAGAGAGGTATTGATGTTTCTCAACAGACGACCTCTTTATTCCTCTCTCTACCTCTTTGGTTCATTTCTCAGGTGACACCCGTCCCAAACTCACAGTCCTGCCCCCCCTGCACACCAGCGGGACTTCAGCCACGGTGATGTGCCTGGCTAACGGAGGCTTCCCGTCCGACTGGGCGCTGAGCTGGAAGGTAGCGGGGAGCAGCAGGAGCGGGGACACCAGTGTCTTTGGCCCACAGAAGGACGGCCTGTACAGCTGGAGCAGCACCCTGACCCTCCCTCTCCAGGAATGGGACCAGGGGCACGCAGTGACCTGCGAGGCAAAGCAGGGCTCCCAGACCGTCACTGAGATCCTGAAGAAATCAGACTGCTCCTAGAGTCTCCTCTGTGACTGTCTTTCTTGATCATCTGAAATATGTGTAGCGTTGAACCTTTCATGTGTTTCAAAAAAGTACTAATAAAGGAGTTTGATGATAAGAGACTGGCAATTGTAGTCTTGTTCTTTATAAATATCGGGAATCCTACTATTAGTCATAAACTAACTTTAATTAACCCATTTACACAGTTATAGTTCAACATCATATGGGGAATTATTCCAATATCATAACGAACTATGAAGGAAGTGCTCTATGAAATTCAATGTTGATGGTGTCAACCATATGAGGTTTTCAGATTTAATCAACAGAGTTAATGAATAACCTGCCTTCTCTACCATCATAAAAAGACCAATTAGACCTTAAAAGTACAGAAATGCTGATGAATCCGTATAAACTCTAGAACTCCCTCATCAGTCTGACTTTACTGTGTGTAATGTGCCCTCATGTAAATCCCTTGAGAACACTTGAACATCTGGCGATAGTGCTGCTCTGTTCTGGGACTAGCAGACCCACTCAGGCCTGGCAATGCAAATCCAAGTTTCCCCCACAGACTGCTCTGTTTCCTGGGTTACACCTACAGGCACAAACTGCACTGGGACAGCTGTGCTCAGTTACACGGCTGTACTTTCACTCAGGTCAACTCAGGTATTGCAGGACATGCCATTGCATGATGATGGTATTTAGTTTTAATTACATTAAGTTTTTTTAATTACGTTTAGTTACAGTAGTTTATGCTACTAGCCTAGAAATCTAGACACGTTGGCTTGCGAGCTGGAAAAATTAAACTTCAATAGGGCCAATCACATCGTGTATAATGATTGATGGCAGAGTCACAGATGGCACTGACATGCACTAGGCATGCTTACCAATCAGAAGTTGCACAACTTGAAGAGACATTTGGAATATGGAAGTCAATCAATTCATTGACATTCAAAAATCAAAAATCTCTAATCGCAATCCAGATTCTCAAAATAATTGCAATTAGATATTTTCCCCAAATAATGCAGCCATAGTATAGAATAGTTCCAGATGGTAAAATTACTTTGACCAACACTACAACCAAATTCTCAATTTTATTTAGCAAGTGAATAACAAACCATTGGAGATAATGATTTTTATTGTTGCATGTTGGGCCAGAAATTACCATCACCTGATCATTACAACCTTTTCATTCACTTTAGAAAATGTACTCCTAGAAAACCTTTGATTTGAAAACCATCAAAATTGACCCATTAGGTGCAGAGATATGCTATTCATATTTTATATAATTTTGGCAGCCATTTTGGAAATTGCCACCACCTAAATTTAATGTTATCATCCAGAAATGTTGACCAGATGTCTTAAGGATACCAAAAATGCAAAACCTAAATAACTAATTGTTTCAGTGGTTCAGCTGGATTTGCTGACTACAGGGTTTTGTATTTCCTGATATGTTTGCTGACTTTTCGTCAATGTACTTTTGTGCTTTTCTATGCAAATAGCATTTATATTTGCATTAAACTTTAGCTAAATAGTTAGTGCCACATTTAAAACAAATTTAAAATATTTCTGCGTTGCTGACATTTTCCTTAACATTTAGCACCAATGCATTATAAGCAAATCTTCTATATTAATAATTTTGTAACAAATTCCTACCATTGCACTGTTGTTGGACTGTGAATCATAGAACCAATTTACTCATGAGTTTGGCAACTGAAACATCCACGTGTACATATATCAAGATTATTAGCAGTGAAGAGGTTACGTTGTCTCCCTATTGGTGTAACAAGCTGTAGTGAGCAAGAGAATATTTAATGCTCACAGCCTCCCATCTCCATGCTAACATTTGATGGGACGACAGATGTGTTTTTGTGTGTATCTAGACCAGGGGCAGAGCCGTATTGAGATATATCTATCTCTCTATAGGGCTCAGCCTGAACACATTCCTTAGATGGTTGTATGATCCCCCTACAGGCCAAAATGTGCTATTGTTATCAAAAACCTAGACATTTGAAATGCTTCTGGACCTGTGATGCAACCCTGAATAGATGATAAATAAACTGTTTTGCTCAATGATACTGCAGTTTACACATTTACTCTTTTTCAGAGCCTTTCTATACTTGATTATGTCTGGGATCATTTCTAAAAGCGTACATAAGGAAGGCTTGTCTAGAGTGAGCATCTTCAGATAGATCCTAAACACTAACATTCAAAGTCAAATAGGCTATAGGTTACTGTGTAATCCTTGAGTCTGGCAGTTTAGTGGCTCTTAGGCCTACACCCTACTATGCAACATGTTGATTGGATGGAATACTGTATGGCTCAGTCCAAGCACTTTGTTCCTTACCCATATACAGATCCGGGACAACAATCACCACATGTGGATTAGGCCAAGATGAACTACTTGTAAGATCCTTTTTCTGTAAGATTCTGGCAGTTTGTGATAATTATAGATTATAGTGGAGTGTCCTCCACTAATGTACAACCCAGGCCCAGAGGTCATGGTGAATTAGCGCCTGGTGCCATTTAGAGGCTGCTGGCTATTCCAACAAAACATAGTTATTTAATTGCATCACATATGTGTCAGTATATCACTGCCTCAGACAGTGCTCCATGGTGACCCCGGCTACTCACTCATGTCATGGGCCTGGTGATCTCTACTGTCAGGAGCTCCACAGCGCCCCCCTATTGTCACATGTAAAACTGTGGTCAGATAATGAACTGCAGCTAACTCTTCAAGGCACCCTGTGTTTGCCTGTGTTGCCTGTGCTTTGTTTGATGGAGTTTTTCCAAAATCATTTTGATGGCACCTAACCTCATAATATGATGAGCGGCTCTTCTGCCATTGTCTGAGCAGCCCTCTATAGGTGATTACCGACCTAGCAACTTTCTGTGTTCGGGTAGGAACACTACCCCCACTCCGAAACTGAAATGGAAAAGAGCTACTAGAAGATAGATAGATACTTTATTGATCCCCAGGGGAAATTCAAGGTCTCAGTAGCATACAGACAACACGCACACATTCACTAACAGCAGAAAAAGTAATTAAAGTATATAATATTAAAACACTACTACACAACTTAGACAGTAGAAGATAAAGAATATACTAAATATACTAAAATACAAATTATACTAACTAACACTTAATCTAAATCAATTCTAAAAAACAGTATCCACATAGTGGTGATTAATCAATCAAGAGGCACGTGACTGAGGCAAGGACTGAGCTTGTGATTCTTTGTGCATAGTAAGGTAAGGTAAGGTAAGGTGCTGTGTGATATATGTCTATATATATCTATATAACTATTTTAAGTTCGGCTGTGGCATGGAGGGAGGGGTTATGCATATGTGCTAATATAGCACACAAACAGTGAGGCAGAAAGACAGTGGTAAAAGTGACTAGTGGACAGACAGTATCCAAACATGGGGGTGAAGAGGCAGACAGACTATGCAGAGAAGTCTATCTCTCTTCCCTTAAGGGAAGCATTGAACAGTTCAATGGCCCTGGGGACAAATGACTTCCTCAGTCTGTCTGTTGTGCAAGGCAGTGAGCGAAGTCTCCAGCTGATCTTCTGCTTTACAATAGTGCTGTTGAGTGGATGACACTCATTGTCCAAGATGTTGATCAGTTCAAAAGGGCGAGAGTAATTCCTTTATATAAAAAGGGAAGCAAAGTAGATCATGGAAACTATCGTCCCGTATCCATTTTATGTTGTCTGTCCAAAGTTATTGAAAGGGTTGTTCATGAGCAAATAGACAACTACTTATCATCACACAATCTTCTGTACGAATTCCAGTCAGGATTTAGAAAATCTCATTCTACAGACACTTGCTTACTTTACTTAACAGATTACATTAAAAAACAAGTGGATGAAGGGAAATACTGTGGCATGGTAATGTTGACCCTCCTAAAAGCGTCTGACACTGTTATGCCTGCACTTCATGGTACACAACCATTCCTAAGATTTTCAAACAGAAGCTGCAGACATCACAAAACAAATTAGTGAGCCTTATTCTTAAACTACACCCATACACACACCTCAACCCGGCTCATTTTAGTAGCCTTAAGTGGCTCAAAGTAGAGGATAGAGTAACATATATAAAAATGTGTATGGTACATAGAATAATTAAAAATAAAGTACCTACATATCTTTGTAATTATTTTTCTCGGGTAAATGCTGCTCACAGTTACTCAACAAGGGGTAGTACCACTGACTTTGTTCTATGTAGATTTAAAAGCTGCATAAGTAAGGGCTCTTTTCTGTATTCAGCAGCCATCATATGGAATGGGTTACCAGCAGCATTAAAGTCAACAGACAATACTGATCATTTTAAGGCATCCCTAAAGAGCTGGCTGAGCAGTAGACCGTAGTATGGTTATTAGAGTTACATGCACTGTATGTACTGAGCAGTAGACAGTAGTATGGTTATTAGAGTTACATGCACTGTATGTACTGAGCAGTAGACCGTAGTATGGTTATTAGAGTTACATGCACTGTATGTACTGAGCAGTAGACAGTAGTATGGTTATTAGAGTTACATGCACTGTAGGTACTGAGCAGTAGACAGTAGTATGGTGATTAGAGTTACATGCACTGTATGTACTGAGCAGTAGACAGTAGTATGGTTATTAGAGTTACATGCACTGTAGGTACTGAGCAGTAGACAGTAGTATGGTTATTAGAGTTACATGCACTGTAGGTACTGAGCAGTAGTATGGTTATTAGAGTTACATGCACTGTAGGTACTGCACTTCCTTCTCTGTTTTATGTTGTATGTCTGGGGATGCCTGGTCCTTCTCTGTTTTATGTTGTATGTCTGGGGATGCCTGGTCCTTCTCTGTTTTATGTTGTATGTCTGGGGATGCCTGGTCCTTCTCTGTTTTATGTTGTATGTCTGGGGATGCCTGGTCCTTCTCTGTTTTATGTTGTATGTCTGGGGATGCCTGGTCCTTCTCTGTTTTCTGTTGTATGTCTGGGGATGCCTGGTCCTTCTCTGTTTTCTGTTGTATGTCTGGGGATGCCTGGTCCTTCTCTGTTTTATGTTGTATGTCTGGGGATGCCTGGTCCTTCTCTGTTTTATGTTGTATGTCTGGGGATGCCTGGTCCTTCTCTGTTTTATGTTGTATGTCTGGGGATGCCTGGTCCTCTCTATGTTGTTTTATTTTTGTTTTATTCCTCCACACACCACCAACATAATTACATTCACTTTAAGACGTACGCCTTCACCACATGCCTACACCTGCAAACACTGACACACACCACCAATGCACACATCTTAAGGACCACAATGGAAATAAGCCCTGTGGCTTTATTGTGTTTATCCTTTTGACTGATAATTGTACAAAGTCATTTTATTTATTTATTTATTTATTTATTTATTTATTTATTTATTCGTATAAGAATCATCCTTTGTACAAAATACATCATGTCAATAAAGATTTTCAATCAATCAATCAATCAGTTTGTTCAGGGTCCTTTTGTCAGATATTGAAGTGATGCACTCCAGTTCAGCTCCCACTACAGAGCCAGCTTTCCTTACCAGCCTGTCAAGTCGCCCCGCATCCTTCTTCTTTGTGCTTCCTCCCCAACATACCACTGCATAGAAGAGGACACTGGCAACAACAGACTGGTAAAACATCCTGAGGAGGAGGCTGCGGTACTTCAGTACTTCAATGTCTGCTCCTCAGGATGTTTTACCAGTCTGTTGTTGCCAGCGTCCTCTTCTATGCAGTGGTATGTTGGGGAGGAAGCACAAAGAAGAAGGATGCGGGGCGACTTGACAGGCATTGAAGTACTGAAGTACCGCAGCCTCCTCAGGAAGTACAGCCTGCTCCGCCCTTTCTTGTAGAGTGCTTCAGTATTGGCTGACCAGTCGATTTTTTATGTCCAGTTGTAAGCCCAGATACTTGTAGGTGTTTACCACCTCCACATTGACCCCATCAATGGAGTCTGGTAGCAGAGCGGGCTTTGACCTGCGCAAATCCACCACCATCTCCTTAGTCTTTGAAGTGTTGAGTTGAAGGTGGTTGAGTTTGCACCATTGCACAAAATCCTCCACCAGGCTCCTGTACTCCTCATCTTGCTCGTCCCTGATACACCCCACAATTGCAGTATCATCAGAAAACTTCTGCATGTGGCATGACTCGGTGTTGTAATAGAAGTCAGATGTGAACAGGGTGAACAGGACTGGAGAGAGCACTGTTCCCTGTGGAGCTCCGGTGCTGCTCATCACAGTGTCAGAGAGACAGTTCTTCAGTCTACGAACTGTGGCCGCTCGGTCAGGTAATCTGTCATCCAGGATACCAGGTGAGCATCTACACCCATCTGCAAGCTGTAGAATTCTGGGGTATTCTTACTGTATTCTGATGTGTTCATATGTTACTTCTGTGTGTAGTATACAACGGGGAGAGGTCCATACTATTGTACATAACATAACTGTGCCTTGGGCCTGTGCACCAGCAGGAAGGTCAGACAGGCCGATGTTTGGGAACATCCGAGGAACATCAGAAATAACATGGGCCATTCAGGCTGGTATCCATCCGGCCAGAGCCGGGTTTTGTACACTGGTTGGCGCCTGCCACGTTGGCATGATTGTTGTTTGTATGTTTTAGTATAACAGGCCTTGTCTTAGGTTTTGACTCAAAGACGGATCAAGGAAGCGACCCGAGGAGCATCTTCTGTCGGAAGGCTCAGCAGCCGCTTCTAATAACAACCACAACTGTTAGACTCTGCACAGTTTTACTGTTTGAGACTTAGCCTGTGTTCTGTTATTCATTGTTGTACCATCTACAATAAATCATCATCTAATCGCCGATCCTGATCCCGCCGTCAAGCTTTATTGACCATCTTCAATACAGACATTAGAACTAAAACCAGTGGTGGAGGAAGTACTGAAACTCAGTACTTAAGTAAAAGTACAAATACACAGAGAAATATTTACTTTAGTAAAAGTAAAAGTACCACAATGACAACCCTACTTAAGTAAAAGTAAAAAGTACCTGCTTTTAAATGTACTTTAAGTATTAAAAGTAAAAGTATTTGCATAATGATTTATTCTCTTAATATATATATTCTAAAAGGAAAAATCAGTATGGGCTGTGGCATTTTAATTAAGCTAGTTTTAGGTTATACTCGTCTAGATAGTTTTAAGTTAATGCAATTGTGCTTACCATCTGTGGCCCAGTTTACATTCTGACCTACAATTCTAGAGACTGTAATTCTGGTTATCTACTAGGGTGATCTGCTGAGTAATATCATTCAGCAAAACACGAGAGCCTGAAGTTTAACGGGGTAGACAAGGGAAACGTCGGGTGGATCGTAATGCCAATTATGCTGATTGAACAGAAAAGTTGCTGAGAAAGGTGTCTTTATGATTAAGTTCAGTTTCACTTGCGCAGACGCATAGACATTGAATGAGCGCTCACGTTACTACCCCCCAATTGTAGGCTATGCATCTTTATTTAATCACACACAATTAAGGAATATTTCCTAATCTGGAAAATGTTACGTTTTTTCCGGCCACCGGTTCATTAATAGTCTACCATTCATTTGTGCCGCAAATGATCAGACGTGTGACAGAAGCATGGGCATAGCCTGTAACTTCGCTGATCCGCGGATAGCAATCTCATCGGAGAGGAGGCCCTAACGCTGCAGATAACAGACAGAGAAAGGCACAGCACACAGTTGCATGTAGCCTACAGTGTAGCCATGGGTCTGGTGAATATAGCCTACCGAATGCAGATGGCTACAAGCTCACGCTTTGCCTGGTATAGACTAGAAGCGTATGTTTCTAAGAATGCACGTAGCGCTCCAGAATCTTTGGTAGCAACCCCCCGGTAAAACAAACGTGTTTGTCAGAGAGAGAAAAAAAAAACTGATTATAAAATGTATCGTAAAAAGGAACGATGGTGTTGTAGAAATGTAGCGGAGTAAAAGTACAGATAATTGCTGTAAAATGTAACGAAGTAAAAGTCAAAAGTATGCACTATAAATTTTACTTAAGTAAAGTACAAATACGTGGACAATTTACTTAAGCACAGTAACGAAGTATTTGTACTTCGTTACATTCCACCACTGACTAAAACACAAAGCAACAACCAGAGAAGCCAACATTTGGTGCCGTGACCCTTCTCGCAAAAGGAGAAGAAAGACGACAACATTTGGTTATCGTGACCCAACCGCAAGAGGAGAGGGAAGACGACAACATTTGGTTATCGTGACCCGACCGCAAGAGGAGAGGGAAGACGAGAACATCCAACGGGTTCAAAGAGACTTCGGGGGCAGATTTTGGATTTTGAACATCTGTAAGAAGAGTCCATCTTGGCACCCTGATTGACTTGACTGAATCCCAGCTGGAAGCCTGCCAGAAGACATTCTGACCAGGTGAAAGCAAAAAATCTTTAGGCTACTCCTTTATGCGGGAAAAAGAACCAAAGTAAAGCTAATTTTTTAGATAAATTAGAAATTAAAAGCTGCACATTACTGAGAGTATTGAAGTTTGTGTCATCATTCATCATCCTAGGTTGGAGTTTCTTCAGCTGTCCATTGACCTGATCTGCCGTGATGAAGGGGGGGGGGGGTGCGTCTGAGGGGGTTGTTGGGTGGCTGGAGGCTGATGGCTGTTGACTGAAGCCATTGTCACATTGGCTGGAGACTGATGGCTGTTAACTGAAGCCATTGTCACCATGTGGGGGATGGGTGCGATAGCCTGTGATGATGGGGGTGAGTGTTGCAGTGAGAGTGAGGGCGGAGGTGTGGGTTGGGCAGGCAAGCAAGCAAGAGCAGTGTCTGTGTTAGCAGGGGGTGGTGAACAGACCACTGCCATTGGAGCTGGAGCTGGGCAGTCAAACCTGTTGTAGAAGTGGTTCAGCTGGTTCGCCCTGTCCAGATCTCCCTCCACAGAGCTGCTGCTCTCCTTAAGGCCAGTGATGGTCTTCATACGGTCCCATACCTCTTTCATGTTGTTCTCCTGCAACTTCTGTTCCACCTTCTTTGCTGCGCGGCGGTCATAATAATCATACTCTATGAGGTTTGGAGTGTTGTGTCATTATTTTTTATATATTTTTTTATTTGTTTTACCATTTTCTGGGATTCTGACTGGACAAAGTGATAGTCAGTCAATGTTCCAACCAACCGGATTTTGTTGTTGAGTGGCGTGGAGTATCTTGGGCAGTTCAGTGGTTTCAGTGTTGCTAGCTTAACACGGTAGTAAACCATAGGCAGAGAATAGGATTCCCGCTAGCATGCTAGCTAGCTTTGTATGCTAAGCTAAAAGAAAATACGAACATGCAAATCATATTGCTTATTACGAAACAAAATGTTAATGTTTGTATATGAAACAGTTTGTATGAATTACCAAAAATTCCCAGTTAATTCTCGTAAAAATTTCCATAATTTCTTTTAATTCCATGAAAGTTTCCAATTTGGAATATTTCCAAAATTCACCCAGCTTAACTTTTTAACTTTTTACCAGAAATGTTCCACTCTTTTGCAATCCTAGTCCTACTCGCCAGGTCAGGGCAAAAAGAAGGCTGTGTTCAAAGTATTATGGGGTGTGTTACCTCGTACAATGTTTTTCCGTCTCTGCTTTGTTTATATAAGCAAAGAGGCTGGACTACTGACAGTCAAATGGCATTTAAAAAAAAAAAGGCAACTTCTCACGGTCAGCCATGTCTTTTGTTTATCTCCGACGTTGTTCACCTGGAACACTTTGAGGTCGGACCTTGTGAGCTCCAAGTGGGATACATCGGACTTCCCAACTGTCTGGAATGCGGCATAAGCCCTGAAGTGATTGCGTTCTAAAGGCTGAAAGGGTTCCAAATGCTATTGGCAGGAATGGGACCGCATTTGTAACTATTGCCCAATAAATGATAAAATACTGATTATAACATAATATATATTAGAATAAAAAATGAATAATATAATATACTGCAAGAACGTGATCACATTGCAGGCAGTAGACTTTATGATTAATCCACTTCATTGTTTATTCAGGAGAATGGACAGATCTTTTACAGCAATGCCCTGAGCACCCACATGGAATTACATTCAAAAGGAAATGGACGCAGGAAACAAAGAATGGCGGAAAGCCATAAATAGAGAACAAATAAGTCTGGGAAAATACAATAATAATACAGAGTAAAACACAATCTGTGGCCCTGATATGTCACTAGACATTAAGAAATCATGTTAATTTCAAATACTTATATCACTGACGTGAAGTTGCAGCCCTCAACTGATGTTGATATTGTCATGTTATCTTTGGCCTGATGCACCACCCTCCACCGATCTACTAATCACGAAGTCAGTAGCGTTTCAGCATTCCGGGTTGCCAGCTCTGCCAGTCAGGGGGGAGGGGGAGGGGATACACCGCTCTACAGTATTTTGAAAGTGATTGCAGTACCAGTTTTGGCCACAATCTTACATACGGTTCCTTTAAGTTCACATCTAAAAAAGACACGCAAGTCAACTGCACTGAGAGCTCAAGAATCAGTCAAATAGCGAACAGGCAGCAGCTGCGTTTAATTGTCAGGTGTGATAAAATGCGTTCATATTCCACTTTTATGTCATAAATGTTACATGCCTATGGAAAGAAAGGCTTTGCAGTAGGATTGTCCAATGGTCAAGCTGTTGCTTCAATTTGTGTTTTAAGTTATGCGACGCACCGATGCTGGGTTCATGCAGTTTTGCACAAGCTGAAAATGTTTAGCTGACTGTGTAATTTGTCATTTTTGTTCAATAAGTTCATCTTTTCATGCTTATGATAAGGCTTTGCAGTTGTACAATATGGTCAATCTATTGTCTCAATTGTGTTTCATGTGACTCGCCGAAGCTACATTCATGCATTGTTTTGCTCCAGTTTAAAATGTTTCTGCCTAATTTGTCAGCTGTGATCAAATGCGTTCAATAAATTCCACTATGTCATAAATTTAACATGCTGATTAATGTTTGTAGGCCTATGGTGTATCTAATCTAGGCCTCTCTTATGTTCAATCAAATTGGCTTTGCCCAGCCGGTTTTTTCTGTGCTCACCCATTTGAACATTTCTAGCTACGCTATACTGAATCGAGCACAGGCCTACAAGTAGAAAAACCTATTTGTTTGGACTGTCGACTGAGGGGAAAAAAAGAGATTCTGTTGCTCTGTCCGAGTGGTCATTTAAATATAGGTCTTTAGGTTAAATTGTGTGTGGTAAAGTTATAATCGGACTGGTAGGCCTAGTCTGATTTAACACTGCAAAACCGAAGCAGCAGCTGGCAATGGAAGTCAATAAATAATTTCCGGGTCACAGCAATTGGAAAAAATAAATATCAAAATCAGTTTTGGTCCTGAGGCCATTTTTTAAACGTTCTACTTTTGATCTGACCATGAAATCAAAAGTCTGAAAAACAATGCGTTATTTGTTGGTATGACATTCATAAACAATGAACTATTATTTTTTTCGTTTTTTTTCAATTGAATATCAAATGAACGAATGATACACAGACCTATGTGCATTGCCCGTCATCATATTTGAGATACATTAGAAGATTAAGAACGAGACTACGGTCTGTAGAGGTAACATAGGTGCTAATGATAGATTGATTAGAATGGAATAGAATTACACAATACAGTGACTGCGTGCACATGCACTTTAGTATTACCCAGAATTAAATATGTGAACTAATATGTGAACGCTATGAAATAATCATTTTGAACCTGGCTCTATCCAAAGCTCAGATTTTGTGATTTAAAATGTATGCAAATTAGTGCACATTTAATTAGATAATGCCTATTTTGCACATTTAAACATTAAATACAGAAAACTTGTAATACATTTCTTTCTTATATTAATGTAAGTAATCAACTGGGGAAGTTTCATAGTGATATCTGCTAGTTAAATGTTTTACCCTATTCACCTGTAGTGTCTCGCCTTAACAACCGAATAGAATGATGAGGCTCTGAGCCTTTGAGGTGGCTGATGTTTCTTCCTTTGTGATTTGAACTTATGTGTCTACTCTGCTCGAACTCTGTTGGGGGTTGTCAGGAAGCAATCCCAGAGGTTGTCATGACATCACACACATGGAACCCTAAGGATCGTTTGCATCCAGTGGCTGTTGAAGGAAGGAGGCCCAATCAGGACTGGAGGTAGGCAGGCATGCCTGGAAGTGGTTCCAAAATCTACAGAAGATGGAATGACACCCAACACACAAAATATCACATAATTTCATTGGAATAGAATTTCACAATGTGTCTGTGTGCTTATGTGTGTGTAAATAATTTATGTATGTGTGTGTGTGTGTGTGTGTGTGTATACAGTATATATGTGTGTGTGCGTGTAAGTGCCGATACCTTGTTTTGTGTGTGTGTGTGATAGTGTGTGTACTGTATGTCTGCCTGAGTGTATGTGTGTGTATGTCTGCCTAAAGTGTATTAAGCGTAGTAAGCAGAGGGTTGCCGGTTCGAAACAGCTGAGCCATCAAAATACTCCCAATGAATGGGAATAATAAGAAATGCAACAAGCTCATACAAATGGCAAAGTCCTACACAAGCTCTTCTCTACTGGAAATGGGCCCAGAGTCCTTATCTTGGTTCCTTATAGCGCCTCCGTAGCACTATGGAGAAGACGTCGCTGTGCGAAGCACATGAAGAATTGTGCCAGCATTGCCAGTTCGAATCCGGCATGATGCCGTGGTCTCCACTGTCACCCGGTCACACGTTAATTTTGGGGCAGTGGTGGCCTACTGGTTAGCGCTTAGGACTTGTAACCGGAGGGTTGCTGGTTCGAACCCCGACCAGTAGGAACGGCTGAAGTGCCCTTGAGCAAGGCACCTAACCCCTCACTGCTCTCCGAGCGCCGCTGTTGATGCAGGCAGCTCACTGCGCCGGGATTAGTGTGTGCTTCACCTCACTGTGTGTTCACTGTGTGCCGAGTGTGTTTCACTAATTCACGGATTGGAATAAATGCAGAGACCAAATTTCCCTCACGGGATCAAAAGAGTATATATACTTATATACTTATACTTATTACATACTTGACATTCCCGACCGGTAGCGTGACAATGTGAGGTCAAAATGACGTAGATCTCGCTGGTGCGCCAGGATTTTGGCCAGGTCGCGCACGGTCCCGCACCACTCTATTTTTTTCAGCTGAGCACGACAAAGTGGAAACCAGAAGATGGACTAGTTCAAGGGCAAGCGAGAGTTGCAGTTCGGAGGTCTGTTTTGTCTTTAATAGTTTGCTGGATAAGTTAACACAGTTACCAGCGAGAGTCGCAACACGTGGAATTACGAGGAAAGAACATAAAAGATTTATTTTCAACCAAAAATCAAAGATCTGCTACGACCTGAACAAAATCTCTTTCCACTAAGCTAAAATGTTTAAATTATTAAAATATCCCTGGGGATGAATAAAGTATCTATCTATCTATCATCTATCTGCATACACCTTGATGGTAATGATGTTAGTGTGAATAGCAGTAACCAAAGTTTGAAGTAGCCTATCAATACAGAGGCTAGCTTTTACTGCCAATGCTACTGACGCCAATGTTACTGACTGCTTCTTCTACTGTGTAAAGTCGGTATACAAGTATAAATGTTTCCGTGCGCTCCTGTGACGTCACATTGTCACGCTACAGGTCGGGAATGGCGACTATGTAGGGGGCTTATTGTGTGTGTGTGTATTTATGTGTGTGTGTGTGTATTCCCATGTCTCACCTGTGGTGATAAACATCGGGATCTCTGCCGAGTCGGTTCTGGAAGCCGATGTACAGATCATCCCACAACAGACCATTCTTCACCACGTGCCTCATCACTCCCACCCTGTTCTTCATCTTACACACCCAACACAACACACATACACACACACACACACAGACACACACCACACACACACACACACAGACACACACACACACACACACCCAACACAACACACACACACACACACACACACAGACACACACCCCACACACCACACACACACACACACACACACACACACCCAACACACCCACACACACACACACAGACACATTGAAATGCTTTTTTTTTTATCCGAAAAGCAAGCAACCGTAAGGAAAACAAGATCCAAATACTATAAGGTGACAGGTCTACATGGCTTGCATACTTTTACAGGTCACAAAACAAAAAAACAATAAACTAAACATCTCAAAATTTTGCAGGTCACAAAACAAAAACAAAACAGCTCAAGACTTTGCAGGTCACTTCCAAATACAAGACGTATTGTGTTTATCTCTGGTCACATGCTTGAGGACATACAATAGCCTAGACTAAAACAAGCCTTTGTTGTTTGTCTCTAATCTTTTGCGGTAGTCATTTACATTCCATTCCATTACATTCCATTCCATTTAGCTGACACATTTTTAACCAAAGCGACTAACGACATGGGGAACAGTTTAAGTTTTAAATTAATTCTCTCAACAATTTTAGGACAATTTAAAAACGGTAGAGTACAGTAAGAATAAGTGCATCAGTGAGTGCTGTTTTTAAACAGTTTAGTGTCAGTTCAATACGGGTGGTAAGTGCTAGACAAGACTGTAAGTGGTGCTATGAGAGGAGATGTTCTCTAAAGAGCTGGGTCTTCAGGAGTTTTTTGAAAATGGAAAGGGATGTCCCTGCCCTTGTAGGAACTGGCAGTGTGTTCCACCAACGAGGAACAACAGATGAGAAAAGTTTGGATTGGCCTGAGCATACTGGAGGTAGAGCTAAACGTCGTTGGTCTGAGGAGCTCAACGGTCTGGAGGTAGCATATGTCTGTATGAGGGCATTCAAGTAGGTGGGAGCAGAGCCGGAGACTACTTTGTAGGCAAGCGTTAGAGCCTTGAATTTGATGCGACATTTAATGCCTTTTCATCTAGACCAGGGGTGTCCAAACTACGGCCGCGGTCCAGTTTTTAGTTTTTAAATATGGCCCACACAAGAAGCTTCAGCTCAACTCTGTTGCACTTCTCAGTTTCAACACTAGATGGAGCCAGCCATGGAAACAGTGCTTCTCAACCGTTACAGCTACTAAACAAAATTAAACAAAGAAAAACTTTTAAAGCGAGTCACCGGAAATGGCAGCACCCAAGAAATGTGAGTGTAGAAGATTTCAAACAAAGTGGGAAAATTAATATTTTTTAAAAGGAAAATCAACAGAAAGTGTGTCTGTCTGATTTGCATGAACAGAGTGACCCTCTGTGGCTGGCAGACCTGGCATTTTTACTCATCATCTGAAAACACTAAACAAGACAAGGCAAAGAACAGCTGGTGCCACCATGGGCGTAGATTTAGGGTGGGACGCTAAGGACTAGTCCTAATCAATATTTTAAGATGACAAAATTGTCCCCACCAATATTTTAGCGAACTTATTTGTGCAGCTGATCATTCCGACAGCCAGCACAACAGTACAAGAAACGTCGTCATATGATTTGTTGAAAAACAGAGGGGGAGGGGGAAGTGTTATCTGACATGCACGCTACAGGCCTACACGCACGGAGAGTGTCAAAGCAGGCTACTGTACTTGCACCGCGAGCGGGTGTGTCTATGGGTGTGTCAACGACAACGGTAAGTTAGGGCTGTCTGCCAATACATAGCCTATCCCAAAAAAGGCCAGAGTAAAACATTGTGATATTCCCTTTGCCCTTCAGCATGTACATGTTTGCCCCTTTTGTGGTTTGTAGATCAGCTTTGCCACCCAAAAAAATACGAAGCTTTTTTTCATTGCAGTCTAGGCAAAATAGTTAGCCATACAAACTGGCAACTGGTGATCAGGCTTTCAAATGCGGATTTTACTGTGTAAAATAGCACTAGCTGTTAGGATATTACCCAGGATATTGTCACAGACATTTTCCTGTTCCTATTCACCCCTTGCAGACACGTGACTTAAGTCACGTGACGGCTCCATGCTGGACGGCAAAAAGATGGGAGACGGACGGCAAATTACATTATGTCATAAAGATTATGATAAACTGAACTCCATTACTATAACATCTTTGTAGTTCAATGTATTGCTGTTTGGGGTCTGATAGTCAAAGAAGATGCCAGTGGTGTTGTTAGATGAAATGGGTCATGATCGCAAATGTAAAGTTATTAAAACTGGTGGTAACAGCAAGGGGAGATAACGTTACGTTAGGCTACTGTAATTAACATTATGGTAAATGAACACCCATAAGTATTTCTGGACTAAAATATTGCAAAGCGATTTGGTTACTTTATTTGTCTTGCTTTTATCAGTTGTAACATAGTCAAAACGTTAAGAATGTCATATCAGAACATGAAATAATAACTAGCTGCCACACTTAGAAGCTAGCTATTCTAGCTAACGTTTATCGTAGCTCATAGTGCTAGGGCTAATGTAACTCGTCAGTTTGTACGTTGCCCAGCGAATAAACTTACTTCTTACATGTCTTAAGTTAAAGAATTGAAAGAAATAGGAAATTAAAAAAAACTTGAACGGTATTATCTGTTTACATTCAGATCTTGCCAAAGACTTTGCCTAAGTGCTATCTGCCGTCCTGTTCAGAGTCTATGGTTGCTATAGCAACCGCTGCTGTGCTTCATACACTGAGGAGATAAGCATGCAATTGTGGTTGAAATACTCCCGAAACACAAAGAAAACAAACCAAAATATATCTATGCAAGAACATGGGATGTTGTTGTATTCCAAACAATAAGCCAACAGTCGTGGAAGGGCATTACTACGGTTAAATCTCACTATAATCTCCTAGCTGTGCGATATGTCCCATTACAACCCATTGATTTGATTCGTGTTCTTGCCGTCCACTAGGCTATTTTGCTGTGGCGCGAACAAAACGTGACGTCACTTGCAAGGGGTGAATATTCTGTTTATGTAGGCTAATGTATTTGTGAATGTAGCCTGCACAATGCAAAGAAATAAAAGATAAACTGGTGCATTTCCATACTCATAGAAATTAACATTGCGAGACACTTATCTCTTCTATGATCTCATCCCAGAAAGATTTTCTTTGACTAGTTTTTTTTTTTTTTACATTTATTTTATCTAATGACATAGCAAACATTGAATCCACATTATCCTTGCACTTGCGAAACTATTTTTCAGCATTCACGTTCCTCTTAAAGTGGCAGGCACTAAATTAGATTTACACACCAAATGTGATGATATAGACAAGTGTAGCCTAATCATTTAAATATCGATATGATGTAGCCTAATCAAATTACTAAATATGTTTAGCTATTAGTAATCATGCAGATCATAAAGTACTATGAATAATTATCAATATAAATTTATAGTTTATATGAATTCCAAAATATGAAAAAGAAACCTAGCCTACAACCATCACTTTCTGTGTGTGTGTGTGTGTAGGGTCAATCAAATTCTATGATTGCCACTGATGTAAATGATCTCACAAATCACACAAACCAAATCAAATTTTTAAAAATCGCAATAGTATCGAAATCGAGATTCTTCACTTGCGAGATTCTTCACTTGCTTCACTTCACTTGTATTGAAACAATAATGTTAGTTTCGTGACAACAGGAGTTGTGGATGTGTCCCCACCAAAGCTGAGACCAAACCTACGCCCTTGGGTGCCACACCTGTATGCGCACATGAAAGCCTTCTGTGTAAAGCTCCGTCTGTTTCAGACACAACTATGAAGCTTTAATGCTGCACACTTCCCTGCTCTGTCTGAAATCAAGTCTGCTTTTCAAAAGGCCGACATTTCTGCTAAAAAGGAGAAATATGTGTCTGTGATGGCATCTCTCGTGACAGAAAAATCTTGGAAAACGCTGGTTGAATTCTGTCATTGAAAAACAAATCAAGCTGTTTTCGACCCCCTTCCTGGTGGTTGCAGAAGAAGTGGAAGAGAGTCTGCTGTTAGAACTGATTGAAATGCAATGTGATGATTCACTGAAGAGTCAACATCAGCTTCTCTCCCTCCCTGACTTCTATCAGAGTTTGGATAGTGCCAAGTTTCCTCTGATGAGACGCCAACGCAAAAAGAATGATGAGCCTGTTCGGCTCAACATACATATGTGAACAAACATTTTCTCTGTTAAATCAGAACAAAAGCAGACTGAGAACCAGAATGACTGATAGCCATCTCTGTGAAGTCCTTTGTGTCTCAACCACCAAACTTTCTCCTGACATGTCAGCCAACCTTCAATCCAAAGGACAGCATCACTGCTCCCACTGAGTGCAATGTTCTCTGGTGAGTTATAAATACACACTGTTACGACCCCCTGTGCCACGTGCAGGCCTGTCGTGCCAGTCCACGGGCAGGGTTGGGCTTGTAGTTCCACTGTCGTGCCAGTCCACGGGCAGGGTTGGGCTTGTAGTTCCAGTTATTAACCTGACTCTTTGCAAACACACACAACTGGCATTGTATTTAATTCATACCACCAGCCCTAGACACTTTACTTTTATAATAAACAGTTCTTTATTGAAAACCTAAACTGTTTGTTTTTGTTCCTTTTTATGTCGAGACCTGGAGTAACGAGCCAGGTCGTAACAACACAGTCGTCATGTGTCAGTATGTCACCTCTAGTGTGTTGCCCGGCCCTTTGTTTATTTTTCTGTATTTGGCCCTCACTAAAAAAAGTTTGGACACCTCTGATCAAGACCAATACAAAACTTTGTTGTTTGTCTCTAATCTTTTGCGGTAGTCATTTAACTTTGTCTAATCGTATGAACTGCCATTGAATGGGATGACATTTCTGTCATAACACACACACACACACACACACACACTTATTTACAGTACAGTAGTTCTTGGGTGTTGACATTTCTGAGAAAAACCAACAGAAAATCTGATAGGCAGATTTTTTCCACAGATAACATGGTGATGTCATCCCAAGTCAGTAAATGTTTTCAACCAGGCAATAGAGTTCTCAACGGGCCTGAGAATTACAACCCGACCCGACCCGGCCCGGCCCGTGGCTTTTAAAGCCCGGACCCGATGTAACCTGACACATCAACATGAATTATCTGCCCGAACCCAGCCCGCGGCCCGACGTAAAACAGTAAATAAGATTCAACACATTAGCGTGACAATTTACTTAAATGGTGATTTTCTCCTCTTTTGGTATATCGTGACAGAAGTACCATGCCAACTTTGGATGCGGTTATCTTAGCGATACTTTTTGCAATACCCTTGATATACATATCGTTGGAAAGCTTAGTTTATGGCCGTTCATGTGAGCACAATAACTTCATTTTGTAAATTTTACCAAAGCGACTGGTTTTGCCTTGCAGGGTCACATATTTCATCAGCACCTTGCATTTTGAGCATTGCACATAACCTGTAGAATTTCCATCAGAATCCAGCACCACTCCAAACACTTTCCAGACCTCTGATTTCCCCTCCTGTAGTAGCGACGGTGAATTCACCTGCGGCAAGTTTACTTTCCAACAACTCCATCTTCTTCTCCAGGCTAAAGGCTGCACACAACTCCATCTTCTTCTCCAGGCTAAAGGCGTGCACACATCTCCATCTTCTTCTCCAGGCTAAAGGCGTGCACACAACTCCATCTTCTTCTCCAGGCTAAAGGCTGCACACAACTCCATCTTCTTCTTCTAAAGGCGTGCACACAACTCCATCCTCTTCTCCAGGCTAAAGGCTGCACACAACTCCATCTTCTTCTCCAGGCTAAAGGCGTGCACACAACTCCATCCTCTTCTCCAGGCTAAAGGCGTGCACACAACTCCATCTTCTTCTCCAGGCTAAAGGCGTGCACACAACTCTATCTTCTTCTCCAGGCTAAAGGCTGCACACAACTCCATCTTCTTCTCCAGGCTAAAGGCTGCACACAACTCCATCTTCTTCTCCAGGCTAAAGGCTGCACACAACTCCATCTTCTTCTCCAGGCTAAAGGCTGCACGCAGCGGCAGGTCTGCCCCTGCCCCTATCCATGATGCACGTTGCACGCAGCAGCAGACTTTCTTTACGGTGAACAGCTGCGATGATTAATAGGCTAAATGTTATTTTTTTTTCACTGAGCAGAAAAGATTAAGTCCGAGGTCCGACCCGACCCGAGACTATTTGCTTATATTTTCGACCCGAACCTGGCCCGAACCTACGGGTCCCGTCGGGTTTGTCGGGTCGACCCGACCCGTTGAGAACTCTACCAGGCAATGTGTGGTGTGTGTATGTTTCCCACATAGGAGACACATCAACACTTATCGTGAATTTCGCCTCCACTACAGCGTATCAGGAATCTGAGTAGACAGGTGAGTGATGTATGAATTCACCCGTCCCTGAAAAGAGCGCCTCACACACTGCTTTGGCTATGTGTGTGTGTGTGTGTGTGTGTGTGTGTGTGTTAGGGCCGCTGCCTCTCATGCCTTTTTGGTGCAGATGAATCAGAGTCAGATTTGCAGATGCCAATAGTATACTATACTGTTACCTGTGGTAATTATTACCCAATAATCCCAATAGTATACTATACTATACTATACTATACTATACTATACTATACTATACTGTTACCTGTGGTAATTAGCACCCAATAATCCCACTAGTATACTATACTTTACTGTTACCTGTGGTAATTAGTACCCAATAATCCCAATAGTATACTATACTTTACTGTTACATGTGGTAATTAGTACCCAATAATCCCAATAGTATACTATACTTTACTGTTACATGTGGTAATTAGCACCCAATAATTCCACTCGTATACTATACTTTACTGTTACATGTGGTAATTTGTACCCAATAATCCCACTAGTATACTATACTTTACTGGGCAAATAAGGGACTGTAGAGTAATTAAAACGTTCCTGAAGTGAAGTGATAAAATGAACGCCAGAAATGGAATGAAGTCCAACTACTTACCCACAGACTGAACTTTTCCACAATCCCACAACCAAATTGGGGTTCACAGACTGGCTACATACCAAATGTGGATTATGCCGTTTACTATGCTTGTGCTGGTAAAACAGTAGGATACAAAATCTAGCCAATTTTAACGTTGTGTAAACTCTATTTGGAGGTGTGTAAATTGGTGGTTGACGTGACATGGTCTTTTTGAGGTCGTGAGTGTCAAACATAAGTAAATAATAATAGCTAAATCTGTAAAGAAATGTGGTTGTATTGTTCAGAAAATGCTGTTTTATAAGAATATACAGAGCATTCATGCCAATCATATTCCTGTTTTTCACAACTTTCAACCAAACCAGAAAAAGCTCATATGGCTTGACTGTCCGAAGCCCATATTGAGAATACAGATGTCCACTTGAAGATCTGCTCTTCTAAAAATCTAGGCAAACTATTTTGAATCAGCCATAATCAAAACGATTTTGTCCCAAAAATGGAGGAAATGTTTGGAGATCCTTGGGGGGGTCTTTCTTCATTCAGGATGTATGAAAACATCTCAGAAGGATATTGAAAGCTTATCGGGTGAGTTATCTCATATATCTCTCATCTCTGGTCGCTGTTTATATACCTCCTCAAGCTACCGAGTCTGAAGCAGCCCAGCAACTTTCTGCTCACATCACGAACATTGAAAACTCTTATCCAAAAGCTAGGTGTTGGTTCTAGGGGACTTTAACCACATCTACTTGAAGCGGTCTCTGCCCAGGTTTACACAGCAGACTCAGGTGCCCACCAGGTATGATAAAGTATTGGATCAATGTTATTGTACCATTGCTGATGCCTTTCATGCAGTAGCCTAGGCTCTCCTAGGGCAGTCAGACCATAACACTGTCCTTCTAATCCCCGTCTGTCTTCAGAAACTAAAAACTGCACTCAAGGACTGTTTTGATAATACAGACTAGTTTGTTTTTAAAGAATTTGCTGAGGACTTCCAGTTGGTGTGCGGAATGGAGTAGTGGTGTTTTCCGGGCTCCCGCCACACATTTTAGATTTTGACCATTTATTCATGTAATTTAACTCAACTTTGCGAAAATAAGGCACCTCACTTTGCTTGAACAAGTTCTGCCGACCAGTATGTCATCTAAACCTGGCAAATCTTCGAAAAAGTCTGAACAGCAGACAACTTTAGCTAGCAGTTCCGACATTGATAATGCTACTCTAGCTAACATGCTAGCTGAGTTGCGGGCGGACCTGTTGACCAAACCTGACTCACTAGCCGTCAGATTTGAACATAAACTTGCTGTCATTGACTCCAAGTTAGACAGATTGCAGACGACGGTGACCAACCATGAACAACGCATCTCTGATCTGGAGTCTGGGTTGAACCAGCTCCAGTCCTTGGAGGCAACGATAACCACCATGACTGAAGATAACGCCAAGCTGAAAGCTAAGATCACCGATATAGAGGGAAGAAGTAGACGGTGCAATGTGCGTCTTATTGGAGTGCCTGAAGCAGTCGAGGGCACACGACCCACATCGTTCTTCTCTACTTTTCTGATGGATGTGCTGGGAGAAGACGTGCTTTCCTCCCCTCCAGAGCTTGACAGAGCTCACCGAGCACTCAAACCCAAACCAGCTGAGGGGCAAAAACCTAGAGCCGTGGTTATCTGTTTCCATAAATTCCAGACTAAGGACTTGGTCATACGGGCTGCCCGCAAGAAGCGAGGGGAACTAAAATATAGAGATAAGCCGATATACATTTACGATGACTACTGTCCTGAAGTAATGGAGCAACGTGCAGAGTACAAGGAGGTCATGCACCAGTTGTACATTCGCAATCTTAAGCCTTCACTGCTCTATCCAGCGCGGCTGTTTATCGTGGCAGATGATGGACATAGACGGCGTTTTTCATCGGTGCAAGAAGCCCAGCAGTTTTTGGCTACATATCAGAAGCCAAGCCCTCCGATGGAAGATGATTGATCCAAGTCAAGCTCCAACTATTTGTCCAGGTTACGGTATTTAGCGTTATCTAGGCTGATATAATGTTTTTCCACCTGACATGGACAAAATTGGCTGTAGGTTAACGGTAGCAGATAACTGAACATGCAACTTTCCTGTTGATTTGACTGAATTGCAATAGTTATTCTAACGGGTGTATTTACATAAGGCATTTGTTTGGCGTTTGTCACTATAACTGTTATTGTTAGTGAATGTTAATGTTTGCTTTTCACTTAACCCTTTTATTTTAAAGTAATGCAGCTAACGTGCTCATTTGGGGTACAATGTTGTTAACCGTCAGCCCAGGCTATGAAGGGTTTTGGCAGGTTCAAAGTGTATAGAATTAGGGATAGGCCTACAACATAATGTTCTGGTTTGTGTTCCTGTGAGATAGGCCTACACGTTTTTTAGCTGGCCCTTACTGTATTTACATTACCAATGTGCGACCTGTTGGCGCAGTACAGCAGACACCACCGTTCAGTGGTGCACCTGTGTAAAGTTGAGTCTATTTTTATAACGTTATTGTGTGGCGGGGCGGGGAATATAGCGGGAGGAAAGACTGACCCGGGAGAATTTTGCGTATGGCAGCAACATGGCACTGTTGTGCAAAGGGTGCATCAGATGCTGTGTTGCATGTGGGTTTTTCGAGGGTGGGTGATGGGGAGGGACATGCGCACGCATGTGTGTGTGTGTGTATGGGGCGGGGGGGGGACATGCGTGGTCGCGTGTGTGTGTATGGGGGGCGGGGGGAGGGGGACATGCGTGGTCGCGTGTGTGTGTATGGGGGGGGGGAGGGGGACATGCGTGGTCGCGTGTGTGTGTGTATGGGGGCGGGGAGGGGACATACGCGTGGTCGCGTGTGTGTGTATGGGGGTGATGGGGAGGGGGGACATGGTCGCGTGTGTGTGTATGGGGGAAGGGGGAGGGGACATGCGTGGTCGCGTGTGTGTGTGTATGGGGGCGGGGGAGGGGACATCGTGGTCGCGTGTGTGTGTGTATGGGGGCGGGGGAGGGGACATGCGTGGTCGCGTGTGTGTGTATGGGGGGCGGGGGGTTTGTCTCTCTTTTGTGTTTTTTTTTCCTTCTCCTTTCTTGTTTTCTTTCTTTGGGGTCAATACTCAGATATTGCATTCTGCAATCACAAGATGATTCTTTTCTTTGTGTATGGAAAATAAGAACATATCAGTGAACAATATTCGTTTCATATCTTGGAATGTTAAGGGGGCAAATAACAATACTAAAGTAAATAAGATTATGTCACATCTTCAGGATCTGAAGGGAGACATAGTGTTTCTGCAGGAGACACATTTACGCAGTGGGGAGATTCAGCGCATTAAAAGGGGCAGATTCAGTCAGTTATATCACTCAAAGTTTAGTGTGAGAGCCAGGGGTGCTGCTATTTTAATCCGTAATAATATTCCATTTGAACCAGAAAACACTATAGCTGACTCAAGTGGTCGGTTTGTTATTGTTTCAGGGAGGTTGTGCAATACCCAGGTTGTCCTGGCTAGTATCTACGCACCAAACTGGGATGACGAACAATTCATCTCCAGGCTTTTTACCTCTATTCCTAATGTTGAAACATACCACCTTATAATTGGGGGGGATTTCAATTTTGTACAACATGCTGATTTAGAGAGATCCTCTGCTAGACCACACTCTCTTACCAACTCTGCTAAGCTCTTAGCTTCTATGGCAGGGGAGCTGGACCTGACTGACCCATGGAGGAGTAAATTCCCAGATAAAAAAACATTTTCTTTCTTTTCACATGTTCACCACTCATACTCACGAATAGACTTTTTTCTCTTGGATAATAGGCTGCTTTCTAATGTAAACTCATGTGATTATCATAGTATAGTTATTTCAGACCATGCTCCAACATCATTAGATATATGTTTTCCAAATATCAACCGCACTTTTAAACAATGGAGATTTAGTTCAAATTTACTATCAAATGACGCTTTTGTGGACTCCTTAAGATCAAATATTGAACTATTTTTTTAAATGAATGATTCACCAGAGGTGTCAAGACGAACTTTGTGGGAAACATTTAAGGCGTACCTAAGAGGTCATATTATTTCCTATACATCTCACCTTAGAAAAATGGCTAGGTCCAGACAATTAGAACTGTCACAAAAGCTCCAGGAAATTGATGATAGCTATGCTAACTGCCCAGACCCCTTACTTTATAAAAAACGCCTACAACTTCAAACAGAGTTTAATCTTTTAACTACACAGGAAGCGGAATCACAACTATTTAAATCTAGACAACGATTTTTTGAATCAGGGGACAAGGCTGGTAAGCTTCTGGCCCAACAGGCCAGAGCTGCAGCTGCGTCTAGGCTCATTCCGAGTTTTAAGACTCCTTTAGGAGTCATCCATACTGACCCTAAACTCATAAATGAAACATTTACCACATTTTATTCTGATCTATATGCATCTGATCATCCTACTCAAAACAGTATGAATAAACCATTAAACACCATTGAGTTTCCCAGAATAGACCAGAAGCTGGTGGAAGATTTGGCTAAACCAATCTCAGCTGCTGAAATAATGAATGCAATCACTAATTTACAGAGTGGTAAATCACCTGGCCCAGATGGATTCACTGTTGAATTTTATAAAGGATTTGCCCCTCTCCTTTCCACAGTTCTGAGCGACATGTACAACGAAGCTTTGTCACTTGGCCAACTCCCACCAACTTTGACTAATGCCACAATTACTCTTCTCCTAAAAAAAGATAAAGATCCTGCACTCTGTAGTAGTTATAGACCCATATCATTGCTAAATGTAGATTACAAGATCCTTGCTAAGATCTTGGCTTTCCGTCTCCAGAATGTTCTGCCGGGACTCATCTCGGCGGACCAAACTGGCTTCATGTTGGGCAGGCAGTCATTCCACAACACCAGAAGACTTTTAAATTTACTTAATATGCCTGGCCCCAGCACCCCTGAAGTAGTGGTGTCGCTGGATGCCGAAAAGGCTTTGATAGGGTGGGTGGGACTTCCTTTTTTGAAGTAATGGGAAGATTTGGCCTGGGTCCAGGTTTTCTTTCATGGGTCAAGTTGCTGTACTCATCTCCAGTAGCATCTGTACAAACAAACAATATTGTCTCAGCCCCTTTTCAGCTCCACCGTGGCACAAGACAAGGGTGTCCACTTTCACCTTTATTGTTTGCCATGGCCATTGAGCCACTGGCCATTTGGTTACGATCAGAGGAGAGATTTGAGGGCATTTCCCGCCAGGGAGTAATACACAAACTGTCACTGTATGCGGATGATTTACTTCTTTACGTATCAAATCCAACTACCTCTCTTCCAATAGTTTTAAACATTTTGAAACAATTTGGTCAACTATCCGGTTATAAACTAAATTTAGGAAAGAGTGAATTATTTGCAATTAACAATTTACCGGGGCGATTGCCAGATAATATAGCACCTTTCAAATGGGTGGATGAGGGATTTAAATACTTGGGAGTTTTCATTTCTAGGTCTCTATCAGATACTTTTAACAACAATTTTGTTCCTTTGCTCAAGAGAGTTGAGGAAGATTTTGGCAGATGGTCTAGTTTACCATTGTCCTTGGCTGGCAGGGTGAACCTCATTAAAATGACTGTCCTGCCAAGGTTCCTCTACCTTTTTCAACATATCCCTGTACTTATTTCAAAAAAGTATTTTGCCAAATTAGACAAATCAATATCAACCTTCCTATGGGCCGGTAAACCTGTGCGTGTGCGGAAAAAGATACTGCAGCTTCCAAAGCTTGCCCTCCCCAATTTTTTACATTATTATTGGGCTGCTAACATTCAAAAAATGTTATTCTGGACCGTTGAATCGACTATCTTGCAACCTGCCTGGGTCCAAATGGAATTTTCTTCAACTCAGATGTCATTGCGGTCATTTTTGTGTTCCCCGCTTCCTGTGTCTGTTACTAATGTCAGCACTAGCTTAGTGGTCACTCAGTCGCTTAAAATTTGGTTGCAATTCAGAAAGCACTTTGGCCTACAAGGTTCCTCTACCTTAGCTCCAGTGTTCCACAATCACAATTTTAAACCATCCACTATGGATTCTGCCTTTCAACTTTGGTCTGATAGTGGCATATTATCTGTTAAGGATCTCTATGATAAGGGGACCTACATGTCTTTCACTGATCTGTCTGCTAAATTTAAGCTACCATCATCGCACCTTTTCCGTTTTTTTCAAGTTAGGCATTTTGTTCAGAAACATTATCCTGATTTCCCTAATCTCCCCCCACAGACATTACTGGACACTCTTCTTATGACAAACCCCAATCAGAAAGGGAATATTTCACATATTAGCGGTGCTATGGACTGCATCAATTCAATATTCCCCCAGCAGACGAGGGAGTCATGGGAACAGGATCTTGGGCTTAATATAAATGATGACCAGTGGGGCAATATCCTTGAGTTAGTCCATAACTCCTCCATTTGTGCCCGACATGGGCTGATTCAATGTAAATTCATACACAGGATTTATTACACCAATCATAGATTGTCTAAAATTTACCCCAATGTTGTTGACGCTTGCAACAGATGCCACCAGTCCCCTGCCGACCTCATGCACATGTTTTGGTCATGCCCAAGGCTGACAGTTTTTTGGGCTAAATTATTTAATACTCTTCAAATGGCCTATAATTTTGTGGCAGATCCACACCCCCTCTCTGCCCTTTTTGGTATCTCACCTAATAATACCCTCTCAGCTAAAGCACGACATTCCATGGCCTTCTGCACCCAACTGGCCAGGCGATTGATTCTTCTAAATTGGAAGCAAGCTCTGCCCCCATCCCATGATCGTTGGATCAAGGAAGTTTTATATAATCTGAAGTTGGAAAGGCTGAGGTTTTCTCTCAGGGGCTCCCTGAAGAGCTTTAATCGAATTTGGAACCCCTTACTATCCATCATAGAGTCTTTAGACATCGTTCCTGAGGAGTCAGATATCTGAGTTTTTCCTAACTTTTATTGTCATAACTTAACACCCCGCTTTTGTTTCTATTTATTTCATTTATTTATTTATTTATTTATTTATATATTATTATTTTAATTTATTTATTATTTAAAATACATATTTTTTATAGATATTTAATTGCTCCAGTTATTTAGTCATTTATTTATTGTTTTTTTTTTTTTATTTATTTATTTTTTTTATTTTATTTTATTTAAATGTTTGTTATACCCAGAGACAGGTGGGGTTGTGGGATGGGCCCACAGAAATGGGAGAAGGGTGGGCGGGGTGGGGGTAAGGTAAACATTGGAATTATGAGCATTGTTTTTATGTCATTTTGCTGTCCCATTGTGGATGTTTTGTATTGTTATTGATGCTCAATAAAAATATATATATATATATAAAAAAAAAGAATTTGCTGAGGTGGTTAATGACTATATCAACTGTGCACTGTACAGTAATAATAAGCCATGGTTTAACAGAGAGGTAAAACATATATGGAAAAACAAACATAATGTCTATAAAAGTGGGGACACAGTTCTATACAAGGTGGCTAAATATGACTTTGAGAGATCTGTCATTAAGGCCAAAACTGACTAGACGCACGATCTGGAAAGCAAACTTGAGCCAAATGACAGTAGAGGGTTATGGGATGGTCTGAAGGCAGACTAGCGACTACACAGCTGCCTGACCATGAAACCTGAAACCATGTCGGCGCCACCACAACCAATGAGCATCAATACCCTCAGCCCTCTTACTGCAATAAAGGAGCATAGGGTTGGGCTCCTGCTTAAGAGGAGCATGGGGTTAGGAGTGAGAGAAAGAGTGTGTGTGTGTGTGTGTGTAAGGACCAGGGCTTTGAACCAGAATTTTTTCCCAATTGGTTCGTTCCGAACAGAAACAGAATTTTAACTTTTTCTTTTTTCCACAGCAAAACGTCGCCATGTGAATACATTGAGCCAATCATGTGCTGTGTTGTGACACTGTACACTGAGCCAATAATGTGGTGTGTTGTGAAGACATCGTGCCAATCATGTTGCAATCGTGTTGTGATCGTGTTGTGATCGTGTTGTGATCTGTGATCCGCTGGAGCAAGATTGGTGTCGTGAAGCCTTTCGCATTTCTGACGAAATGGATGCCCGATGAGTGCCCAAAAAAAAGTTGCAATATGGCCGCCGAGTGGAGGGACTTGCCTAAAAGGACTTTGCTTCAATTGACCAAACCTGGTCAGGGCTCAATCAGTGCATTTAATTCTCTTATGTCATCAAACAATACAAAACCACAAAGCATTACAGAAGCATCCATCCAAAAGCCTATGCAACTCACTTAGCTAAATCTGTGCAAATAACTGAAATATGGTAGGCTACATAGCTGCCATTGTGAACATCAATTGGCCAAACCTGGTCAGGGCCCAATCAATGCATTTTTGTCTCTCTTATGTCATCAGACAATACAAAACCACAATGGTGTGTACATAGCTGCCATTGTGAATATTAAACGTATAAACAAATGCCCAAAACCTTGTCAGAGCCCAGAGGGAATGACATGAGTGAGTGAAGAGTGCGTGTGTGTGTGCCCGCATTCAAAGTTCGAGTCAAGTTCAAGTTATGGAAAAGTCCAACTTGTTACCCACAGACTGAAGTTTTCCTCAATTCCGCAAGTTGGTCAAGACACTGTTTTGGTTGGAATTGCCATGTGCGTCGGTTTCAGATGAACTAGATGAACTTGTGAACTGTAGATTGGACAGGTATGTGTGGTTTCGGTATCGTCCCACTTACCTCTGCTAAAGAGGAGCATGGGGTTAGACTCCTGCTAAAGAGGAGCATGGGGTTAGAAGCATGGGGTTAGACTCCTGCTAAAGAGGAGCATGGGGTTAGAAGCATGGGGTTATAAGCATGGGGTTAGACTCCTGCTAAAGAGGAGCATGGGGTTAGACTCCAGCTAAAGAGGAGCATGGGGTTAGGCTCCTGCTAAAGAGGAGCATGGGGTTAGACCATAGACAGTAAAAGAAATGGACGAACAGACTCCGTCGTTTTCAATGGGAGGGCACTGAGTCAAATAGAAGCGATTTTTCAGTTGGTCCCCCAGTACTGCGCAGACTCACACTTAACCATTGGCGTTAGCCATCGAACTGAATCTTGTAACTCATATGATAGATACACAGAAATTCTTCTCACACTTCTTTAGCCTTCAAAGTCATCAAAGTTAAACATTTATTTATGTATTATTATTAATATCATCCTCACCAAGTCGTGTTAATGTTGAAGCTACCATACATGATCATCTTCAAAACAGTCATGCTAAAACAAAACAAAAAGTTATAGCCTTGAAGCTAATCTTCTTTCCACTTTCCCGACCTACGGTCAATCCATCGAAAACCTCTGAAATGATTAGTGCCGTTTTAAAAAAAATTAGGTTTACTTTTTTTTTAATTATTATGATTATTAGGTTGCCTCTGTGTAATGCTTTACCTTTTTAACATAACGATTCGTGTATGCTAGGTTTTGCTTATGAGTTACCGTCATAGACAGTAAGGTGGACTGAGCTTCTTATCCAAACAATACGGTTATCTCCCTACGGCGCGAAAGAGGGATTACGTCAGAGCTAGCTTCCCTCCAACCGAACAAGCTAACCATTCTTCTTACGGGTAACCAACGTTACGGACGAGGTAGTGGAGTCTGTTTTGCCTTTGTAGTGTTTATGTGGATTACACAGAAGCTACAATATCGACACAGGATATATGTTATATAAAGTTATGGTATTTCAAAAAAATCTTAGAATGAATGGGCTTCTATGGGAGTTAGCAGAGAGGTGGTCCCTCCAACCTACGTCGATTCTTCTACTTCCGGGAATTCGCCTGCCCCCTTGGGTTAGACTCCTGCTAAAGAGGAGCATGGGGTTAGAAGCATGGGGTTAGACTCCTGCTAAAGAGGAGCATGGGGTTAGACTCCTGCTAAAGAGGAGCATGGGGTTAGACTCCTGCTAAAGAGGAGCATGGGGTTGGTTAAAAATGGGGGTGTCTATGTCTGTGTACCCGCATGAGTGAGTGAAGAGTGTGTGTGTGTGTGTAAGGACTGTTAAAACCTCTTCATATCTCTGTGTACCGACATGAGTGAGTGTGTGTGTGTGTGTGTGTGTGTGTATGTGTGTGTGTGTGTATGTGTGTGCCCTAATTCAAAGTCACGTTCAAGTTATGGAATGAAGTCCAACTTGTTACCCACAGACTGAAGTTCTCCTCAATACCGCAACCAAAGTTGGACAAGAAACTGTTTTGGTTGGAATTGTTGTCATGTGCGTCGGTTTCAGATGAACCAGATGAACTTGTGAACTGCAGATTGCAGATTGGACAGGTATGTGTGGTTTTGGTATTGTCCCACTTACCTCCAGGTAAGAGTGCTCCCTGTTTGGGCGCTTGGAGGGGAAGGACAAATCCAGAAAGTCCACCAAGTAGTCATAGCCCCCAGGAGCAGGGTTAAAATCATCATCCGTTTCAATCACCTGCCATTCCAGATACAAACAGATTACAGGCTACTGCAAACGATAGCCAACAGGTATAGTATCTGTGGAGTATGTACGTTTAGTAAATCTTCCTCCCGACACCCTAAGAGATGCTCTAGCGACAGACGTTAACACTCGGGAGTGGGGTTCTGTGTTTTTAGGGTGATTGTGTTCGGAGGAATAATTAAATAGGGCTTAAAATAAGGACAATTTTCATGCCTGAAGCTACCAAACATTTTTGAATCCGGTATGTGCATTATTCATTTTCAAGTCTTAAACAGCCTGGCACATGCCTGAAATCAGACACAGTGCCTGAGAACTTTAAGCCCTGTTACAGTATTGTGTTGGGAGGAGTACTGTGTCTACAATGACTGTTACAAGGGGCTCTGTATTTAGGATAGCTGTGAACTTTGTAAAACGATCTTACCCGAATGACAAGGTTGTAGTCTTTAAAGCCTGCCCAGTTGTAGTAAAATGGGATCCAGCTTCTGTGTTTAAAAATGTCATCACCAATGGCATTGTTGAGCTCTCCCACATACAAGTCAAGGTCCCAGCTGTCTTTAAACACCTTTGTTCCAGCTGGCGGCTCTGTTATGGCACTCCTATATGTATAACCACATTATAAAACATTCACAAGTATATGTTACTACATCGATATACATATTTTTAAGCTTCTGCATTGATCTATAAATGTGAGTTTGTGCATGTGTGTGTGTGGTGTATGTTTGAAGGTATCTGTATGCATGCATGTGTAGGTGTGCGTGTGGTGCATGTGTGTAGGTGTGTGTATGCATGCATGTGTGTGTGTGCTGTGTGTGTGGTGTGTGTGTGTGTGTGTGTGTGTGTGTGGTGTGTGTGTGTGTGTGTGGTGTGTGTGTGTGTGTGGGTGTGTGTGTGTGGTGCATGTGTGGTGTGTGTGTGGTGCATGTGTGTGTGTGTGTGCGTGTGTGTGTGTGTGTGGTGCATGTGTGTAGGTGTCTGTATGCATGCATGGGAGTGTATGTAGGTGTGTGTGTGTGGTGCATGTGTGTGTGTGTGGTGCATGTGTGTGTGTGTGTGTGTGTTGCATGCATGTAGGTGTGTGTGTGGTGCATGCATGCGTGTGACTGAGCAGAGAAAGCTTCAAAGGAATGCAGATGATTTGCATCCCGGCAACACCAAAGAACTTTTCCTCTGTCGCACGCACGCTATTTGTTTATCCAGCAAGGCTTTGCAAATAACAATGTCCACAGACAAGGTAGAATATGTTGTATGATTTATGAAAGTACGATGTATTGCGACATCAAACGCAAGTCAAATATGTAGTTTATTATGTCTCATTTCATCGAACTACAGATCCGCTACCCGATCCGGCAAACTTACATAGTGCGGTTATAGCCGATAGAGGGCTGCGAAGCGAATGCAGAAGTGCCGTTCACCCTGTTAAAAGTTGATGAACCACTGAAACGATTTTGGAAACATTATTTTAAGGTACAAAAAACTCTTTGGTGTTGCTTTAAATACGCTTGCACACATCGTGTTAACACACACGGCATACAGTAACAGAGAAAAGTGTGTATGTATGTATGTAGAACATAAGCTTCAATGGAATGCAGAAGATGTGCATCATGTCTGTTACAGTAGATTCCACGGAAGGACTGTACATGACAGGTGTGATTCTTCCCCTTTTTTCATAACGGCACATCCCTACACACACACACACACACACACACACACACACACACACATACCCAGTGGAGGGATGCTTCAGTGCTATACCCAGATCCAGCATAGCCCCAGGTGTGGGAGTCCAGGTGAGGATGTCGGGACTGTTTTTCCTGACCTGAGCGTTGAGATCCTCTGGGCTGTTTTTGATGTTGGTCTCCTTAATATATCTGCAGCAGACACGGGGAACAGGAAGTGGTCAGAGACACAGTAGGGGTTAGATTTTTCAGCAGAAATTCCGTCATAGACATCATATCGGAAGTGTGATTCTGGATGTGCTCATTTTGTCCAGTCTATAAACAGCTGGAAAAACTAGTCTCATTCAGGATAAACTTGTTTATTATTATTATTATTTATTCATAATTCATAAAATAATAAATAAATAAACGTATACCAACAATGTTTTATTAAAACTACATCATAGTCATTGATTTTGTCAGTCATTATGTTCATTTTAATGAATAGGAAGGGAATTTAAACGGTATTCAATTCAAATGTAATGGTGTTTACTATCGTGTCTAAGGGAGTTGGTGTCCAGTTATTGTGTCCTTGTGTGGCCTTGTATATGGGTAGTTTCACCATCAGGTAGATGGTGAAGTTTCATGAGGTTTGCTTTGTTTCATGAGGCCTAAACGTTTTTGTTTGTTTGTTTTATCTACATTCATTGAAGGTTAAAATGTATGTTGCTTTATTGCAGTTACTGCAGTGCCCATTATTAGACATTCTCTGGTTTTAGCGAGGTAGAACTCCGGTTCTAAAATGGATATCCGAAAATGGATTACAAAGGGATTTCAAAAGGATCATGTTTTCACGTGCAAAATGCAACATAAAGTTAGCTGTCTAATATTGTTTACGTTTACGACATTGGATAAAAATATGCTTCTAGCTGCACTAATGTAGGCTAGGCTACTCAACGTTTTTTTCTAACAGAATTTGAATGTTCAAAGTTTCACGTAGCCCACCTGTGACATCCAAAGACATTTCTGCTCACCGACTCACATCACTATTCCAGCTGACATTTTGGACGCACACATCTGTGCTCAGAGAATGATGTGAATGTCATAATAACATAGCCTAAAATTAAAAGCGACAGTTCTACAACATGCGCCTTAGGAGACACATTTCCCCTTAGGGATCTACAATGATATCAGTGCCTCTACGGAAATAAATTGATGGATATCTGTCGTAGCGACTGATAACTTTAATCCCTGAAATTGATATAGGCCACAGTAGATATTTTTTGTACGCTAAAGTTGACTAAAAAGAGGAATAAAAATCATCTTTTGAAAATTCATCTTAATGCCGTAATTAAAAACATGACGAAAAATCCAACCTTTAAGGACACCAATTTTTTCAAATTTTCTTCCATACACACCCCTTTGTTAAATTCCCATAGAGGCAGGCAGATTTTTATTTTTAAAGGCCACTTATTTCATGGATCCAGGATACTATGCATCCTGTTAAAGTTCCCTTGGCCTTTGGAATAAAAATAGCCCCACATCATCACATACCCTTCACCATACCTAGAGATTGGCATGGTTTTATGGAAAGTACCCCATGCCAATCAGTAGGTATGGTGAAGGGTATGTGATGATGTAGTAGTACTCCATGCCAATCAGTAGGTATGGTGAAGGGTATGTGATGATGTAGTAGTACCCCATGCCAATCAGTAGGTATGGTGAAGGGTATGTGATGATGTAGTAGTACCCCATGCCAATCAGTAGGTATGGTGAAGGGTATGTGATGATGTGGGGCTATTTTATTTTCATTCCTGTTTCTAGTCAACTTTAGCCTGGGTTCATAAACCAACACAATGTACCAACAGCCTACCAACACAATTTACACATACAATTTCAATATCATAACTAGATTTACTGCAGAACGGTACAAAATATGCCCCCCACACACACACACATACACATTTTCTGCAAAAATAAATCACGCTTGTCAATTGGTCTTTATCTCCCACTCCATCCCCTACTCTTGTGTAAATGAGTGTGTGCACAGTGTGTGTTTGTTTTTGTGTATATGTGTGCTTCTCTCTGTGTGTGTGTGTGTGTGTGTGTAGCTAACCTACTTGTCAGAGGGATGCGCCTCTGTGAAGTAGCCAGCAAATGGGCAGTAGATCTTGGGCTGCAGCGACTTCACCAGCTGGGCCTTATATTGGAGCAGCTTCCTCCTCTCCGTCCGGATGAAGTTTGCCTTCCAGCTCTCTATGGTCATACAGTTACAGGGTTTACACAATAATTATTATTATTATTATTATTTCTTCTTCTTATTATTATTATTTTTTACAAAGCTATAAGCAATGATACAAAGCTATAAGACCGTACAGGTTTTTGGTGTGTTGTCCACTGTAATAGTTTGTTGTTATTATAGTGTTGTAACTGATGTGTATGTGCGGCCTTACCAGTGTACTTCCCTCCATGGAAGGTCATGGGAAACCCAGAGGCTCCTCCAGCAAAGTCGCTCATCATCAGGTCCACCCCATGCGGCAGGCGACCCCCATTGGGCCGTGTGCAGTCCACCGTGTTCAAGATCATGTGACCTGTAGGGGTGAAGCCAAAGAGGTCAAGTTCATGTGATATTTAGGGGTGGTGCCACAGAGCTCAAGGTTATGTGACCTGTAGGGGTGGAGCCAAAGCAGTCAAGTTCATGTGACCTTGAAGGTCACATGAAGATAGAGTAAATGTTAAGTTAATAAGAACAGAAAATACCTTACACAATATTTATATTTTTTACACAATTACCTTTATATTCAATTATTGTATACATACTTTCATATTCAACTATTATACAAATACCTTTATATTCAACAATTATACAAGTGTCCATTTCAGGATGAACACCATCCATCAGAATCATGAATCTGAGGTGTTTGTCTACCTGAGAAAAACACAAACAAAACCCACACATTGTTTTAGTGTCTGAGAGTATATTTGTGTAGCGGGTACGATGGGGGAAATGGGGGATGCAGCTTGATGCCCTGCTTTCAGGTGCTAATTGATTAGACCAGGTGGTACAGCGCTTAAATAAGCCAGCTGACTAGAGGACATGAGAGCGGTCTGTTTGAAACGGTGAATCAGGAAGTTGGTGTGTCGGTGGTGCATAGCGGAGATTGTAAGTTTCTTTTAGACTGTTCAGCTCTTACTTATGCTTAACTCTTGTATTCATGTGTTAGTGCTTGACTTGGCCAACTGTTTGTTTTGAAGCTCAGCCTGGGGCGCGTGACTACAAACCTCAAACGGTGCATGCTGCACAGAAACTTCGCTACGATAAAGAGTACACAGCGACTAGTACATCCACACTGGTTTTAAGAATGTAAGTTACTAGTTCCCTTTTTCCTGGTTGATACGAAGCTTAGTACTTATAGGTCTATATTCTTTCCTGTTTGTCATTGTCCAGACAGAAGCTACGCTGACATCGGAGAGTGTATAGGCTACAGCTTGTTTACTATCCATACTGGTTCAATCACGTTAAAACTAAAGCGAGTGCATACAGCTCGTATTTCATCTACACCGGTTTTAAGAATGTGAGGTTACTAGCTCCCTTTTCCCTGGTTGATACGAAGCCTAGTACTTATAGGTCTGACTCTTTCCTGTTTGTCATTGTCCAGACAGAAGCTACGCCTACATAGGAGAGTGTACAACTTGTTTACTATACATACTGGTTCAATCACGTCAAAACTAAAGCGAGTGCTTACAGCTCGTATCTCATCCACACTGGTTTTAAGAATGTAAGTTGATGTTGGTCTGTTGGTCACATTTGTTAATATGAAGTTAAAAATAAAAGACAGTTTAGAAAAAGCAAAGCTGTTATGTAATAGGAACACTTAAGAGAGTAACCGTGTCTTGTCTTTGGGCTATTATTTGGAAATGAGATGTGCATATGAGGATGTAAGGATGTCAGGATGTTTGCTATTTGATTAGCTAAAATAAATACTGAAAACCAAACAACTCGAGGAAACCCGTCTTGGATCGCAGGAGTGTCATGCAATGTTGATTTCTAGTGAGCAGTTGACAGTAACTGATGGCTAGAAGGAGCTATGTAAAACATGGAAGTGAGCTAACTGATGGCTAGAAGTAGGCTATGTAAAAGTTTGCCAAGTTGCTTAGTGCGCGTATCATATGGCAGACTCCTTTGCGATACAAGAGCGGTTCTCTTCAAGTTGTTTGGTTAGTCTGAAAGGAAAAGGGCTAAAAGGCAGTTCTCTACTGACGTTGTCCTGAACTTCCTTGATGGCAATTTGAGCGACATACAGGGCCTTGTAGAGACAGATGATGAAGTGGAAGATAGGAATTGGACTAATGCACAGCATGATGATGAAGATGAAAGTTGTAGTAGTAGCAATGAGGAAGATGAAGGTATTGACCAGAAATAGACCTGAAACTGGAGAAGGGGTTCCAACACTTAGACACGCAACAAGGAGGCAAGGGAGAGGCAAAGGAAAAAGTAAAGAGAAGAAGAGACACACACAGCTGAAAGTGTTGACAAGACGAGCTCAGAAGAAGAGAGTGCAACAGCAACACATGCCACAAGAACAAAAATCTGCAAAGAAAAAGACAAAGGAGTACAGATGGAGAAAAGCCGACTTTGAAGGTCCAGACGTTCAATTTGATGACTGTGTAGATGAAGCAATTGAAGAAAGGTCTGAGTTTACGCCATATATGTACTTCAAGCAATTTGTGACAAATTAAATGTTCGTTAGTTGCAGACCAAACAAACCTGTACAGTGTGCAGAAAGAAGAAATATCAGTCAACACAACTGTCAAAGAAATTGAGTTCTTGGTATGTACATGGGTTTGATACAGATGTCCAATGTTAGAGCCTATTGGGAATTACAATACAAGGTACCCTAAAGTTGCAGATGTAATGTCATGGGACCGATTTCAGAAATTGCTGACGCTGCTCCACTTCGAAGACAATCTCTGTGTGACTGAAGATGTAATGAAGGATACAATGTGTTAACTCAGACCATGGCTTGAAAAGCTACAACAGCAATACCTTCAAATACATCCTAAAGAACATCATACAACTATTCATGAAACACTTGCATTTAGTATATTTTGCACACACCCACACACACACACATAGGCTAAACACACACACAGCTATTCATTAAATACTTGCATTTTGCCAGACACCAAAAGGAACCACATTGATGTTGGTAAGGCTCAGCCCACTGTTCTTCAGATACCTGCAATGGGGTCAGGTTACTGTTAATGCATTGTTCCCTTTACATTTATGGTGTTGGCAGATGCTTTTAGTCTTACACAACTTACATTATAAGAACACTACATTAATTAAAACTAATAGTTTCAAATAAAGCTGAAAATATCAACAATGTTTTTATATACACTGCAAAAAATGAAATCTAACCAAGTGTTGATAATCTTATATTAAGATCAAAAAATCTATTTGGTATTGCTTTTAGTATGAAAAGACTTACCTAGCGCTCTCTCGAAAGATCATTTTGACTTAATTTAAGAAGACTTTGACTTATTTTAAGGAGTCTTATCAAGACAACATTTGCTTGTTTTTAGGACAAATTTGCTTAACGCACTGGCAGACAAATTTGCTTGTTTTTAGGACAAATTTGCTTAACGCACTGGCAGACAAATTTGCTTGTTTTCAGGATGAGATGTCTTAATTTAAGAAACGTTTGACTTATTTTAAGTCAATTGATTTCATGAGAAAGTGCTAGGTAAGTGTCTTTATACTAAAAACAATACCAACTAGTTTTTGGAGAAAGTGCTAGGTAAGTGTCTTTATACTAAAAACAATACCAACTAGTTTTTTTTATCTTGATATAAGATTAATAACACTTGGTTAGATTTTGTTAGATAAGCAGTTTTTGCAGTGTATATATTTGATATTTCATATATTGCTTATATGGATCTTATAAGCTGGATTAGTGTCAATATATATCAGTACCGATAAATATTTATATTCTAATCTATTCTAATACATTAATATAGGATTATACTGTATATATTAATATTTGAATATGTGGTTGAGATATTCAAGTCCCTTACCAGAACACCGGTCGAGAAGTGTCTCCCACATATATGGGCAGGTCAGGTCGCTTTTCAGATAGGGTCTTTAGTGTCGGGTAACTAAAAAGTAGATAGTTTTTAAATTTACATTTATTTAGCAGATGCTTTTTTTTTTTTATCCAATTATGTCAATTATATTACATTGCTCAAGGGCACAATGGTTGAAGCCAGGAATTGAACCAACAACTTTGCAGGCTATTGCATGCTAGCCCAGCTCCTTAGCCACTACACTACTACTGAACGCTAGCCCAGCTCCTTAACCACTACACTGCTACTGCATTAGCCCAGCTCCTTAGCCACTACACTACTACTGCATGTAGGGCTGGGCGATATGGACCAAAAGTCATATCCCGATATATTTAGGTTGAATATCGATATAAGATATATATATCCTGATATTTTGTCCGCAAAGTTAGAGCTGTAAAATGAAATGTTCAGTCAAATATGAGTAGTTTTATTGAAAACTCACTACTCAAATAACAATAAAATGTAAACATAAAACTGGAGTGCCTTTTTTAAAAATCAAAGCTCCGTAAGGTGCACATTTAAATAAAAAAATATCTTAAATAAAAATAGCCTATAAAATAAAATAGGCCAATCTTTTTCTGAAATAAATATATTTATTTGAGAAAAGTAGCGTGCAGTTTCACAGCAGTGCAGAGAGGGGAGCAGTGCAGAGATCTCCATCAGCGGCTTGTGTGGAGCAAGGATCACGGCACAAATTTGAACTATATCGATATATGCGATATGGTCTAATTCCATATCGCATTTTAAAATATATCGATATATCTTTTATATCGATATATCTCCCAGCCCTAACTGCATGCTATCCCACCTCCTTAACCACTACACTACTACTGCATGCTAGTCCAGCTCCTTAACCACTACACTACTACTGCATGCTAGCCCAGCTCCTTAACCACTACACTACTACTGCATGCTAGTCCACCTCCTTAACCACTACACTACTACTGCATGCTAGCCCACCTCCTTAACCACTACACTACTACTGCATGCTAGTCCACCTCCTTAACCACTACACTACTACTGCATGCTAGCCCAGCTCCTTAACCACTACACTACTACTGCACGCTAGCCCAGCTCCTTAACCACTACACTACTACAGTAGCCCAGCTCCTTAACCACTACACTACTACTGCACGCTAGCCCAGCTCCTTAACCACTACACTACTACTGCATGCTAGCCCAGCTCCTTAACCACTACACTACTACTGCATGCTAGCCCAGCTCCTTAACCACTACACTACTACTGCATGCTAGTCCACCTCCTTAACCACTACACTACTACTGCATGCTAGCCCAGCTCCTTAACCACTACACTACTACTGCACGCTAGCCCAGCTCCTTAACCACTACACTACTACAGTAGCCCAGCTCCTTAACCACTACACTACTACTGCATGCTAGCCCAGCTCCTTAACCACTACACTACTACTGCATGCTAGCCCAGCTCCTTAACCACTACACTACTACTGCATGCTAGCCCAGCTCCTTAACCACTACACTACTACTGCATGCTAGCCCAGCTCCTTAACCACTACACTACTACTGCATGCTAGCCCAGCTCCTTAACCACTACACTACTACTGCATGCTAGTCCAGCTCCTTAACCACTACACTACTACTGCATGCTAGCCCAGCTCCTTAACCACTACACTACTACTGCATGCTAGCCCAGCTCCTTAACCACTACACTACTACTGCATGCTAGCCCAGCTCCTTAACCACTACACTACTACTGCATGCTAGCCCAGCTCCTAAACCACTACACTACTACTGCATGCTAGTCCAGCTCCTTAACCACTACACTACTACTGCATTAGCCCAGCTCCTTAACCACTATGCTACTACTGCATGCTAGCCCAGCTCTTTAGCCACTACACCAGTGGTCACCAACCTTTTTGAGCCCAAGATCCCTGACCTCGGCCCTGAACAAAAGCAAGATCTACAGTACCTTGAAGCGTCGAGAATCAAAGCCAAAATACTTCCAATTTAGGGCCTTTTATTTAGGCAAATGTATCAGGTCAAAAATATCACATCCTCCACCCCCTTATACAGGTGTCAATAAGATAACAGTTAACTAGAAATACAATTCCGAGGAATTACACGAGGGGATGCAATCTGCTGGTTAGGGTGTTGGTGGGGCTGTTGAGCTTGCTGCTAGCTGGTTGGTTGGGTAATTGTGATACCTGCAAAGGTGCTTTTGGAGTAACCAAATTTGAATCTTGTGTGACATGGCATTCTTGAGATCACACTCAAGGTGTTTTTGACCTTGACATTTGACCTTCAACCTCCAACATCAACTCACTTCATCTTTGAGTCCATGAAAACACTCGTACCAAATTTGAAGCATGTACATCAAGCCGTTTTGGAGATATAATGCTGAATGCATGCGATATGGCTGGGACTTTTATTTTGACACACAGGAAACACTTTAACAGGATGTGTAGTTCAGGTAGCGCTAGATTGTATGCTTAGAAGCTGAGACGGTTGGATTCCTCACAGGTGACACCTGTGCCAGTGTTCTGAACTGCTCTGAGAACTACTTAACGAGCGCAGCTGGCTCTATTATGACATCACAGCCCCCATTCAAGTCTATGGGGGGAAAATACACGTTTACAAATATCTCAAAGTATAAACTTCTCAAAAACGGATAGGACGGTAAAGCCTTGAAAGATCTACGGAACAGTGTTTCAACCAAATTTGTACGTTAAGCGGTTTGGGCTAAATGGCGCGCACAAAAAGGTAAAAAGAATAATAATAATAACTAGAAAAGCATTTCCTGAAGGAAATACAGTGCATGAAAATGCAAAAAATATTATGTAAAATATCATACAGAGTAAAAACAAACTATATTGGATGCTAGGTAGATGAGGTTTAATATAGTTGGAATGATTGAACGGTTAAATAGGTGGATAATTTAAATAGTTAAATTATTTAGGTAGATAATTGATGATAACTAACAGTTGTAATGGCCCTAATGTTTGCTAGCAGTTATGCTACTATGTTATCAAAGAAAATAATGTTAAAAGTTTTTTTGTTAAAAATGCTAATTAGCATGCTAACTATGTTAGCATGCTAACTATGTTACTTAGCTAATAATTTTTAATAGTTTTGCTAATTAGCATGCTAACATGCTAACTATGTTAACCATGTTACTTAGCTATCTTAGCTAATCATTTTTAGCAGTTTTGCTAAAAATGCTAACTAGCATGCTAACACTGGGCATTGCAAACTATGTTAACCACGTTACTTAGCTAACTTAGCTAATCATTTTTCAGTTTTGTTAAAAATGCTAACTAGCATGCTAAAATGCTAGCATGCTAACTATGCTAACCATGTGACTTAGCTAACTTAGCTAACTAGCTACAGTGGGTAGGAGTCATAGTTGATGACAAGTAACAGTTACAATGGCTAAACAGTTAAAAAGTTCAGTAGTTTAAAGGGTTAAATTGTTTAACAGTAAAATATTATAGTGAGGACTTTTATTTTGAAACAGTTTTTGGCAGAGGAAGCAGTTGAACAGGATGTGTAGTCTTAATAGGGCCAGTTTGTATGCTTAAAGCCTGAGACTGGCAGTTGGTCCAGGTGGCCCGAACACCTGCCATAGGATTCTAATTGCTTAACGGCCGTATTGTGATGTCATAATCATAATGTTAAGTCAATGGGGAAATTTTGATTAGTTTTTAATTAATAGTTTAAAAAGTTACAAAGCTGAAAAATACATAGCACCCATGTCCCAAGTAAGACCTACGTAACATAGTTTGAATGAAGTTTCTACGTTAAACGGTTGAAGCTGCATTAAATGCGTTCGCGGAAGAATAAGAATAAGAAGCCTAGGAAGAACAGTACAGTGCATTTTCATGCACTGTAATAATAATAATAAGAAGTCTCCGGATTTCAATAGAGGGGATGCATCCCCTCTAATAATAACTAGAATGTAATGCCAGAGAAATTACAACAGTGGATGGAAAGCTGCTGGCTTAATGTTGGTGGGGAGATTCCTGATAAAAAAAAAAAAAACATTAAATCACTTAATCTTAGTTCCTACAAACCCTCGTACCAAAAAACCTTGTGTGTCAAGGTGTTCTTGAGATATAACACTCAAGGTGTTTTTGACCTTGACATTTGACCTTTGACCTCCAACATCAATTCTCCTCATCTTTGAGTCTAAACAAACTCTCATACCAAATTTCAGGCGTGTATGTCAAGGCATTCTTGAGATATCGCACTCAGAGTATTCATGGACTTGACCTTTGACCTCCAACATCAACTCAGTTCATCTTTGAGTCCATACAAACACTTGTACCAAATTTAAAGCATATGCATCAAGCCGTTCTGGAGATATAATGCGCAAAGCATGACATATGGCTGTGACTTTTATTTTTAAAACACGGGATGTGTAGTTTTAGGGAGCACCAGATTGTATGCATTAGAAGCTGAGACAGTTGAATTCACAGGTGACACCTGTGCCAGTGTTCTGATTAGCCCGGGAACTACTCTGGGAGCTTAAAGGCACAATGTGTCTTTTTTGTGAACTTTTGAAGTGTAATGCATTCAAAAATCAACTATACATATCAATAGAATGTGAAGAAATAACACTACTGACATTTTCTAATCGAAGAATATGCATTGCATTGCAGAGATCTCCTCCAGAATTAGCGTGCTAACCGACTTGCCCCGGGTCGTCCAGTCTTGCAATACCAGTTTATGTCTGAGGTGGCGACAGGGAGCAACATACCGGCCAAACCGTCTTCAGTGCAGCCCAGAGCAGTCGAGAAAGAGACGACGCAATTACGCACGCTCTGCTCCCACCCCCTCCTGCTCCTCCCCTCCCCCACGGAGTTAAAGTTCTACAGTGAAGTGTACTGCGAGAATGGCCAAAAGTTCTAGGAAGAGACCTCCATCGCCTCCAGCTAAAAAAACTCTATCTGAGGCGAAAAGAATATCAGATGGGAAGCAAGCAAATACATGTTAATCTAGGGAGTGCTTTCCACCGATGGAGACAGCTTGGATAGCAAGGAGATGCAGTTCTATTCTGAACTTGCGACATTTCTTCTTGACTGGTAAGTAAACATCTGTTAAACATAATTCATAATTTTGATTAAGCAAAGGAGATATTGTAGAATTGGCTCTCGAGCCACTAGGTAATTTTTGTCAGCTGTAGATCGCGGTAAATTGACTTCGTTCGACCGCCATTGCTAACGTTACCAACCTAGCGATAGCGTCCTTGCTGCATATGCTAAGCAGTTTGCCAAATACTATTATTTGTACGTGACCAAGTTTTGTGTCCTACACAATACATAGTGTAATGTTCCAATATGCAATAAATACATTTTGATATTGGTGAATGTTCACTGGCTTGTGGTCTCGCTAACGAATGATGTTGGCAGCATAAGATACTAAAATTACAACTAATACTAGCTCTACACGATTAGGATAACTTTCAGCTATGTTAGAATACTATCCTCTATCTCCGGTAACGTTATAAGTTGCTTAGATTGTGTCGGGCCTGTTGCAAAATAGCATCACCATTTTCCTTTGAAGCTCTTCAAACATGTCACAATATACCCATGTGTGTGTTTGTATCTGTTTTCACAGGATCAGAATTCCAGTCCAGTCCTCCCCTAGGAAGGTGTAACGATTACATTGCTGTTGCCCAACAGGTAGGAAAATGTAATATCATCTAATTTCAGTAATGTGGCAAAATGCTTAGCTAATGCCCAGGTAGTAATTTGTTTCCTGCTGCAGAGGTTCCTAAAAAGTTGGTCAAGCAAACCCTGCTCCCCAGACAGATGCCAGTGTTGCTGTTTCATAAGCTGTTTGTAATATTTAGAGGAATCTAGTTATCTTTGTAAGTAGGCTTTAAAAAACAGTAGAAACAGTGACTAGTGACACAGTAGCTTTATGTTTAAGAACTAATTCCAGCAGTTTTCACAATCACAATGGGGTCCCAACCCCCAGATTAAGAGGTCCTGTCCTGCTCTGATTTGTTCATGTTCTTTCATTCAGATTGGTGTGTCAACAGGTTGAATTTCCTGCTGCAGATCACCTCTTCATTTCCTGTGGCTCATCAACATGAAGCCTGACTCGTTAGCCCAACTTCTTGCTGTTGAAGACTACTAAGGACTATCCATGTGCCCAGCTGCTTCCCTCCTGCCTCATATAGTCCAAAACTTACATTTCTATTCATGTTGTTGCACTTGGTAGATGTAAAGTTTATTCCTGTCTTGTAGTTTTATAATAAATACCAATAATCAGGATTGGTGAAACATTGGTTGTGCCTGAAAGTGTTCTTTGATCAAGATTGGTATACTAACATCATGCTTTTCGCTCCTGTTCCTGACTTCTTAGAATCTATTTGTTGTTAAAGAGTTTAAACTAATATGTAATTTCAAGTGGTAGCTTTGGCTCTTGACATTTGTGCCCATAGTTTTAAATATGAACTCATAGCCTAAAGGTGCAAAGGAAAAGATGAACATACCATTTTAGTCATAATGCAGGTATTCTTTGTTACATGAAATGTAGCCACTGTGCTCTTAGAAAGTTTTATTGTTAGTTGTAGAGGATGATTGTGTAAGGAATAACGTTCTGTAAGGCGGTCATTATCGTGGCATATCTCCCGACAGTGATGCAGCTGGCCGCGGGCCTGCCGAAGTTTCACTTTCCTTGACATTCTCTGGTTATACTTAGCAACGGTCCGGTATTAAAAATGATCAGACCGTAGGACGTTGGGAAGTCCCATCGGAGTGAATGGAGCATTCTACAGCATTATAATGAGCCGTGTAATAAATGGTAATAATAATGACCTCTAATAGTAAACAGAACGATTGGCTGTAACCACTGACTACATGGAGGATTTTAGTTACTGGCTACGTAGCAAGAACACCTGTGTTGCTGCCAGACTCAAACGGTGACTGTTCTCCAAACGCCTCTGCTGGTCAGCGTGCTCTCTGGCTGCTCTGACAGCTCGAGCCGTCCCTGTACTGTTCTCTCCAGGTCTGGGACTGACACTAGACACCCAGGCCTTTTCTTCTTTGCCTGGCCCTTACATTTGCCCACTCTTGTCTGACTCGATGCAGGGGGGATGTAATCTTCGTCGTCAGTCTCCACCCGAAAAAAATACCTTATTACTATTTTCAGTTTTATCCATCCATACAATCGCTACTACACGCAGGCTAGGCCTAGCCTTTGCTAAGACTCGCTTGCCAAATGCCGCTAGCAAATTTGTATTTATTTCTCAAATGTCTCATGACCAACAATACCAGTGTGAAAAGCAAAACGTTAATAAAAACTGTTATATGTAGTGATCGGGTGAAGGGTGAGCCGCTTGAAGACATTTTCCGGATTTAGGAGTTTTTTGGTTTTTTTCTAGGCGGCGACCATAGACACAGAGACATTCTCTGATAGACACATAGGGATAGACAGTAGCGAAAACGGGGGAGGGAGGAGGAGAGGAGGGCATGGGCAATGTGCGTTTCGTCGTTTCTACCACTAGCAAATCATTGTTTTCCTACATGCTGCCCCCAACTGGATTGGCGTGTGGAGTGTGAATTAAATAAAACGAAATCCTGACTGATTGTGCCTTTAACAAGCGCAGCTGCCTTTAGGCCATTATGACATCACAACCATTGAAGTCTATGGGGGGAAAATGAGCTTTTTAAAAAATTTTAATCCCCTATTTCTCAAAGTATAAAAATCTGAAATAATAATTCTCTTGCCCCACTCCAGACCTTCAGAATGGTTATTTCAACATGTCTGTATGTTAAGTGGTTAGTCACATTCATTCTTGAAAAGGTAAAAAGAAAAGGTTATAATAACTACAAAAGCATTTCCTGAAGGAAATACAGTGCATGAAAATGCAAAAACATATGATGTAAAATATCATACAGAGTAAAAACAAATAATGCAGATATAGTTGCAATAGTGTTGCTAGGGTACATATGTTGGTTGTTATGCCAAATTAAGTGGTTGCTATGCTGGCTGCTTAGGTAATCCTGTTGGTTGCTATGGTGGTTGCTAGGTTGAAGTTGTGGTGGTTGCTAGGCTGTTGCTAGGGTATTTTGACATGGTTGCTAGGGTACTTGAGGTGGTTCCTAGGCTGTTGCTAGGGTAGTAATGGTGGTTGCTATGCTGGTTGCTAGGTTAAACTCATTTGTTGCTATATTGGTTGCTAGGTTGTAACTGTGGAAGTGGTTGCTAAAGGTCATAGAGGCCAATGTTAAGTCTATGGGGACATTTTAATAGTTTTTAATTAATAGTTTAAAAAGTATAAAAGTTACAAAGCTGAAAAATGCAAAGCTCACATGTCCTAAGTAAGACCTACGTAACATAGTTTGAATGAAGTTTCTACGTTAAACGGTTGAAGCTGCATTAACTGCGTTAGAAGAAGAATAATAAGACTTTTGGAAGAACAGTACAGTGCATTTTCATGCACTGTGACTAGAAAAGCATTTCCTGAAGGAAATACAGTGCATGAAAATGCAAAAATATGAGGTAAAATATCATACAGAGTAAAAACAAACTATATTGGTTGCTAGGTAGATGAGGTTTAATATAGTTGGAATGACTGTTAAATAGGTGGATAATTTAAATAGTTAAATTATTTAGGTAGATAGTTGACGATAACTGACAGTTGGAATGGCTCTAATGTTTGCTAGCAGTTATGTTAACTATGTTAACAAAGATAATGTTAACCAAGTTACTTAGTTAATTTAGCTAATGTTTTCTAGCAGTTTTTTTTTTAAAAAATGCTAATAATGTTAATGCTGTTAACTATGTTAACTATGTGACTTAGCTAACTTAGCTAATAATTTATAGCAGTTGTGCTAAAATACTAAGAATGCTAACCATGTGACTTAGCTAACTTAGCTATTCATATTTAGCAGTTATGTTAACATGCTAACTATATTAACCATGTGACTTAGCTAACCTAGCTTATCATTTTTAGTAGTTATGCTAACTAGCATGTTAACATGCTAACTATGTTAACCATGTGACTTATCTAACCTAGCTAATCATTTTTAGTTGTTATGTTAACTATGCTAACTAGCATGCTAACAATGTTAACTATGCTAACCATGTGACTTAGCTAACCTAGCTAATCATTTTTAGCAGTTTTGTTAAAAATGCTAACAATGTTAACATGCTAACAATGCTAACCATGCTAACTAACTACAGTGGGTAGGAGTCATAGTTGATGACAAGTTAAAAGTTGTTGATAGACAGCTAGTTTAATAGATAGTTTAATAATAGTTTAAAAGTAGACTGTTTAAAAGTTGAATGTATATAATTTAAAAGTTGTTGATAAACAGCTAGTTTAATAGATAGTTTAAAGATAGTTTAAAAGTACACCGTTTAAAAGTTGAATGTAAAAAGTTCAGTAGTTTAATGGGTTACATTGTTTAACAGTGGATTATTGTAGTGAGGACTTTTATTTTCAAACAGTTTTGGGCAGAGGAAACAGTTGAATAGGATGTGTAGTCTTAATTGACCCAGATTGTATGCTTAAAGCCTGAGGCTGCAGGTGGCCTGAACACCTGCCATAGGATTCTAATTGACCGATCCCAAGCCCCTCCTCCCATTGTCAGTCCCATAGTTACTGTTGCTAAGTCGGACAAGTTTGCAGGAAAGTGTGTGAGAACACGTGTTCAACATGGGGACGCAGCACCCCCATTTAGCCGAGTGCAACAGTGTATGCTGGATTTCTGGGCGTCAAGTAATATTGATATATTCAAAAAACAGAGGTCAGAAAGGCCTTCAGTATGCAGAAGGACACATTCACAATGTCCGCTGTCATCAACGAGGTGGAACACCACAAATTGAGGACAAACAAATCCGGTGTCGTGGATCTTAATGGGATGCATGTTAACTGGATAAACAATTAGCACGTTATCCCGAGCAGGTAGTTTACCTTATTTGATGCAGATGTGACTGATTCAATAAACAGGTCTGTGCGAACATATGGTGTTGACGTGTCCATAACAAAATCTAACCATATTTCGAGGATTAATAGAAGACGGGACCAAGTGTGCTGCAGATCCAATTGGTTCCCACGCAACTTGGGAGAGTGACTACCTTGTTAAGCAGCTCATGTTGGGGAGGTGGAGAGAGAGCTTCTCTTCGGTCGGCCGATAGCCTACTTATTATTTTGAATGGCTGCTTTAGAAGTATTAAAAAGAAACCATTCCGAGTTCAAACCCATACCACGCATGACATATCTGCAGTTTGCAGACGTGATTTGTCTTGTACTAGACTTCAGCAGTGCCCGCTTATGCTATAATTAATTTAAATGTGGGCAATGTAGTAGCCTAGGTCTAGGCAAATATTGGAGATTTTGAGACTGCATAGCATAGTTTTGAATCTGCACATGATTCGATCTGTAGAAGACATTGGCTATCTCTCGTTCAGCCATCAAGCCATCATCGCAGTAGGCTATTATTGCGTTTGTTCAAAAAATGATCATTAGCTTATTTCTGGGAACAGTCTTCTATCCCAAGTTAAACATGGCAAGGTAGCAAAGCTGAAAGTATTTTTGTTGTGTGTAAGGCGATACGTGATTAAAGGTGTAGCCTTTTTCGCGTCTTCCAATCGTATGAATGTGCAAGTTCAGTTCCTGCAAGGTAGGTGTAATGTTTTGCGTAGGCTTATGTTGACGTTTCAACAGTGGAAACCAGATTTAGTTATGTTTTTGTGTGTAGTTATGAACACAAATAAAGGGAACATTTTCGTACACACTCAGATTTCTTTACTGAAAAGTAGCAGCCTATCCAAAGTTATGCAAAGTTAGGCCTATGTGTGTTAACGTTTCACACGGTCAGGATATTGGATGTCACTTTTACAAGTATCCCAGGCTTATCTTTGAACCTTTTTGAGCTCTTTAGTTATTTAGTTACTTAGGCTACTCGCAAAAGAAGCATTATAGCATTCGCATAACCGGCGTATTATCATACAGAATGGACACTAGAAAATTCAAAATTGACCGAGGTTGACTGAGGTCCTCATTGTGACATAGTAAAAGGGGACGGGGCTTGGGATCGGTCAATTGCTTAATGGCCGTATTATGATGTCATAATTGGCAATGTTAACTCTATGGGGATTTTTAAATTTGGGGATTTTTGAAGTTTTTCTTTAATAGTTTAAAAAGTATAAAAGTTTCAAAGTTGAAGACATAGCAACCTGCTCCGTTTGAAGACCTACGTTACAAAGTTTGAAAACTGTTCAAGAGAAATTGCGTATGGAAAAAGTGGGAAGCGGAATAATAAGAAGAACTAGAAATGCAATTCCAAGGAATTACCAGTGCATGAAAATGCTAAAGTTGTGATGTAAAATATCATGTATAGTTAACCCTTAGAACCCTAAGCTGTTTTTAGGGCATTTTCACTACCTTTTTTCATAAGGATGTATTCTGGTCATTGTAAGTGCCACACACACATATTATATATTGTTTTTTTCAGCAGAGTCTAGGCTATTCAGATCTGCCATCATGCAATGTATTAGTACTAGCATTGATTTTATTCTGATTTTTAAAGAATTAAAATATAAAAATCATATTATAAAAAATCTTATATTTTGACCTGTATCTCACCACAGCAAGCTCAGAGCTCTACATGCATTTCATGTGTGTGTAGGGCAGACTGTCCTGAAACGGGCAATATAATTGCCATGTTGGAGGGATACTCTGGGGCTGAGCAATTTACAGAAATATGTGGTGTGTGATTTACGGAAATAAATGCCATTTTTTATTTAGTGATGAAAAATGACCATTCTGCGCTCCATATCTGTGACACGAACTGATCTGACCTGACTTGACCCAAGTTTGCCTGTTAGCATGTGTGACTATGGTGTATGCACACAAATTGGGATGCAATGTGAGCCTCGAATTGGATGCCATGCAGGAATTTGCTAGGATCTAAAAACCGGATTATGAACATGCTTTGCCATAGAGAAACACACGATAGCATTGGATTATAAACATGCTTTGCCACAAGAACAGACAAAAACGTGGGGTAAGTCCAGTTATATGAAGTTATTATTTTGCTGTCACTTCGTCTGTTTTATAACCCAGAAGGATGTACTTAGTATCAAATGATGGCTCTGAGTCTCCTCTTTCATCTGACATGCGTGGCATATCTATCCGATCACGGGTCCGCGAGTAATTCAAACAAGAGTAATGGGTGTGCAGCGTTGATTTGTGTACATGACGTTATTATTTTGCAGTCACTTCGTCTGTTTTTATAAGCCAGAAGGATCGATAAACATGGTACCAATGGATAGCCCTGTGTCCCCTCTTTCATCTGATATGCTTGCCATATCGATGCGGTCACGGGTTCGCGAGTAATTCAAACGAGAGTAATGGGTGCGCAGGTGAACGCAGAGAAGTATAGACTGTAAATATGATGCAATTTGATTTAATTTCATGATTTTTTTAAATTTTCATATTTGATCGTACAGACAAGTGTGTAGTGTCGTTGGAAAGCCCCACTTCTGCTCTGTCATGCAATAAAGGTTTCATCTCGGCCATGGATGAACAGTTCCGAGCAATGTAACAGAGAAGAAAGGGTGTGTTTTTTTGACGACTTTAAGGCCAATCGGGTTCTAAGGGTTAAAACAGATAATACAGAGATGGTTACTACGGTGATGCTAGGATAGACATGGTGGTTGCATAGCTTAATAAAAGTTGATAGTTTAAAAGTAGACTGTTTAAAAGCTGAATGTAGATAGTTTAAAAGTTGTTGATAGACAGTAGATAGTTTAAAAGTTGTTGATAGACAGCTAGTTTAATAGATAGTTTAGTGATAGTTTAAAAGTAGACCGTTTAAAAGTTGAAGGTAAATAGTTTAAAAGTTGTTGACAGACTGGAAGTTTAATGAATGTTGATATTCAAATAGTTTAATGACTGTGTATAGGTAGATATTTGACGATAACTGAAAGTTGGAATGGCTCTAATGTTTGCTAGCAGTTATGCTAAGATTTTTAACTATGCTAACCATGTTACTTAGCTAATGTTTTATAGTAGTGCTAGCAATGCTAACATGTTAACCATGCTACTTAGCTAACGTTTTCTAGCAGTTTTGATAAACATGTTAACTACGCTAGCAATGCTACTTAGCTAACGTTTTCTAGCAGTTTTGCTAAACATGCTAACTATGTTAGCAATGCTAACATGCTAACTATGTTAACCATGTGACTTAGCTAACCTAGCTTATCATTTTTAGTAGTTATGCTAACTATGCTAACTAACATGCTAACTGTGCTAATTATGAGACTTAGCTAACCTAGCTAATCATTTTTAATAGTTATGCTAACTATGTTAAGTAGCATGTTAACAATGTTAACTATGCTAACCATGTTACTTAGCTAACTTAGCTAATAATTTTTAGCAGTCTTGCTAAAAATGCTAACTAGCATGTTAACAATGCTAACTATGTTAACCATGTTACTTAGCTAACTTAGCTAATAATTTTTAGCAGTTTGTTAAAAATGCTAGCAATGTTAACATGCTAACTATGCTAACCATGCTAACTAGCTACAGTGGGTGGGAGTCATAGTTGATGACAAGTAAGTTACAATGGCTGAATAGTTAAAAAGTTCAGTAGTTTAAAGGGTTAAATTGTTTAATAGTGAAATATTGTAGTGAGGACTTTTATTTTGAAACAGTTTTTGGCAGAGGAAGCAGTTGAACAGGATGTGTAGTCTTAATAGGGCCAGTTTGTATGCTTAAAGCCTGAGACTGGCAGTTGATCCAGGTGGCCTGAACACCTGCCATAGGATTCTAATTGTTTAACGGGCCGCATTATGATGTCATAATCGGCAATGTTAAGTCTATGGGGATTTTTAAACAGTTTTTCTTTAATAGTTTAAAAAGTATAAAAGTTTCAAAGTTGAAAAGACATACCAACCTGATCTGTTTGAAGACCTACGTTAGAAACTTCATTCAAACTTTGTAAGTTAAACTGTTCAAGAGAAATTCCGTACGGAATAAGTTGCCTAGGAAGAACAGTACAGTGCATTTTCATGCACTGTAAAAAGTTGTTGCCTAGGAAGAACAGTACAGTGCATTTTCATGCACTGTAAAAAGCCTAGGAAGAACAGTACAGTGCATTTTAATGCACTGTAAAAATACAAAGCCCACATGTCCTAAGTAAGACCTACGCAACGCAGTTTGAATGAAGTTTCTACGTTAAATGGTTGAAGCTGCATTAAATGCGTTAGAAGAATAATCAGAAGAAAAAGCCTTGGAATAACAGTAGAGTGCATTTTCATGCACTGTAATAATCAGAAGAAAAAGCCTTGGAATAACAGTATAGTGCATTTTCATGCACTGTAATAAGAAGCCTAGGAAGAACAGTACAGTACTGTAATAAAATGCCTAGGAAGAACAGTACAGTGCATTTTCATGCACTGTAATAATCGTAAGAATAAGAAGACTTGGAAGAACAGTATAGTGCATTTTCATGCACTATAATAATCATAAGAACTAGAAAAGCATTTCCTGAAGGAAATACAGTGCATGCAAATGCAAAAATATCATACAGAGTAAAAACAAATAATGCAGATATAGTTGCAATAGTGTTGCTAGGGTACATATGTTGGTTGTTATGCCAAATTAAATGGTTGCTAGACTGTTGCTAGGGTACTTGAGGTGGTTCCTAGGCTGTTGCTAGGGTACTTGTAGTGGTTGCTAGGCTGTTGCTAGGTTAGTTGTGGTGGTTGCTATGCTGGTTGCTAGGTTAAACTCATTCGTTGCTATGTTGGTTGCTAGGTTGTAACTGTGGAAGTGGTTGCTAGGCTGTTGCTAGGGTATTTGATATGGTTGCTAGTCTGTTGCTAGGGTACATGAGGTGGTTGCTAGGCTGTTGCTAGGTTAGTTGTGGTGGTTGCTATGCTGGTTGCTAGATTAAACTCATTCGTTGCTATGTTAGTTGCTAGGTTGTAATTGTGGAAATGGTTGCTAGGCTGTTGCTAGGGTATTTGACATGGTTGCTTGGCTGTTGCTAGGGTACATGAGGTGGTTGCTAGGCTGTTGCTAGGTTAGTTGTGGTGGTTGCTATGTTGGTTGCTAGGTTAAACTCATTGGTTGCTATATTGGTTGCTAGGTTGTAACTGTGGAAGTGGTTGCTAGGCTGTTGCTAGGGTACTTGAGGTGGTTCCTAGGCTGTTGCTAGGGTACTTGTAGTGGTTGCTAGGCTGTTGCTAGGTTAGTTGTGGTGGTTGCTATGCTGGTTGCTAGGTTAAACTCATTCGTTGCTATGTTGGTTGCTAGGTTGTAACTGTGGAAGTGGTTGCTAGGCTGTTGCTAGGGTATTTGATATGGTTGCTAGTCTGTTGCTAGGGTACATGAGGTGGTTGCTAGGCTGTTGCTAGGTTAGTTGTGGTGGTTGCTATGCTGGTTGCTAGATTAAACTCATTCGTTGCTATGTTAGTTGCTAGGTTGTAATTGTGGAAATGGTTGCTAGGCTGTTGCTAGGGTATTTGACATGGTTGCTTGGCTGTTGCTAGGGTACATGAGGTGGTTGCTAGGCTGTTGCTAGGTTAGTTGTGGTGGTTGCTATGTTGGTTGCTAGGTTAAACTCATTGGTTGCTATATTGGTTGCTAGGTTGTAACTGTGGAAGTGGTTGCTAGGCTGTTGCTAGGGTACTTGAGGAGGTTGCTATATTGGTTGATAGGTAGATAAGGTTTAATAGTTGGAATGACTGAACAGTTAAATAGGTGGATACCTTAACCCTTAGAACCCGATTGACGCAAAGTGCGTCAAAAAACACCCTTTCTTTTCTTTTAAATTGCTCCGGGACTGTTCATCGCAGCGCGTTGAAACCTTTATTGCATGACAGAGCAGAAGTGGGGCTTTCCAAAGAGACTAGACACTTGTCTGTACGATCAAGTATGAAAATAAAAAAAAATCATGAAATTAAATCAAATTGCATCATATTTACCGTCTATACATGTATGGGGGCAGCCGTGACCTACTGGTTAGCACTTCGGACCTGTAACTGGAGGGTTGCCGGTTCGAGCCCCGACCAGTAGGCACGGCTGAAGTGCTCACTGCTCCCCGAGTGCCGCTGTTGATTCAGGCAGAGTTAGTGTGTGCTTCACCTCACTGTGTGTACACTGTGTGCTGTGTGTGTTTCACTAATTCACGGATTGGGATAAATGCAGAGATCAAATTTCCCTCACGGGATCAAAAGAGTATATTTACTATACTTATACTATACTTCTCTGCGTTCACCTGCGCACCCATTACTCTCGTTTGAATTACTTAATTATCGCATCGATATGGCAAGCATATCAGATGAAAGAGGGGACACAGGGCTATCCATTGGTCCATGTTTATCGATCCTTCTGGCTTATAAAAACAGACGACGTGACTGCAAAATAATAACGTCATGTAGACAAACCAACGCTGCACACCCATTACACTCGTTTGAATTACTTGCGGACCCGTGATCAGATAGATATGCCACGCATGTCAGATGAAAGGGGTGACTCAGAGCCATCATTTGATACTAAGTACATCCTTCTGGGTTATAAAACAGACGAAGTGACAGCAAACTAATAACTTCATATAACTGGACTTACCCCACATTTTTGTCTGTTCTTGTGGCAAAGCATGTTTAGAATCCAACGCTATCGTGTGTTTCTCTATGGCAAAGCATGTTCATAATCTGGTTTTGAGATCCTAGCAAATTCCTGCATGGCATCCAATTCAAGGCTCACATTGCATACCAATTTTTTTCAACAAAGAAACACCTTTTTTGCCTTTACTTTCATGGCAATGCAGTAAAAAGTTGAGAATCATTATGAGTGCATACACCATAGGCACGCAGGCTAACACGCAACCTCGGGTCAAGTCAGGTCAGGTCAGTTCGTGTCACAGATATGGAGCGCAGAAAGGTCATTTTTCATCACTAAATAAAAAATGGCATTTATTTCTGTAAATCACACACCACATATTTCTGTAAATTGCTCAGCCCTCCAACATGGCAATTATATTGCCCGATTCAGGGAGGTGGGGGTGGGTGAGGTAAAGAGTTGACAGGTGGGGGCGGGGGAGGTGGTGGTGGGGTAGGGAAAGAGTTGACAGGTGGGTGAGGTGGGTAAGGGCTTGTAGCCAGTGGCATTGGTAACAACAATGGGGGAGGGGGGGGTAGGCCTAGTGGCATTGGGTAGCCATACTGGAGTGGAGCAGTTTGATGATGGTTGGTTGCAGACGTTATCCCTTGTCTTTGTGGATTGTAGAAAGCAGTGGCTGCTGATGGGGCCAGAATGATTTGTTTTGTGTCACCTGCTGGCTGTTGGTCAGGTGGGGTGCTCTTTCTTGGCCCATGTGGGGTTCCCATAACAGCAGCATTCTGTCCAATGAAACTGTCTTTATCAATGTCCACTGCACTTCTAGATGTCTCCACCATGGCATATGGCGCTGATGAGTCCAAGTCAGGCAGAGTCGGATTGAGGCGGGTGCTTGGTTGCCTGTTGCGACCCCCGGCCACAATAGGTGCCGGTGTGTATGGGAGGAGTTGGCTCCTCCCCGTTGAGTGGGCCTCTGAGACTACTCCTCTTCGCCTCATTCCACTCTGTTCTGGCAACACATCCGCTTCCATGAGTTGTTCCTCCAAATCACATCTGTCCATCTCTATTCTCCAAATCCTGTCTCGGATCTCTAATTCCAACTTTTTTTTTTCTCAAATTTGCCCAATTGTAATTTCACTGCCATCCAATCTGACACATAGTCTTGTATCTCAGCTAAGGCCTGTAACTTAGTTTTCCTACCAAGAACGATATCTGGATTGTGCTAATATCAAATCATTAAATATTAAATTGTACTATGTGTTTCGTGCAGTGACGTGATCCTTTTAAATATATTCTTAAATATTACGTGATGTGGTAGTGATATAGTGACAACATTGCACTTTGAAAATTTGGTTAGTAATTTTTTCGCCTCTCAATTGTTCACAAGTTGTCTCTCTCTTATTTTTATTTTTCCCACACTCACACACACATGCTAGCTGCTCCCGCCAGGGAAAAAGGAACACTCTCTCTCTATCTCTCTCGCTCCGTAACCTGACACTTGGTAAGTTATTTTACTCACAGCATGAAGCCACAACAATAAATTTCACCAGTGTCAGTTCCACTTAACTCAGACTGTTTCTTTTCTCCCAAAACGGCTGGACAATGATACAAATTAATGTCTCACTCACACCTTTAACGATCTTTCGTTAAATTCACAGTTGACCAAGTCAACAAAAAAACATAGGTGGAAACCCTATCCCTCTTTTCAAATACTGCACAACCAAAACTCCCCACTCTGGTGATTTCGTCTCCTTTCCGTATCACTGTAGCACTAAGTTTATTCCTAGGCCACTAACTAAACAAAGACCGTTGAGAAACAACCACACAGTTCACTCAGCAAAATAATGACTGTAGCAACTCCTGTTTTCTCATTGGCACACGCACAGCATTTATCTCATAAAACTCACACAGCTTAACATGTAATGGCAGTACAGAAAAAGAAAAGATTTAATCCCCCAAGCTTGTCCGTAGTTAATCGATTACTTCTTTTAATTCGTTCACAAATCTATCCAATTACCCAAAATATGTGTGCACTTTGACCTTTTACTTTTTTCCAGAAAACTTCTTATATCAAATGACATCTAGAGCTCATCAATCATTGATATAGGTATGTTACTTGTCTAAACACTTAATGACACAAACTTCAATACTCTCAGTAATGTGCAGCTTTTAATTTCTAATTTATCTAATAAATTAGGTTTACTTTGGTTCTTTTTCCCGCATAAAGGAGTAAAGACTTTTTGCTTTCACCTGGTCAGAATGTCTTCACTGCATGCAGGGTGCGCAGTGCAGCAGTGTTTCCCCTCTTGGCAGGCTTCCAGCTGGGATTCAGTCACGTCAATCAGGGTGCCAAGATGGACTCTTCTTACAGATGTTCAAAATCCAAAACCTGCCCCGAAAGTCTCTTTGAACCCGTTGGATGTTCTCGTCTTTCCTCTCCTCTTGCGGTCGGGTCACGATAACCAAATGTTGTCGTCTTTCTTCTCCTTTTGCGAGAAGGGTCACGGCACCAAATGTTGGATTCTCTGGTTGTTGCGTTGTGTTTTAGTTCTAATGTCTGTATTGAAGATGGTCAATAAAGCTTGACGGCGGGATCAGGATCAGCGATTAGATGATGATTTATTGTAGAAGGTACAACAATGAATAACAGAACACAGGCTAAGTCTCAAACAGTAAAACTGTGCAGAGTCTAACAGTTGTGGTTGTTATTAGAAGCGGCTGCTGAGCCTTCCGACAGAAGATGCTCCTCGGGTCGCTTCCTCGATCCGTCTCCGTGTCAAAATCTAAGACAAAGCCTGTTATACTAAAACATACAAACGTCAATCATGCCAACGTGGCAGGTGCCAACCAGTGTACAAAACCCGGCCCTGGCCAGATGGAGATACTAGCCCGAATAGGCAGACATGATGTCTCCCTCGGCCCATGTTATGTCTGATGTTCCCCGGATGTTCCTAAACATTGGCCTGTATGACCTTCCTGCTGGTACACAGGCTAAGGCACAGTTATGTACAATAATATGGACCTCTCCCTGTTGTATACTACACACAGATGTAACATATTAACACATCAGAATACAGTGAGAATACCCCAGAATTCTACAAAAGTCTGCCCTACACACATATGAAATGCATGTAGAGCTATGAGCTTGCTGTGGTGAGATACATGTCAAAATATAAGAATTTTTATAATACGCTTTTTATATTTTAAAATTAATTAGTTCTTTAAAAATCTAAATAAAATCAATGCTAGTACTAATATGTGAAATGATGGCCTAGGTTAAACTTATTGGTTGCGAGGTTGTAACTGTGGAAGTGGTTGCTAGGCTGTTGCTAGGGTATTTGACGTGGTTGCTAGGCTGTTGCTAGGGTACTTGAGGTGGTTGCTATATTGGTTGCTAGGTACATGAGGTTTAATATAGTTGGAATGACTGAACAGTTAAATAGGTGGATAGTTTAAATGGTTAAATTATTTGCTTGGTAGATGAGGTTTAATATAGTTGGAATGACTGAACAGTTAAAAAGGTGGATAGTTTAAATGGTTAAATTATTTGCTAGGTAGATGAGGTTTAATATAGTTGGAATGACTGAACAGTTAAATAGGTGGATAGTTTAAAAGGTTAAATTATTTGCTAGGTAGATGAGATTTAATATAGGTGGAATGACTGAACAGTTAAATAGGTGGATAGTTTAAATGGTTAAATTATGTTGTGGACAGAGGAAACAGGAACAGGATGTAGACTTAAGATAATGAGACTATATAAGCCTGAGAAACTGACAGTTGATGCAGGTGGCCGGAACACCTGGCCTAGGATTCTAATTGCTTAACGGCCTGATTGTGAGGTCATCAGCCCAATGTTAAGTCTATGGGGCATTTTCATGCACTGTAATAAAAAGAAGAAGCCTAGGAAGAACAGTGCATTTTCATGCACTGTAATAAGAAGCAGCCAGGAGATTTCAAGATAGTGGATTCCATCCACTATAATAAGAAGTCTCCGGATTTCAAGAAAGGGGATGCATCACCTCTAACTAGTCTTTACTTACATGATTTTGATTTTCTAATTGGAGTAAGTGTTTGTGACAACACGTCATGATACATTTGATAATGTTTGATCGCTGTTTTGGTATGAAGCATCTTTCACGTAATGATTGAATGTGCACTCTAGAAAGTGAAAGTAACCTACAGTAACCCAGCTCCTTAGCCACTGCACTCACACCGCCCCAGATTAAATAGTGTTTCATATGAAACTGAGGGTATTGGAATTATATTCATTATAGTCATATATTCATTAGTAATATCCTGATATTTTTTATCATGTGTTCTGCACATATAAGAGCACTTTTTTTTCAAAGTTTGCTATCCTGCACAGTTGTTTGTGTGTGTGTGTGTGTGTGTGTGTGTGTGTGTGAAATCAGGCCAGCACAGGGGTTGCTGTGTGTGTGTGTGTGTGTGTGTGTGTGTGATAGTTTGGCTCAGACCATTAGCCAATGTTTTTTTTTCCTGGACTAAAGCTATGGGTTGTTTGACAGGCAAAGGTACACGTGTCTTACAGCCAAACCTTATCTGATGCTCCATTTATAAGCAAATGTAAAACAAATGACTTCCCTGACTGACTGACACTTCCTTCTCATTTACTGCCTCAAGCACTAGACTACTAGAGAGGAATGAAGCAGATTCGGCTATTCTAAAAAAAACAGATTTTTCAAAGATTTTTCTTTTTTGCTTATTTGCTCTCGACAGACTAAGTACACCCCATCCCACCACAACCCACCCCAGTACAGCCCATCCCACCCCACCACAGCCCAGCTCAGTACAACCCTGGACGCCACAGCCAAGCCCATACTAGCCCGGTCCAACCCAGTCCAGCCCGGCCTACCTGAGGTGGTCTGAGTGCATGTGGCTGATGTAGACGAGGTCAGCGTTGCACAGCCTGTCCAGGGAGTCGGGCGGAGGCTCGTGCAGCAACCACCAGCCACGAGCGAACGCAGGGCCCGTCAGCCAGGGGTCAAACATCATCCTCCGCTCACCCAACTTCAGCTCCATACATGCATGAGTGAGATATGTCAACTAGAGAGACAAAAAAAATGGAAAGAGAAGAAGAGAAAAGGGGGGCAGAGAGCAATTGAAATTGAGATGTTTTTTTTCTTTCATTTTTTCATTGCCTGTGTAATTAGTTTTTTTCTGTGAATATAGTTAAGTATAAGTATAATAAGTATATATCGGAACTCCCGCTATTACCGTCGGTCCCGTATTTCCACCGTCTTGCGTGTATGTGTCACTTAATATCCATTTCTATACAAACCAAGACGGCGGACTCCTAAAGAAACGCAACCACCCACACCATAGGTGTATCTAAATTAGCTATGTACCAAAAATGACATTTTACCGTGACTCGAAGAGCTGTAAACAGTGTTGTAAAGCTGCGTGTACACAACTGCTTGGAGCTCCAGTAGAATTTTAATTTCATGACGAGAATTCTCGGTCTAACCGTTCATGTGCCGTTGAAACGGTGTAAATAGGCGACCCATCAGGCCAGCACTATAACTCCGAGCGTGGTAAACAAAATCGGATATTTCAGGCAGTAAATGCTCCCGTTAGGAACCAAACCAGATTTTGTTCAAATCTACATATCTATGGCTACTGAAAAATGTAAGGTTCATTTAGTAAATGTTATTTTGAAGTGTTAAAAAACATCGTTGTTTTAGAATTTCTGACAAAAAAAAAAACAAAAGTTCTTCCTAGGCTTCTTATTACAGTGCATGAAAATGCACTGTACTGTTCTTCCTAGGCTTCTACTTCTTTTTATTACAGTGCATGAAAATGCCCCATAGACTTAACATTGGGCTGATGACCTCACAATCAGGCCGTTAAGCAATTCGAATTTGGTGGTTATGTTGCCCCACTAGACTTTTACGGAAAAATTTCGTTTGGTCCCCAGGGGCCACTCCCCCCCCACCGCGCTGGGCCCCCCCAAACCGCAAAACATGCAGTTTTTCCTAAATAACTACCTGAACCGTGGCACCGAGGATGAAGAATTTTTTATGGTATGTTGGTCTCAAGGGCCCACATCAACCTAGACAAAAAAGAGAAAAGGTCCGCTTCAACCAGGGTTTTCTGCTCCCACTTGTTTTTATTTATTTTTTTTCCGTGACGTTTCTGGTAATCACCCTTCTTCAGACGTGAAAACACATACAAAACACACCCCATATATACAATTTCCGGGTGATCACATGACCCTCATTGCAGGTGTAAACAGTTGTTCTCAATAATCGGGCTCACAACCCAGACCATAGTCATTAGTTACAAAGCTGATGACCTTAAGCACAAAAAACATTGAGAGTGACACCCCCTATATACAAGTGACACTGTACACTCAGGGACCACAACAGACAACCAAGAAATAAAAAAGAAATAACAACAAAAACAGAAATAGAAAACATGACGAGACAACAATAATGACACTACTGTGCATACCCCATCCCCAATATGTACAAACTGTATTCAAGTCTGATAACAGCAACAATGGGTAAAAAATAGGCATCAATAAATTGTTCTAAGCCATTCATGTGGGTGTGTTTTGTATGTGTTTCCACGTCTGAAGAAGGGTGATTACCCGAAACATCACGGAAAAATAAAAAATAAAAACAAGTGGAAGCAGAAAACCCTGGTTGAAGCGAACCTTTTCTCTTTTTTGTCTAGTCGTTTGTTTGTCCTGCTCCTAGGTCAGACATTTGGATGTGCGGACTTAAAAAACTTACCCACATCAACCTAGCCCATAATCACTAATTTGTGATTTACACCCCGGTAAAAAAATGAAAATGCAATATCATTCTGCTTTAATCACCCCTCTCTTCAGTTAAGATGTTCAGAACTGCACTACATTTTATTTGTATGATTAACCTGACATTCTCTGGGGGTATGCCAAGTTTCGTAGAATTTCATCCATGGGGGGGGGTCTAAAAAAATTAAGTTATGTGTACATTTAGTGACTGTACACTCATTGGCCTGTAGATGGTGGTGCACACATATACACATGTGCACACACACAGGCACGCACATACTATTGGTATCGGCAATTAGAACGGCCGATACATAATTACAAATTCAGTAAGATTAAAGGAAAACCAAATGTTCATCATTTTTTTGGCTGCATTTTAGTCGTTTGTCCACCAGATGGCGCATCGTTGCAGTGAGACGTAATTTTGTTGGAAGTTGATCTAAAGTGGGTTGGAAGTGGGTCCTAGCCTACAAGGACAACACTGTAGTTTACCGCAGAGAACGTCTAATAAGGGTAGGATGATTTTCACATGAAATGTAATTCCCATTTCTTCTTGAAGCCGAAATAAATCTGAGAATATTTATCAGACATGCTTGGCTTTTACTGCAGGTACGTTAATCTTATGCAAGTTACGTTTATCAATAGCCTACGACCTAGGTAAAATAATGTTAGGCCTACTGTTAGCATTGGTTGAGTGATGGGAGGCCAATTTGATTAGGCTATTGGTGTATTTGTAGAAAACCATAAATGCTGTTATCAAGCAAATTGATATCAGCGCTGTAATTGTATCTTTCGACTGTCCTCTTCTTTTCTGACCATATAGTCTACAGGCGCTAAGTGAGTTAGCCACAACGCGTTCGCTAACGTGATGGTTTTCTAATGGAAAATATAGGCCTACCTGAAAGATAACCTGTCTATGAAGCATCCTAAACAGGCTGGGACATTTCTGCTTGCTAAATAGGTTTTTCTGCTGTTGATTCGCTCACAGTCCTTGGTGGCCCTGTCAGTGCAAGTGTTGCATTAAGACCACAAAAATTCATCAAGCATCTGAGCTGACGTTCATTCCCAAGCACTGCTACTTCAATTCTCTTTTTTCAAACGTTAAGGAAGAACATGGCTCAAAGTAGGCCTAAAGTAACTAGGGCTGAGACGACTTAATTGACTAGACTACATAAATTTGTCAAAGTGAATCATTGTGTCAACTCGTCACAAATGTAGATTTATTAACGCACCCGTGATCTACATCTCCATTCAAACCAAATGTTTTGAGCACACTTTAAGAGACGTATCCAGGACAGGGCTGTACCTGTTGCACGTGCTACAAAAATCATTCTGTGCGATGGATGATTTACCAACGTTACGTCTGATACAGTTTTATGGCTATACATGCGTGAGACTGAGACGCTTGTTTGTTTGTTTGAAGGTTGTGAGAGGTGAATCGGTGTGCTTTGATTCCAGCTTGGTAGTTGTACTCTTTGCGATTAAAAAGCATGTGTGTCTGTGAAGTATCCAAACAATGATAACACTTTCATTATGGCTGCTTTAGCCACAGACATAGCTAGGCTACTGTACAGTGGGTCCCATTTAGAAGTGGCCACTTCATTCGCGCTTTCTGTGATTCACGCAGCTGGGTGAAATGTATTACAACTTTTCACCAAGAGGTGGCAGCTTAAGTCCGCTTGATACTGTAAGCCAGATGTTTTCAACCACTGGTCTGAGGACATTGCTGGTGGTCCCTGACTATGGATTCAGTAGCCTAGTTGCAATATGGAAATTAGGGCTGGGATAAACTATTATTTTTTAAATGATTAATCTAGCGATTATTTTTTCGATGCATCGATTAATCTAACGATTCATTTTTTCAATCCGATTCGATTTCGATTCGATTATCTCCCTATTAATTGACTAATAGCAACTTATACATGTTGATTTACATATCTGAATAAAAAAACATGAATTCCTTAACATTGCAATATATGTTTATTGCTCTTAAAATGCCAAAATAAAAGACTATACAAGTGCAAAGTAATGCATTCTTAGTCAGAGGTAGCATTCAATAAAATTCAGTAGTGTATAGGTCTAATTGAGTGCCTGTCACTTTAAGACGTTCGTGAGGGAATCCTTGCAATTGTAACATTAACACAGTTAAAAGGCTGCTGATGTGTGGATGCAATTCATAACGTAGTTAGTTCAAATAACGTACTGTGATAAGACCTTAACAGAGTTAACTTTAATGCAGCAGTTTTTAACAAATTTGCGCAGCATGGTCACGATGCTAAGCGGATTTAATAGCAATTTAGCCCGCCGTGTTCTATGCAATGCTTCTATGTGGCAACAGCAATCCTTCAACAATCGTGAATATTTTGTTAAATGCACATGCGGGCTCGTTACGAGAGAGAGCGGGCGGGGCATGGAAAGGCTGTGTGCGTAAAAAGCGCAGCTCAATTAAAGGATTTTATCTTATCTTTAATTTAAATAGTACAACATAGAACATCAATGTGTGGTGACTGGTTTTGATTTCGTGCCGCCCAGCCACAGATTAGTCAGCGTATGGGAACACAAGTTGTAAAATTAAAAATATTTAGCGGCACACGTTATGCTTGACAAATCAACGCGCATTATTTGCGTCAACGTATTTTTTGCGTCGACGTCATCGATTACGTCGACGCGTTGTCCCAGCCCTAGTGGAAATCAGTATTTCTCCCACGAACAATAACGGACGCAGCTCTCAACTTGGCCCGTTAAAATGTTAACAGTCTAGCTACGCATTTTATGAAGGCCCTTTTGGACATGTCAGTTATTTGTACCACTGGTTAGATGTAAAACTGCATTTCGTTTTAGACTATTGGTATTTAATTTGTGCATTGACAATTAAGTTGAATATCATATGAACTAAAGATGACTAAAATCTTGCAAATGTAGAAGAAGAAGAAGAAACATTCACAAAATCCATAGCATGACCTCTCTTCTTGATAGCTGTTGAAAACTGCATGGAAATGACAGGGATTGTTTTGTTTGTAGTTAAATAAATAAATAAATAAATGTTAAATGGATACCTTCTGCTTTCCCCAATTACAATGTAGCCTACAGGTGTCTTGACCTTTCATCAGTCCAGTTGCAATGGATGAACTGTGATGAACTGCCCTACTTGTGATTGTTTAGAGATTTTAAAGGTTTTATAACAATGCTACAACTTTTTTGGCTAGTGTACAAATCTATTCACCTTCGCAGCGCCAGTAGGCTACTTGCTGTGCGGCCCGCACACACACACAGGCATGCCAAACAAGCATACACAAAAGTTTCAAGAGTGGGGGATGGAGTAGAAGATGGATATAAATTGATTAGTGTTGTTTATGTTCACGGAACGGATGTACAGGACTGGCGGTCATATTTTGTACCGCTATGTGGTACATCTAGTTTAACTACATATACTTTTCTTAAAATATCCTGGTTGTTCGTGGATAAATGTTACTTATGAATTCACTTGATACATTCCGAGGTAGCCTACTGCCAATCCATCAGAAACTTGCATGGAGACTCTCTGGACTTCTCCCTTGATTGTCTTAAATAATGACAACTATGACCTTACAACTGATAAAACCATAGACTGTATATATCGAACTGGACAGTGTGCCGTCTGTTAAGAGTGATGCGAGCGTTAGTCCAGAGCCCCCTGGTGCTGGCTGCAGTACAATGTGTAACTCTGCCCATCCCCATGTATTTCAATGGGCAAGTAGCCAACTTTCCGTGTCACTTTTCTCACCTAAAACTATTTTTGTATCAACAACTTTTTATTCGAAAAAATAGTTTTCAAGATGCTTCAATACAGACAATTTTTCTTTTCTCGCTGAATTTTTTTTTTTTATGTTATATTAACAAATCTAAAAAGGGCGTGTTTACACCCATGATTGACAGCTGGCTGGCTGCAGACACGACGCTTTGTCCATTATGTTTTACCGTCTAGGCTGCAGACACTACCACGTCGTCGCTCACTTATTTTAACGACACCTGATTTCGACACATAATCTAACCTAAATAAGTGTTGCTGTTATTATCATTAGGCTATATCTTATCACAGTCTGACTAAATACATATTGATAGTCATACATTGTGTAGTTGTTTGTAAGAGACATCGTTGTTAGTTGTTACAGATTCTTTGTGAAAAAAGATATGTGCTGTTCTTTCGTAGATGCTAAGTATATTAGCTCATAGCATGCTACATCATGCTAGCATTAGCCAGTTGATAGGTAAAGTAAAAGGGCTCTGCTCCGAAGTGACGTTAGCCATAGTCACCATCATTTACAGTCCTACTTGTTTAAAATGGTTTAACGTAACCAGTGATTGCCGCCATCATCGTTGCAACTTCATTTGAATACACTTTGTCACTGGAGAAGGCGATGTTAAGTTTCATTAACGTTAACTCTTGCTTAGTTTTGCGAATGGCAATAAACGCCACCTAGCCTGCTAGGTCGACAACCTCGGTATGCCCATTTATGAATCAGCCCAACAAATAACTTTACTTGTGTTTTAGTGAACACATTATTGGACCATAGCTTAACGTGAGGAGGGATTCAAAGTTACAAATGGCCAATTTGCTTAGTATGCTCAGAACAGCGGTATCTGAAAATGCGTTAAGGTATCGTTGTTACCCCAGAGGAAAGAAAATGTTCAAATGAGAGCTCCTCTCTTTCTCAATTGTTTCTCCTAGACAATAATGAGATCACAGTGATATAAAAATGAGATTATTGCTTTTGTCTCCCACTTCTCAGGTTTGTCTCTAGAGCAAAAGAGTTAAGTTATCTCAGTGTAGACTTCCTTTAATATACAAATGAGATCTCATCAATATTTTAAATAATGCTCAGTGTTTTACTCAGGCTGATCCACCAGAGAGCTCTCTCTGTAAACTGAAAAGTTCTGTAAAAGAGATCTCTTCACAAGCTTGAACCGTTCTCATTCTAGTCATCTCAGTTTAGTCCTTTTTAGATTTACAAAAGAGATCTCAGCAAAGGCTTATACAATACTCAGACTTGCTCAATTTATTTATCTCACATTTTACTCAGGCTTATCCATCAGAGAGCTCTCTAAGTGAACTAATGTAATGCTCATCCAGACCTATTTGTTGTATAAATTAGTCTGATCTGTAAGAGCTCTAGCTGTTGTACAACAATTCTCAAATGATTTTCATTGGCTTATTTGTTTTAATTGCACATATTTTCAAGTTCACATTTGCAAACAGTAGGCCTAACCATGTGATGTGACCACCACACATGACGATGCTCTGACAGACCTCTGAAGTTCGCCTACAAAAAGCTACCATCTATGCCCATATAAGGAGATCACCTGTTAAATTCTCGGGCAGGGAGACGACGAAATCGGAGACGCAGACGTTTTCCTGAACGCACTTTTGTCTTCAACCTTCGAGTAGATATTATAATCAATGGTATGTGAAGGCGGCACAATTTGATTTTTGCTACCCCAGAGCTAACTTGCGACTTGTTAGCAAGTTAGAGAAATCAAGTTAGACTCCAGAGGTCTATGATGGTCGGACGTGACAAACTCGCATGCAGAAGACTCCTACCAGAAAATGCAGTCTAGATTTGGCGCCCAGTGAAACCAAGTGAAACGGTGTGTGAGTATGAAGGATTGTGCAGAACTTGCCACCACGAAAAGTCAGAGAAGGTACATTAACATGTTGGTAATTTGCTAACGTTCTTGCATATTTTTAGACTCAATATATCATTGAACAACCTGATGAAGCAGCACATAAAGTTAGCTAGCTAGTTAATGTTAGCTACTTGTAAGTTACATCACCTGGCTGTGCCGCTTGTATATAAAGCTAAGCGTACCAAAATGGTAAGTATATTTCCCCCCACAATATGTTCTCACTTTTGTTTAACCTGCTATAAATTATAGCATATTGTAACAGGAGTGAAAGGGCATTCTTGTAACCCAGGTAAACTAGGAAGTAGCGTTGCTGCGGTCAAGGGATCGAGAAATAGGCAAGTCAGCATCTGCAGTCTTGAATAACTTACCAGTCAACATTTCTTTTGCAATTAAAGATGAACTGAACTGGAATTTGAAGTAAAGGTGATAACAGATGTATTTTATTTCTTCTCATTGGTACAATAATTAAAATGGCTGAATTTATTAAAAGGGATAAAATTGTATGTTGAAAGTGTTGTTGTTGTTACACGGGCGCCGCCATGTTGGATTTCAACAATCGGCTACATCACTGGCATGGTAAGCTACTCTGCACTAGCACTAGCAGCCATAGCAGATAATGAGTCTGAGGCTAGCTGACATGGCTGAGGAAACTAACATTAGGCCTAGCTGAGTTACATATTGGCCATAAGCCGTTTATCATAGGCTAGCCTACATCACAAAATCTCATACAAAATTAAACCAAACTAGTGAAACAAAGGCGAACACTTTAACAGGGGAAATTAATTGGGCATGAATCATACTGAATGCTATTTTGTCAATGAGCAGAAACACACACGACATTCAAACTATTGATAAGATGTGCACTATGGAAACTGGTCTGTAACTTTGGACGAATAAATGCCATTGACTCGCCATATCCTGACTTAAAAAGACCTTTTCTTGCTTACTTTATCGCAAACTCGGTGGGGCAGCTTGTAGTCTTTTTAAATTAATAGAAGGGCGAGCCCACAGTCTATGTGCCATGGAGCCTAAGTTTCAACTTAGGCTTCGTTCACCCAGTGCAGTCACTGGTCGCAATTACAAAGTCCGGGAAGGTTCGTTCAATCGTTTAAAGTTTTAAGTGCAGTAGCCTATCTGTCCCCTTTGGAATAATATCTCGAAGTAGCCTCAGATGAGGTCCAGTGTTAGGCTACCATACGATCCAACCTAGGAAAGGGCTAGCAGCTAAACACCTTGGAAACACTTATGTCAAACTCTACAAGCTAGCACTCCGACCATAGAGAGTATAAACCATGACTCCGACGATATCACAGATCGATAATAATGCGTTTACTAGCTGGTAACTAAACCACAGCGGCTCTGTAAACAGAATCCAATGTCCCTTTCTACTCACCCTGAAGCCAGTTGTTCACCGTCTCAGGGCAGATTGTTGATGCGAGGGAGTTTAACTCGCAGTGCTGCTATCCAAGAGACTCGTGCAATAAACATCCACAAGGTAAAAATCTGCAAACTCTCCACTAACGTTAGCCTAAAATAAACGGCAAACTCGTGTATCCTCCGTGTATCTGGGGTCAACTTGGGGTAACGAAGTTTGTAACAGTTTCAAGGGAGGGAGAGAGAGAGAAAGAGCCTGTGTGAGTTGTTACGAGTGCCAGTAGTCCAGACTGCGTTATACATTGCCGTGACAATGCGTGTTACAGCTTATTTATATGCACCGTAGCCTTCGCATAGGCCTAATGTAGTTGTGGTAAGTGAGTATGCAGTTGTGTGGAGGATGTACAGTAGGCAATGTGTGTGTGTGAGGGGTGGAGGGAGACAGAGAGACAGCGTGCGTGTTGCTGTCTCAAGCGCCCCTCGTCCAGTTTTCTACATGACCTGTAGGCTAGGTCTACAGTAGCCTATGTTGTGCCGCACAAAATGTATCTATGTTGTACATTGCACAAAATGTATACCCCCCGAAATAAACACATACATAAATAAACATATTTTTCCCGTCACTTTGGCTTCCTCGAACATTTTCCTTACGTTTCGCCACTGCGTTGCAACAGATAGATTCCAGTTACCATGCTCCGGCAGCGCCCACAGTCATTTTCACCAAAATTATCCTACTGAAGGTTGAGCTGGAGCCTGAAACCGATCGTCCCCCATCTAGTGGTAGTAGAAGGATTAAAGTTCTCCGTCATAGGACGGATTTCCGTCAATTTGATTTTAGAAATGTCATATTTGAGATCGATGCAGATCCGATAAGAAAAAAATAGGAGGGGGGCGGGGGGATTATCACCTTTGCTTTTCCAAAGAACACGTATGGAGGACTAGATAGATAGATAGATAGATAGATAGATATTTTATTGATCCCCGAGGGGAAATTCAGGACTATAACGGTCTAAAAGTTGGATTATAGTGACACATTAGATACAGCTGATGAGGTTGGCCAATCCGTTTAACTTTTTTGGATATGATATTGTGAGCTCTATGTGCGAATTCGGAGAAGCGTGCGGTGACCATACATTTTGGTAGGGCAGAAAGTCTGACTTTTTTTAATAGCCTATCATTTTGAGCTACATTAAAATGACATATTTTACAGGACTTTGCTGTATGCTTAAATCATGTCACAGTCAGAATTGTAGATCAGTAACACATCAGTTAAGTTTGCACCGTTCTCATCACGTTAAACCAGCGAAGCATAACAAAACTTTTTTTGTTTTGTTCTGTCTGGCCTGCTAACTATCTAATATTTTTAAGTAGTTGGGTTTTATAACTGCAACTCAAGACAGTTGGGTGTTATGGATAATTGTCTGACCACTCGCTGTAGAAACTAGGCTATATTATAGGATATACCTCATTCTCTGCAGCAACCTATGCCATACCTTTGAACACCGTTGCCTTCTCCTTTTTGCGCTGTCAAAAGATGCTATTAAATCCACTAGAAGCTAAACCAAGGAAGACACCAGGGTTAGCTAACGTATCTTCTAATTTCAACCTAATTTAACAGAAACTCAACACGGTTAACAGGTGCAACACTACTCGCCATTTCTGCATCTTGAAATGAAACGATAGGCCTAATTTATAACTGGCGGAATAATTTGAGTAGTTCTAGAATATGACCATGGGGCAGACTACTTTACGACCATACAGGCGTCTTTTAGCGCGGATTGCAATCCTCTTTAAAGCCGCCAGGGTTATGCGATAAATTATTGAGGAATGCGATCGTCGAGGTGCCCTGCCCCAACATTGCATGACACATTACACTCAACGAGAATCGCCATCATCATCCAAAAGTTGATGTCAATAGACCAAAAATAGTTGGAAAGCCTACAGAAACTATAGATAATTAATGTGACAATCACATTATTAAAAGTAGACTTGGAGCAATGATTTTACTGAAGAACTATTTTTTGTGGAGGATGCTTCAGGTAGTTCGCTGCCCCACCTGCCCATATGGACCGCACGCTCCTGAGAAGAAGGGTAGGCTGTGTTCTTTCCGTGCATCAATGTAGACAATTTCTTACTATCGCGAACTCTTGTCAGGGGAGGTCATTCATTTTGGGTGTCACCTATGACTTAAACAGATAGCCTTCTATGCCACCCGATGTAGGCTACTATTATTGTTACAGTTTTTAATCAATGCAACTAACATTATGTGTAAAGCGACGCAATATAACCCGTAGCCTATGCAATTTATTATCCCGTCTGTTATGACATGTACAACAATGTTTTTCACAATTTGCGACGGAAGGTTTTGACTGAGCGTGTTGGCATAAAAAAAATAATAATATCACTGTCATCATTGCGAACTGTTGTATTGAGTAAGGGGGTCAGTCTGTTTGTGACGCACAGACAGCCTTTTAGCCTATTTTGCTTAGGCCTCACTTTTAACGACAGTAGGTTGTGAGTGTATGTTGACAAACAATAACCATACAATTAAAATAGTCAACTTAAAACTTTGCTATAAACTATTATTAATTTATAGCACAAAACCATAACCAATAGGCCTACCAGAACCTCGCATATTAGCGTCATGATTTGTGTGCGTCTATTTGGCAAGGCCACTAGCTGTCATGTGTGATCAGGTCAGGATCACGACTAATTGCAATCACCTGGGCGTGCGGGCTGGGGGTCATGGGTACGTAACTTCCTTCCCGACAAACACAAAAGAAGCTCTCCCAAATTGTTTGGTACGCAAGTTGCTTGTCGCTGGTCGGTACAAACCGCGCACTTCATGCTGGATTTTGGTTGCGAACAACTCCCTCGCTGTGGTCTGGGTAGGTGGAATGTTTCATGTACTCCTTACACTTTTAATGTGAGTTGTTGCCACTGCCGTAGACCACGAACGTTTGTCTGACATGTAGGTAATAGCATAAAGTGAGAGTTTGTGTTTAGCCGCGTAGTTTGAACACGGGGCAGGTGGTTGTAGTGTCGTAACGTTTGGCTCATCTTGCTATAGACTGTCATCTCCTTCCTACTCCTGTTTCCCTGTGACTACCAATGCGAATGATGAACGTGGAGGTAGGCCTCTTACAATAGCAACATTGCAATAGCTATGGTCCAACACTCAACTAATGTGAGCAGACTAAGTTAGCTATACGGGCCAAACAACAGCATGCAGCGTCTGTAATTTTCGCTCCCTTGTTTTTATAGCTGACACACTTCCCTCCTGTTCCCCTGGGCTAGCTCGCATTGTGGAAAAGGCCGAGGTAGGCATTGGTTATTGTTCTAACAGTGTAACGGTCCTATTTTAAATATTTATCTGGTACAATGTTTTCTTTTTTTTACATGTCGCTTGACTTTTTTAAACTTCATAAAAACTGTTGTGTATTGTTATGAAATGCGACATAACCATGGACCAGGGTGTTAAACGTTTCTCTCTGTTGTAGATCACAGCTGGCTGTCTATCACAGTTTGACCACTGTTTTCCCCCATTAGAGTTTCTTTTGTTATTAGTCAGTGTTAAACTAACAGCACGTCAAAGTGGATGTACGGTATGCTTGTTTGTGTTGGTTTATTTTCTTTGTGTTGTATGCTTGTCTGAGTGTGATACACTGGTGCATTTACACTGTTTGCCAGGGTCTGTTACTCGACAAGGTGTAGTGCTGTTGCCATCCCTGAGCTCATATTAGCAGCCAGTTAGCGATTTCAGACTGTTACTCTGAGGCTATTGAGACTTATCCCTCCCCCCGGCAGTATTAGTTTTTAATGGGTTCTTGTAACCCCTGACTTAGCTTATCCACACGGGAGACTGTTACTCCTGGGGCATAGGGGTCTATCTATGCCCCAGGTGGTATTAGTTCATATTGAGTTCTTTGTGACTCCCAACCTAGTTTCTCCACACAGTAGACTGTTACTCTTGGGCCATAGGGGTCTATGTCCCAGGTAGTATTAGTTCATTATAGCTTCTGCTATTCATTGTAGCTGTATCGGTAGCACTCCACTGGCGCTGAATAGCGTGTTTGTCTTTGTCTTTGTTTTGTCTTGTATTGTTTCCTTTATTAAATGCCCCCTCCTTCCCCCTGTTTGCTAGTATGGCCTGCTAGGTCTATCAGGTAACACAGTTAAGGTACTCTAGGACTGCCGCCTTCCCCTAGTTTGCGGTGAGGGCACATTCTAGTGTAGTGGTTGAGCGTGTACTGAACACCTATTTATACTCGTGTGGGTTGTATTTAGAAAGCTTGAGTGTTACACTTGTGTTTGTGTGTATGGCCATAGATCGCTTTCGGGGCTGGGCAGCCATCCGAGGGTTACTGTACCTGTGTTAATTCAGGCCGTGTAGCAGCCACCAATCCACTGGGCATTTAATTTATGGTTATGTGTATTACATTTTGTTTTCTTTGATTATTTTGTATTGTGATTTTGTTTTTATTGGATTTACCTACTGTACACCCCTGCCATCTGTTTTAAACAAAGAAAAGAAATAATAAATATAACATTGTTTATACTACTGCCTCTGTCCTCATCCATTTAGTTGGATAAACCTGAGGGCCCTGTCACACATGGATGCGTTGTTGCTAAAGGAAGGCAGGTGTCAAAAGTTAAAAAATAAATGGAGATGGGCAGCTGTTGGAAACGGGGGAGAACTAACAAGCCATGGTGTAAAGAAATTAAAGTGCCAGGGTTTGCTTTTACTTGCGGTTGGCTGCAAGAAAATTGTTTATGGATGAAATGGGAAAACGTTTTAGCACGCCACCAATCAGAAGACCGCCATAAGGTTAACGTTCGTGCACTTCAGGACATCTTCCCTACCTGGTGCAACTAGCCACCACGACAGAGGTAGGCTACGTTTTATCTATGGCTGACCGTTTTTACGTTTAGAAAGTAGGCTCATGTTCTTTCATAAGCGCCAACCACGACCTGTCCCTCACCATATCGCAACCTCTTGTCAACCTTATACAATCTGTTGCTGAAGACAAAAGCACCGTCTCCAGATTGTTGTTATCTTGGAAAACTGAGTTGTCAAAAACTGAGTTGTCAAAATTACCATGTGTTCATTAAATGCGGATGAGGCAACAAATGGAAATATGAACAATATCTAGAATGTTCTGGTTCGTTACTTTGATGAGGAAATGGGAAGTCTTGCAAACTTGATTTTATAGATTTTACTTGGTGTTGAATTGCATATTAACAAGAAGAAAAATCTCCCCTTTAAACACTTTTGGCCTGAAGTAATTAAATAAGAGTGCGTTAAAGCCTTTCTACAATATTGCTGCAGTAGAAAAGAACAGCAATGGCTAATCAGGAATGGTCAGGGATGGTACTAAAATATATTTTTGTTCATCAGGAAAACTCTATCTCAATCAAGAACACTCTCAATTTGCCTTATTCACATGGCGGCCATTGGCGGCTAAAACGAGGCTACAGGGTACACAAACCATAGGATTGGTATGTTCTATGCATTCACCTGTAGGTGGCATTAATTATATAGTAAGTGTACCCTGTAGCCTCGTTTTGGTTTAAACAATGGCCGCCGTGTGAATAAGGCTAATATCCTTTACTTTGCTGTTTGCATCTTTTTGTACATTAAAAACCAATAGGTTGCGATCGCAAAAGGGGTGCTATCTCTATAGGTAGATAAGAACAACGTATGACTTATGGCCTGAAAAAAGTTGTCAAATGATTTTTTTTCACTTTAATCCCTGTATACACAGTCTATGGATAGAACAGATATAATTTCACTAAATCAGTGATTTAATACATATAGGTGAGAAGTTAATGTAATACATTTTTTTTAACCTTCCCACTAACATAACTTCCTGCAAGCGTAATTATTATTGGTTTATTACGTTGAAAGCCCTGCAGCGCATAGTGAACACAGCTGGAAGGATCATTGGTGCTTCACTCCCCTCCCTGAAGGACATTTACACCACCCACCTCACCCGCAAGGCGACCAAAATTGTGAGTGATGCAAGTCACCCCGCTCACAATCTGTTTGATCTACTGCCCTCTGGGAAGAGGTACAGAAGCCTGCGCTCCCGCACTACCAGACTCACCAACAGCTTCATACACCAAGCTGTAAGGATGCTGAACTCTCTCCCTCCTGACAAAACAGAGGTACTTCTGGTTGGACCAAAACTAAAGCGAGATATTATTCTTAGTAATCTGGGGAACTTGGCACACCAGGTCAAACCAAAAGTAACAAGCCTCGGTGTCTTCTTAGATGCAGAGTTAAGTTTTAAGCCCCATATCAGTAAAGTTACTCAGACAGCCTATTTCCACTTGAGAAACATTGCCAAAGTGCGGCCCTTTTTAACTCAACAAGATGCAGAAAAACTAATTCACGCCTTTATCACTAGCAGGTTAGACTACTGCAATGCACTTTTCACTGGTCTTCCAAAAAAAACATCTAAAGAAATTGGCACTCATACAGAACTCTGCAGCTAGACTTTTAACTAAGACTAAGAAGAGAGAACACATCACCCCTGTGTTGGCTGAACTGCACTGGCTCCCTATTTCCTATAGAATTGATTTTAAGGTTATGTTAATTACTTACAAAGCTCTGAATGGCATATCACCTTCATATATCTCTGAGCTTTTAATATCTTATCAACCACAAAGGAAACTTAGATCATCAATTCTAATCTTTTAATCATTACCCAAAGTGCTCCACAAACAAAGTGGAGAAGCTGCGTTTATCCATTATGCCCCAAACTATGGAACACCCTGCCTCTGTACATCAAGCAGGCGAGTTCAGTAAATATTTTAAAAAGATCTGAAAACATACCTGTACAGGAAAGCTTTTAGTTAACTCATCTTATCCTGTAGACTACATTTTCAGATTATTCTACATCTGCTACTATTGGGCGCAGCCAGCCAGAAGCAGATGGGCTCCCCTATTAAGTCAGGTTCTGCTCAAGGTTTCTTCCTGGAATATGGGAGTTTTTCCTTGCCACAGTTGCCATATGGCGTGCTTGTGGGGGGTAAGAGGGTTAAGGCTGCCAGTCTTATGACGTCATTTTCTATATTTTTGATATGTTGCTGAGTATAACATAAACAGCAAAGAAAAGTGATTGATAATGACTGACTGACTATTATTGTGTTACATGCTTCAAATGTAAAGCACTTTGAGCTGCATTCTGTGTATGAAAGGTGCTATACAAATAAAGCTTTATTATTATTATTATCCTCTCCCCCCTCCACCCTCAGCTACATAACATCCTGGACATTGGACCCACAATGGCCGCCTGCACTACTCCACTTGCACACTTGAACACTTGCACACTTGTACACTTTACAACTTGGTGTTGTGTTTTCAGGACAACAACACTTCTGCTGCTCTTACATAACTTGCACCACTATGCCACTTTCTTTATTACTTAGGTCAAACAGAACTACCCAAGCCTCTTATTGGCCTGACTTTGCACTAGTATTTTATTGACTGTCTATGCACAATTTCAACCAAATTTTGCTGCTCTTATTTTTTCATTATTATATGTGCCCTCTTATTTACTTATTTACTTACTTTTTTGTTTACTTGAATGTTATGTTTGTCTGTGGACTTAAATTGGCAAAATATGTCTTGTCTTCACCGTGGGATAGTGAGAAACGTAATTTCGATCTCTTTGTATGTCTGGAACATGTGAAGAAATTGACAATAAAGCTGACTTTGACTTTGGTGGGAAATGATTACATTGGCAGGATTATTATTTTTAAAATATGCAGCTTTTTATTACATTGGTGGTTTATTACGTTGGTGGGAAGTTTTTACATTGGTGGGTGACACACACACACACACACTCACGGTCACTTCACCGGGCTGCAGCTCCTGGGTCTCCTTTGGGTCGGTGAGCCAGGGGTCATGAGGATTCAGCTCCACAAGGTCCAGACCACCATCAGGGCCATCTGCCCACACGACCTCTGTGCATGCAACATCAACCGCACACACACATGCACTCGCGCACGCACACACACACACACACACACACACACCACAACAAAAACACACACCACATACACACAATACAGCACACACACACAATACAACACACACATACAACATAAATGCCTACAGAAATTGGAGAATAATCAAAGCATACATTTAAAACAACAATGCTAATGGTTTGAAATCAATTGCGAGTTCGATTGGCTTCACTCTTGAACACAGACTATAGCCTACAGTCTATGCTTGAACAAAACGAGTGAATGAATAAATGGTATAAACTCAAACAACTTTGCCATATATTCAAAACTATCTATAGCCTACGTTCTTATATTAAAAGACTTCACTCCAAATTATTGTCTAGGTGTAGGTGGTCATAAAATAAATTAGTATCAACATAATAGCCTATTGTCTCCCATAAGCCCCAAAGTGTTTGAAATAAAATTATCTGAAATGCAATGGCATTCAATTTATGCCTAGTTTTTGATCTGTGTGGCACACAGTTGATTTGACATTCATGAACAATCGTCGACACATGAAGCAGTTTTAATTATTCGCTGCCTAGGCTACAGAATAATTATCCTTTGGCTTGCATCAGATATGTCACTGAACAGCCTACCAAATGTGCATGACCCTTTATCAGCAGTAGACATATGTCTTTCATCAAAGATTATAACTAAAAATGCCATCATCAAGGTGATAAACAATGTAGCCTTAATACTTTGTATGGGAAGCGAACCTGCGAACACGCAAGAATGTAATTCCTTTCCTATACCGTCTCGCTGCACGTTACACCACCACCGAACGTAAGTGACACAGAGTAGCACGATTCCTAGAACCACACGTGAAGTTAAAACATGTTTAATCGTATAATCTTCATACATTCTTTGGAGGTAGTGAATGTGTAAATCCATGCTTGGTGCACTGTCGGAAAAAAAACATTTCTATAGGCCTACTTCTATTTTTGAAGTTGTAGGCTACAGGTGACGAGAGCAGAGGTTGACGGAACCATCTTTTTGGACTCGTTTTCCGACTGATTGTTTTTTTTTTTTTGCAACACAGCTTAATTTAGCTTGAAAGTTAATCTGCTACGGAGCAGGTTAGTTCTGTGGCATAATTTCCCATGGTTACCAAGATGGGATTCACGTTAACCTCATTAATGGAACGGACTTCTCACTAAAATTAGCGAGACTTATTAGAGAAATAAGCCAGGTTTGGCCTTTAGTGAGGTTGATGGAATACCCCCCAGTTAGACTATATACAAACTAGATGCAGGAGGAGGAAATCCAAATGTAAACAGGATTCAGACTAGATTCCGATTCAGATATACAGTAGATTCAGATTATCATCTTATTATAACTGGATTTCCAGACTACAGGATGAGGTACATTTCAAATTCTCATACATAGCCAAATGTTTACAAACATTCAAATTCTCATACATAGCCAAAGATTTTTCTCTATTTGCTTCAATTTCTCTGCGAACTTTTCGAACACTTCCAAACACTTTGAGGAGGTAGTTCTCGGCAAATATACATTGGAACTGGATGAAGGATTATCGTTGAAATGTTAACACCAAATTGTTTAAAATGTTACTGTTCAGACACATTCATGAGAACTGTTTATGCTCGCCACGAACGTTGACCATTGTTTGTGCCGAATTTGAACACCTCAGGGAGCTCTGGCCACGAACGTTGGCCATTGTTTGTGGCGAATTTCAACACCTCAGGGTGTTCTGGCTTACCGAGTTCATCCTGCATGAAGCTGTCGGGGGGGTTGACGTACTGCATGGTCGCCACGTTGAGCTTCCAGTAGTGCTTTGTACAGCGGACGGTCCTGTCGCAGGAAGTAAGATGTAAGCTGATCACACAAGGCAACTTTCTGAGCACCTCTTCCGAGCAATTTTGCTGGGGAATGTTACTGTGTATTGTAGTTCTGGAACACTTCCCTTTAATATTGGAAGTTTTTTTTCTGGAGAACTTTAATCATCATTAGCCAAGTTTGACTCATTGTCGGATCAGAACACATGGAACAGGTTTTGAGGTTGCCCAGCAACATTGCTGAAAAAGGTGGCCCAAGTATCCTTTAAGTTAAGTTAACTCAGTATAAGTTAACTCAAAGTAGGGGAGACCGGGGACAGTTACAACAGGGGATGGTTGCAACATGTCAATTTTCTCCAATCAGAAACAAGGTAGAGTGATGACACTCACACTGCATATGCTCAGTTGGATGCCCGCCTTAGCAGAGAAAAAGCAAGGAGATTCCTGAACTGCTCCAGGGTTTATTGTAAAAAAGCTGTTTTTTAGGTATGAAAGTATTTTATTTTCTTGAGCTTTGTTTCTGTTAAACTGCTGTCACTGTTTTTGTGATTCAGCTCAAACTTATATGATTTAAATGAGTGATATGTTAACTTTAAGCTACTATGGTTAGCATGTGTCAAGGTCCCCTTGTTTTATCATGGCTGACAGGAAAGGGGACAGTTGCAACAACTGTCAACTGTACAGTCAGTCCCGTACAATGCATAAATATGATCATATAAAATATATATTTTTAAAAACATGTTTACATGACAATAGTCTAAATAAAAGTGGATTGCCTCCCAAATTGTTCCATTCTTCCTATGTCACTAAAGTCCTACTGTATTTTATATCAATTTCAATATTTGACATCTGCACATAAGGCCTACTCATCTTGACAAATCTATAATTGTCATCTAATCAAAGCTGGTGAATAAATAACACTGTAATATTATTATAACTTACATAACTTGTATTTACATACAAAAATAATCATTTTGCTGCACTGACATATATTGTAATATATTGTATTTTTAACATGTTGCAACCATCCCCAAACAATGTTGCAACTGTCCCCGGGCCAGGGGTCAGTTGCAACATCTGACTCCTTACATTCAAATGCAAATTGTGAAAAATGTAGATTCTGTAATTATCTTTAAATGGTTTAGACTATTAACACATATGTAAGTGTATTGTATAAAAAATTGGTTTGTCTAATCCAAACCGTCTCTGAGTAACAGAGCCAAATGCAAAAAGCGTTGCAACTGTCCCCGCCGTCTCCCCTAAGTGCTAAACGTCCTTAAAGAAGAGCTGTATGGCTTCATTCTCCTAATTAAACAATGGCACGGGGCTCTTGTTGCCGGAGGTGCGCTTACTCTGAAAGCGCACTTACTCTACTTGGAATACCCCCCAGAAAGCCTTTTAAAATTGGTTTAGAAGTTTTAAATGCCATGATGTCATGGCTCCTGCTCACATTTAATTTTGGTTTCATTGTCATCCTGGTTTTGTCAGGTTATGATTTTTGTCTGTGAAAAAAAGCGTTGAAAAAACCCCCCCCACGCCCATTGTTTATTGTTTATTTTCTGTTTGTTGTTTGTTTATTCACTGCTGACCACCGACCGACCTGCCGTCCATGTCCTCGATGTCCTTGATGAAGACGCCTCCTTGGTGCTTGCACTGGTTCCTGCACGCGCGCAGCTGCCCCTCGCTGCTCTTGAAGATGATGTAGCACTTGCCGTCTGCAGGGCTCCTCCTGAAGTTGATGCCTTTGTAGTAAAAATTATTTGTAAGAAAATAGGCCTACTGTAAACGAATGTGATTAACTTCATCAGTCTGTCTGCCTCATATTTGCATTAACTGATGATTGTGCCTGGTGAAGACACGCCTCGACCATTTGCAAATCAAGTCTTTTGTCGGGGACAGACCATTGGTCCGACATCCCATTAGTCCGAAAATTACCCATTGAGGAGAGATACCATGTGGTTCCATGTTGGTGGAATGAACTGCCTATCACTGTTATGCAGACGACACTCAACTTTACCTGTCTTTCCCACCTGATGACTCTAGTGTTTCCCACCGGATTTCTGCATGCCTTAAGGATATTTCAGCCTGGATGAAAGATCGGCACCTTCAGCTTAATCTCTCAAAAACAGAGTTTTTGGTGTTTCCAGCTAAAACAGCTATTCCCCAACAGATTAACATCCAGCTTGACTCAACTTCACTGACCCCAACTAGATCGGCACGAAACTTGGGCGTTGTAATTGATGACCGACTTAACTTCTCTGAGCATATAGCTTCTATTGCAAAATCATGTCGGTTTATGCTTTACAACATTAGGAAGATCAGACCTTATCTGACACAAGATTCCACACAACTTCTTGTTCAGACCATGGTCATCTCTAAGCTGGACTATTGTAATTCACTATTAGCTGGCTTACCCGCTTGTGTAACAAGATCATTACAGCTGATTCAAAATGCTGGAGCACGCCTGGTCTTCAATCAGCCAAAGAGGACACATGTAACTCCTCTCCTAGTTACTCTCCATTGGCTCCCTATAGTAGCCAGAATTAAATTTAAATCTCTCACTTTGGCCTATAGGACACTAACTAGATCTGCTCCTAGTTATTTTAATTCAATAATCAAGCCTTACATCCCCAACCGCCCACTGCGGTCTTCTGGTGAGCGTATGTTGTGTCGACCAGTCATGAAAACTGGGTCTAATTCCAGACTCTTTTCTTCAGTGGTTCCATGTTGGTGGAATGAACTGCCCAGTGCTCTCCGTTCCTGTGGTAGTTTTGGGTCGTTTAAGAGGGGTCTAAAGACATTCCTATTCAACATATACTTAGTTGTTTAAGCGCTTATGTGTTATGGTTTATATAATGTTTTATTTTAATTGGGCTGTTAATTAATTTGACATTATTGTTTATTATTGATATTCTCCTTAATGTAGTCTTAGCATATCATTGTTTTTATATTATTGATTGAATTGACATTGTTTTATTATTGCCTTTCCCCTTTTTTACATTGCTTTTTATTAGGCTATTGCTTCAATTGATATTATTGTGTACTACAACTATTCTCCTTACTATATTTGACCTACATTTTAATCTGTTCCCTGTTCAATTTTAAATATTATTATGTTGTTTTGTATTTATGTGTCGCTTTGGACAAAGGCGTCTTCTAAAACCATAACCATAACCATAGATACCATAAATCCGACATACCATAGTCCGGAAAAAAAGAAGCCCATTGGTCCGACATCCCATTAGTCCGACGATACACAGTAGAGATGCATGGATGACTTGTAACTGGCTGAGGATAAACCATGTGTATTGGCGAAAGTTCCCTCCTTGTTATCGGTAAGTATTTCTCAATGTATTAATCCACTTAACCACTCTAAGACGGAAAGGAGTCTCTACGTGTTTACTGTTGAACGACGGTAGAAAAAGTGTTATTACTTTACTGAATACTGACCAAGATACAAATCACACAGTTTCACTTTCTATTCACACGTGAACTGACCACGTCATAGCTCAGGGCGCGCTCTTTTGGTTACTCTAGGCAATGCAATGCATAAACATACTTAACTATGTAACAAATCGCCCTTATTCAAAACTAGATGTACCGCATAGCGGTACAAAATATGACCGCCGCTCAGTCCTGTACATCCGTTCCGCGAAAATAAATCACACTTCAATTTGTCTCCATATTTTACTCCATCCCCCACTCTTGAAACTTTTGTGTATGCTTGTTTGGCATGCCTGAGTGTGTGTGTGCGGCTGCACAGAAAGTACCCTACTGGTGCTGAAAAGGTGAATAGATTGTAGAATAGCCAAAGAAGATGTAGAATTGTTATAAAACCTTTAAAATCTCTAAACAATCACAAGTAGGGCAGTTCATCACAGTTCATCCATTGCAACTGGATTGATGAAAGGTCACTTACACCTGTAGGCTACATTGTATTTGGGAAAAGCAAAAGGTATCAGCATAATGTTATTTATTTATTTATTTTTATGTATTTATAAACAAAAACATCTCTGTCAGTTCCATACCAGATTCAACAGCTATCAAAAAATAAAGGTCATTTTGGATGGATGGATTTTTGTGAATGCTTCTTCTTCTACATAAGATTTTAGTCATCTTTAGTTCATGTAATACTTTATTGTCAATGCACAAATTAAGTAACAGTAGTCTGAAACGTTATTGTTAATGCACAAATTAAGTAACAGTAGCCTAGTCTGAAACGAAGTGCTGTTTTACATCTAACCAGTGGTGCAAATAACTGACATGTCCAAATGGGCCTTGATGAAATGCGCCGCTAGACTGTTCATACACATTTTAACGGGCCAAAGTTGAAGAGCTTTTGTCCGTTATTGTTAGTGCAAATATAGGCTGATTCATGTTCCCTTGCATTGTTTAACTGAGGTCCATGGCTAGTCTGGCTTTCATCAGACCAAGCTCAATCTTTTAAGAAATCAAAAATAAATAGCGGGCAGATCAGGCTGGGTTCACCCAGCCTAGTCCATAGGCACCGATATTGTTTAATTTTCCGATTGAGATATACACGCTCTGGCTATTCTAAATGCAAAAATGCATCAGGGAGTTATGACAAAACGGTAACTAACAAACTAGATCCTAATAGAAAGTTGTTAGCTTCCCTAAGCTACAGGTAGGATTATAAGGTAGGCCTATTGACAACATAAATTGTCAATAGGCTATGCTGGCGACACAAATAAAATCTCCTTTGGAACCAATGGCTTACGCCTTACAGTATCAAGCGGACTTAAACTGTCATATCGTGGCGAAAAGTTGTAATAACATTCACGCAGCTCCATGAGTCAAGGAAAGCGCAAATGAAGTAGCCACTTCTAAATGGGACCTACTACACAGTAGCTTAAGGTGTTTTGCTAAAACAGCCATAATGAAATGAAGGTGTCATTGTTTGGATACTTCACACACACACGCGTTTTTTTTTTAATTTCACAGACTACAACTACCAAGCTGTAATCAAAGCACATCGATTCCCCTCTCACACCCTGCACGCACTTAAAACAAAATAAACAGGCGTCTCAGTCTCACGCATGTATAGGCAAAACTGCATCAGACCGGTGTAACGTTGGTAAATCTTCCATTGCACAGAATGATTTTGTAGCACGTGCAATAAATGACAGTCGAAAGATACAAACAGTGCTGCTATACATTTGCTTGGTATAACCGCATTTATAGTTTTCTACAAATGCAATAAATCAAATGCCTCCATCACTCAACCAACGCTTAACGGTAACATTACCTAGGTCCTTATTGATATTACAAGATTAACGCCTGCAGTAAAACCAAGCATGTCCGATAAACATCCTCAGATTTATTTCGGCTTCAAGAAGAAATGGGAATTACACTTCATGTGAACATCGTCCTATCCTTATTAGATGTTCGCCATGTAAATTACAGTCCTTGTATGAAGCGTCCATTGTTTTTTCCAACCCCTTTTAACTTCCAACAAAATTACGTCTCACTGCAACGATGCGCCATCTAGTGGACAAACGACTACTTCTCGCCAATACTGAAAATGCAGCCATGATGATGATGATGAATATTTATTTTGGCTTTCTTTTAATCCTACTGATTTTCATTTTTTACCGGGGGGGGGGCAAATCACAAATGAGTGATTATGAGCCAGGTTTATGTGGGCCCTTGAGACCAACATACCATAAAAGATTCACAGAGAACTGTGTCTGCCCTACCCTCCTTTCGGGGGGTCCAGTCCAGCGGGGGCTGCAGATGAAAACGAAAAATGACGGTTCCATGCTATCCATATGGGGGTACATGCTCACCAAGTTTTGTGTACCCCGGTCTTTCAGTGTCCCGGGAATCCTTGTTGGTGTACGTCACTAAATGTACACATAAATTATTTTATTGTAAGGCCCCCCCCATGAACGAAAGTACACAAAACTTGGCATGCATTCAGAGGGTGTCATAATGATCCTACACTTTTAATTTTGTGCAGTTTTGACCTTGTCAGCCAGAGATATTGAGATGAAAACACCTAATTTTATGCTTTTTTAATTTTTTTAACTAGGTGGCGCTATACATGAAATAAGTGGTAATGGGATGGGTTGACATGCCCCCTTAAGACCAACATACAAAAAAAAAAGGTGGACCTCCTAGGCCCTACGGTTCTCGAGATATTCACAGAAAACTGTCTCCGGCCACCTACAGGCCAGTTGGTGTATAGTAACATAAATTAATTTATTGTGTGGCCCCCCCATGAACGGAATTCCACAAAACTTGGCGTGCATACAGAGGGTGTCATAATGATCCTACACTTCCAATTTCGTGCAGTTTTGACTATGTTAGGTCACAGATACCTTCAATTACACCACCTCATTTTTACTTTTTTGTGTTTAACTAGGTGGCGCTATACATGAAATGAGTGGTTATGGAATGCGTTGACATGGCCCCTTGAGATCAACATACAAAAAAATAATGGTCCTCCTAAACCTTACGGTTCTCGAGATATTCACAGAAAACTGTGTCTGCCCTACCCTCCTTCGGGGGGTGCAGTCCAGCGATGGGGCTACAGATCAAAACGAAAACGATGGTTCCATGCTATCCATATGGGGTTACATGCCCACCAAGTTTTGTCTACCCGGTCTTTCAGTGTCCCGGGAATCATTGACGGAAATTTGGACAAAAAGAAAAAAAAAAAAAAAAAAAAAAAAAAAAATCTGACTAAACCTATATGACCGCCGCTTCGCTGCGCGGCGGTCATAATAACTGATTGCCACTAAATAAGGTTAGGGGCGGATCCAATAGCAGGAAATCGTGCTGGTTCAATGCAGATGAAGGCCGTTTAACTTAAACTGGCAAAAGGCCTTGCCTTCCTCTTAATAAGAGTGTATATTACAGAAAGAAACCCAACATATGAGATTGATTCACTTTGTATTGTAATGCACGAACTAGCGGCCACTCGGTGCGCAACTGAAGGCCAGACACATAATTAACAACAAAGTTTCCCAATGTCCCGACATCAAGCAGATGATTCAAACAGTCCAAAACACAAACGTGATCCCCGGAATAGGAAAAAGTTCTTGCGCTTACAGTCTGTTGAGAAGTCGTTCGCCATACGGTTGCGAAACGCAATCTCACCAAAACACACACGTTAGGAAAAAGGATCCTTTGCTTGCTGTAATCCAATGATTTCGGGAAAAAAACGATAATCCACAGCGATCGCAGATACAGAGGAAGAATCACGGTATGTTCAGCATGCAAGGCCTCTAACGCGCGTTACTCCATACAGCCGGCTTCACACAGGTAACTCTCCGGGGCGAGCGCTCTCCTCGCGCCTCCATTTAAACAAAGTGCAATAAAAGTCACTCCTACCCAAAACGCGCGTCCAACAGTCAGCTGACATCAAATGTACATACATGGCATATTAAACAGAGAAAATACTAATACATTTTCATACAAACAACCATGTAAAAAGGTGATTTTGGCAACCTTTACAACTACAATGCAAAATGAAATACAATAATGCAATTATAACACAGCCTAATTGTGCTATAATAAACAATCACCCAGTGGCGGTTCTAGGGGCGGGGCCACAGGGGCCCGGGCCCCATCTGATATCTCATTGGCCCCTGACTGGCCCCTGTACCGTCAATCATCAATAAGTGTCAAATTTTGTTGAGAACTAGCCTGGGTGTTCCCATGCTGCCTTGCGCGTGATTTGATTCACGCTGCTAAGGCAGCCTGGAGACCATGGAGCAAATTTTCGCCTGAGATAGGGAACCAATCACAGGTGGGAAAGCAAGACGATGATGAGCTATGTACAGACGCATTTGTTAGACATCCGTGGCACCCAATAAACGGATCTGGGCATTTTTTTCAAATACGAGAAAATGAACATTTGGTTCCCAGACCACGTCTCATTGAGAAGTGGTGGCACTAGCCAGGCTAGTTGAGAACGACGATCAGAGATGCAATTCCATTCCCAAACAACTGGTGGCAGTAATGCACCTATGAAGCTTGAAAGCTAAAGCAAACAGTGAACTGTAAAAGAAACAATACATTTGGCTAACCAGAAATGTCTCTGCTAATGTCAGAGAATGTCTAATAAGGGGAGAACTGCCACTCGGAAAACTTCCGGTTTCTGAACTGGTTGCAGTTCCTTCTATGGTTCCACATGAGGGCGCTCGTCCACGAGTGCAGAATGCATGGAGGTCTATGGAGCTGTACCCCTCAAAATCCACTTTTCTCGGGATATAATTTTTTTTCAAGTAATTTGAGTATTGCATTCGAAAGGAGAGGCAAAGAAAATACACTTGGTTGAGTACTGTATTATATTTTTTAAAGTCACTTAATTGCTCTAAAAAGCCTTTCAAATGTGTCAATGACGTCATTCATTAGCACAATGCTAGCGTGTTATGTGCAACAACGACCCAACCTGTAAGAAATCAAAAGGACATAAGTACTCGTTCATTCAACTTTTGACCTATAACCCATGTTGAAGTTATACAAACTACAATCAAATCTGAGATTTGTCAACGACAATCAGGTGAAAGAGACCAATTTAGCTGTCTAGCTCCATTGACTCCCATTCATTCTGCACTCATGGCGATCGCCCCCAGTGGAACTCTGGTGGAACTGCATCCAAAATTCGGTACAATGGGACTTAATATGGAGTGGCAAGGCTCTCCGTAGACGGGCTCTGGCTAATGTGAAGAAACGATACATTTGGCTCACGGAAGTATCAGCTGAGCTAACGTGAAGAACCGATACATTTGGCTAACGAAAGTATCAGCTAGAATTCTAACGTGAAGAACCGATGGCAGCGTTTCATCCTCCACAGAAGTTTCTTGGTGAGTCACAAATCTCTATGTTGGTTATCATCATTATGTGAAAGGGACGTTTATTTGTTGCTGTCACAATATGTTAAGTTTGTCAATTAAATTACGAAGCAGCAGCAAGCTTGCAGTGAACTGTTAACATTAAATTAACGTTAGGTTACTTGAGTTGAGGTTTGATTGTTTGTTAGCATGCTGATAGATTTCATGTGTGGAAAGGTAATGTATGAAGTGTTTGAAATGGTGTTATATGAAATGCAGAGAAATGGACATCCTGTTTGTTTGGGGTCCGAAATGAATAATACTACATGCGCTAGTGCACCGCCGTCATGCTATCCGGCAAAAGATTCTTTGGACGCCGCCATTGGCCGAATACCGGCGCCCATTGACTTACATTGAACACATGTAAACAAAACGTCAATTATGTGCTCAAACTAACGCCGCTGACTTATGACAAAAACCATTCCACTTTGATACGAAACTAAATTTTTGTACAACATTTATCCAGCAAAAATTACAGAATTTGGATTAAGTAATGTGGAGAAATATCGATATTAAGAAAATTGCCGCTGCGTGACGCCGAGTTAATGGCATTTCCCCTTGTCCATGAGTCACGTATAACAGGTCACCCTCACATGTCAGAGTAATGACATTCAAAAACGTATCTTTTATATTACATTACAATTTATAAAGGAACGAAATGTCAAAAGAATTAAGCAATATGTTTGCTGGATGACACGAATATTAGAGTAAGAATAAGAAAAAACAAGATTTTTACCGTTATGTCCAGTCCAAATTACATATGTTGTGACGCTATTGCGCGGCACGGCCAGCAGATGACATCATTGCACTACAGCAACCAGGAACCAACAATAAACCTAGACACTCGAGATTTTAAGGCCGTTGTCAGCCACAACGCATCATCTGAAAATCTGAATTGTGAAGTAGACCTACTCCATAGTAACGTGTGCCTGTTCATTCATTCCATGTCAATAGAACAAACCAAATTAGAATAGGCTAGTAATGCAATACTACATACAATACATATGTATGCATGGTTATACTGTATGTGTGTGTGTATGTATGTATGTATGTATGTATATATAACACGCACACACAAACACACACACATATATATATATATATATATATATATATATATATATATACACACACACACACACACACACACACAGAGAGAGAGAGAGAGAGAGAGAGAGCAATACAGAACAGGTTGTCGGTCTGAACTGAAGTTAGTGCTGCATGTAAACACACACGCTACATTTATATGTGTATGTATGTAATGTGTGTGTGTGTGCATATATACACACATATACATACATATATACAGAGAGAGAGAGAGTATTTTCTGTTTTTGTTTTTTGTCCTATGGTCTTATGTTGTTTGTTATGTTGTATGTAACAGCTTTGGCAACACTGTTCCCATGCAGTCATGCTAATAAAGCAACTTTGAATTTGAATTTGAGAGAGAGAGAGCAATACAGAACAGGTTGTCGGTCTGAACTGAAGTTAGTGCTGCATGTAAACACACACTTGTCACGCTACATTTATGTGTATGTATGTAATGTAATGTGTGTGTGTGTGTGTGCATATATATATATATATATATATATATATATATATATATATATATATATATATATATATATATATACACACACACACACATACACACAGAGAGAGAGGGCAATACAGAAGTTTTTGCTGTATGTAAACACACTTGTCATGCTACATTTATATGTGTATGTATGTAATGTGTGTGTGTGTGTGTATGTATATATATGTGTGTGTATGTATATATATGTACATATATATACAGAGAGAGAGCAATACAGAACAGGTTGTCGGTCTGAACTGAAGTTAGTATATATATATATATATAGGTAACACTTTATTTTAATGTGTCACAGTGTACCTACCTAATTAGGTACGGTGGTATAACCTGTGTAACAACATATACTATCAGGTACTATCATTGTACTTGCATTATGTATTTGTGGGTACCTACATATAAGCTTAGTTGTTACATTGTAATACTGAGTGCTTTTACAAAACTTTGACAATTGGCCTACATTTTCATCAGAGGCAAAGAGCTGACCTGAGACCTGCTGGATGGGGTAAATCTGGTCATGATAGATTTGATATACAAGCCATTCTTAGCTCCAGTCAAGGCCTCATTGTCTTCAGTGCACATTGTTTTTGGCTCTTTTGTGCTCCTTGTTGGTGCCCCCATTAATGCACAAATAGGCTGACACCAGACATAATTTCACTGCATTTCTTACTTCCAGTAACTATATGCATGTGACAATAAACTTCCTTGTAACAGCTGTGCTGCTACAACCTTGTTACTCTTTGATACAGTGGAATAAACCTATTAAGTGTACCAGTTAATTACTTACATGTACATATGACATGTATGTTGTGTCTTCGATGTCTTGGAACAGGTCTACTAATTCACTACATCAACTGTGTTGGTACACACTTATTGCTCTTTGATACAGTGGCATAAGTACTAAGTACTTGGGCAATTCCATGGAAAATGACGTTTTTTCTAACATCCATAACGCCAATAAAATGTGATTGTATGGTATGATGTGAATGATTACATGAAATTTGAGCATTTGCTATTTCTGGCTGAAGAATGTACATGAGAAAAATGCACAAAAAATGAATAGTAACATTCACATCATACAAATGCCAAGGCATTTCACTGGCGTTATGGATGTGACAAAAAGTCAATTTTCCGTGTAATTGCCCACTTACAATTACATATCACATTACATGTGTCATTGGTGTCTTGGAACATGTCTGCCATTACCCTACATACTGTAGTACATGTATCAACTGTGTTATTTATTACTCTTTTGATACAGTGGAATGAACCCATTCAAATAAAGTGTACCAGTTAAGTACTTGTACATATACATGTACATATTATATACATCCTGTCAATGATGTCATGCATCCTGTAATTGATGTGTTGAAACGTGTCTGCTGTTACACCACACAGTACATGTGAATTAGTAGACCTGTTCCAAGACATCGAAGACACAACATACATGTCATATGTACATGTAAGTAATTAACTGGTACACTTAATAGGTTTATTCCACTGTATCAAAAGAGTAACAAGGTTGTAGCAGCACAGCTGTTACATGTACACTGAAGACAATGAGGCCTTGACTGGAGCTAAGAATGGTTTGTATATCAAATCTATCATGACCAGATTTACCCCATCCAGCAGGTCTCAGGTCAGCTGATGAAAATGTAGGCAAATTGGCAAAGTTTGGTAAAAGCACTCAGGCTATAGTTGTTACATTGCATTGTAATACTATGTAGGTACCCACAAATACATAATGCAAGTACAATGATGGTACATGTTATTACACAGGTTGTACCACTGTACCTAATTAGGTACATGTAGGTACACTGTAACAGCGACACATTAAAATAAAGTGTTGCCGATGAATTTCCCCAGTAGTGGACAATAACTTCTATTCTAGCCTACACGTCACATGTAGCCTACTAGAAGTGATGTTTCAGCTAGAAGTGATGGTTCATAAATTAACCCTCCAACTTTGCTGATGCACAGAACAGGTGTGCTGAGCTTTGTTTTTGGCTCTTCAAAGTTTTGTAAGTAAGGTGGTGTAAGTAGCCTACAGTATAGGCAGGTGGTGAGACAGGTCAAGAAATATGGTGCAGTACTATACAGTTGATTTTCAGAAGGTGGTTTAGAGTAGTATAAATGAAATATAAATATGTGCACTGTATTACCTTATAAGAGCAGAATAAATATGGCTATGAATAACAATGTCAGTTGATATTATTTTAAATGTTGGTGACACTACATTAATAAGGAGAATAGCAATAATAAACAATAATGTGAACGCAATATCAATGGGAAATAAATGGAAATCAACAAATACTATAACATACAAACAATGACTCAGAACAGCCTAAGTGCATGGTGAACAAATATGTCTTTACACCCCTGTAGACAGGTGCATGCAAAAACACACAAAGCAGACAAGGATTTTGTTTTTATAACACATGTAATAAGCAATGAACATTTGAAGATGTATTGTTTTGTTCTTCTAACATCAATAGTAGTTGTGCAGAGGTTGTAACATAATGATAAATACATGCTGCCTGTCACATTATGAATATATACCCTGTCTTGTCTTGCACATCAGAAGCAGCAGCACTATGCTATTACATCGTTCACCGTAGGGACTAATATGAGGGAGACTGAGCTGCCAATCTCTCTTAACAAGTCCTGCACCATATCTACAAATATCTGTTCTGCTCTGCACAAACATAAGCAGGGTCTGATTTAGCGTGGCAGAGTGCTGATTGACAATAACATGGTTCCCTGCAGTGTTTGGTTGATTCCCATTGATGTTTGTGGGTTCTGTTTGACTGTACATTTTATGTGTGGCATCTCATTCCTCAGTTGTCTAACATGTTTTCTGACGGCCACTGATTGCATTAGCAGCTGAAAGACCAACTTGTAACAAGGTCCCAATTGTGGATACACCCATTAACAGTCCTTTGCGACCAATGACATCGGATCAACTACAAACTTTTGATTGATTTTCAACAATGAACAGTTAGTTCAGTGTAATATGTCCAGCTCTCTCCCCCATCTTAAGTCAACATTATATGATATGACCCTATTTTTACATTATAGCCTATATATGTTATAGCCTAACCCTTATCTATAGGTGACTGATGAGATTCATGTTAGCATATATTTATTGGCGACACAATTAATATTGGAGCTATTTCACTGTCGCAGACACAGACGTGCTTGGTAGCCTAGACTACGTAGTCATAGGCCAACATGAGACTTAAGCCCTCGTGTCGTCATGACTTAGGTTAGCCTATGTTCTTACTGTTGTGATTATCTGTAGGACATATTGTCTGTGCAACACAATTGTAGGCTAGGCCTATATTTGATTTTCAGTAAGCTTATATATCAATGATAAAGCTTTTTTACTTTTTTGGTGTAATTATTTAGTTTTTTTTATCTATGTAGGCTATTTTTTTAATGTTACATTATTATTTTGGTAATACATGGAATAAATCACCACAAACACACGCGACTGTAGCCTATTGGCTTCTTCTGTAGCCTACCCGGCTTGCACAGCGTGGCTAACAACGCCCATAAAACAAGTGTAACCGTCGGCTCCTCGAGGCTTAATACTTAAACGAAGTTACAGCAGCTATTAGGCCCGAGGTGCAGTGAAATGGCGTCATCTGGTGGTCATACAATTCACCCACTATTAGACCCGAAGTGCAGGAGAAGTGGATATTCAACTACGCCATCCTTCAGGTCGCAGCGACACGTAGGTGTACTTTATGTGCTGTGTCATGCTGCCATCTAGTGGTTGTGGAATATTTAACACCCATTATAGTTCTGGGAATAGATGTGCCCTCGAACAAATTATTTGGGTAATCCATCTGATAAATTGTGTTTTTCTTTTTATACTTCGTACCTTTTAGAAATTAAAGTGTATCATTAAGGTACCTTTTTTAATGTCATTACTCTGACATTCGACATTAGTCGACCATAAATTTGGGCAATGGGGTTAGGGGTTAGGGGTTGACACTTTGCATAAGATTTCTCCACATTACTTGATCCAAATTCTGTGATTTTTGTTGTATAAATGTTGTACAATTATGTAGTTTCGTATCAAAGTGGAATGGTGGTTTTCATAAGTCAGCGGCGTTAGTTTGAGCACATAATTGACGTTTTGTTTACATGTGTTCAATGTAAGTCAATGGGAGCCGGAAATCCATAAATAGCGGCGTCCAAAGAATCTTTTGCCGGATAGCATGACGGCGGTCGCTAGTGCGCCTTACCAACGTAAATAACGTTCGATTTTTTTTTTTTTTCCTTGAGGAAAAAGTTTAGCAGCTGCTAACATGAACATGAGAATACATGCCTAATAGCCAACGCTACGTTTTTGTAGTTAATGTGAGCTATCATTGCAAAGTTATTAACCACTATTCTGAGTTTATTTGATTCATGGGCTTCGCATGAATTCTGTCTCAGTGTTAGGACAAGGAGAGTTTAATTGAGATAAATTGGTTAAATGTTCTACTCACTCAAGCTTTATATGATTTAAAATAATAATAACTGGTTTTACAGTTGCCAGACGACATGCTGAATACAACCATGGATTTTGTAAAACACGCATTTGTGTTTCACCTACAGACTGGGATGGCGCAGGAGCTGGTGACTTCAACCCACAGTCTTCAGAACCACCAGTCACCAAGCATAGCTGCTCCTAATGGTATGGTGCTATTTCTTATTGCCACTACACTGAGCATATTTTGTCATTCATTTTAGAAACGCCAGGTTGACAGTGGGTTATGAAGGTTAATAACAATTAAGTTACTCAAACTTGTTTCATTTTCTTCTCTCTAGAGCAGATGGTTCTGTGCAACCTCTCCTAAACTGGTATTCCGAAGATGCAGCACGGAAATAGGAAGAGGCCACTCAATGACTTCTGATCCAAAGACTTCAAATGGTAGGAATATTCCATCTTTAGTGTTTTGCTACCCCTTCCGTAATTTTCGCTTTCAAATGACCCATCGTCAGTCTTCAAATCAGAATCAGGCTTTTCTAACTGGAAGCAAGACGGTGGCTTCAAAGACCATTCCAAATAAGACCATTGTAAAAATAGTTGTTGAAAAAATTGTGTAAATATGATGAAGTTGTTGCTCACATGCTGTGTGTGTGTGTGTGTGTGTGTGTGTGTGTGTGTGTGTGTTTGTTTTAATGTATGCAAACTGGCAGTGAAAGTGGTTTCTCTTATCAACAAAAGGGGAAACAGTTAAAGTAAAACTTGTTTAATTGAACTAAAAATGTGTGTATGATGATGTATGATTTCTGTTTAAAATAGCAATGTATTTCCACTGAAGTGTCTATTATATTTTAGTTTTATATTGTGTTTTCAATGCACATTATAAATAAATGGGAAAATTGTTAAGAATTGTATTTCCTTTTTTGTTTTTTAGCATTTAGCATTCAAGTATTTGAACAAGGTAAGACTGGTGAAATGTATGCACCTTACTGCTGTGGTGTAGACTAGCTGTAGTGGGTATACTGTGATGAACCCCAAATATTAATACCTATCCTTGTCTGTTTTAAGTGGGTATACTGAGATGGTGATTCTTTAAGTGGGTATACCAGAGACTTTCTGATGAGGAGACACAGCACTCAAAAAATCCTCCATAGAAATGCATGGGGCTAGTTTGTAACGCCAATATGGCCGTTGTCTACACATATCCCACCCCTTCCTCGGCAAAACGTCAACATGTGAATACATTGAGCCAATCATGTGGTGTGATGTGAATACATTGAGCCAATCATATGGTGTGTTGTGAAGACATCGTGCCAATCATGTGTTGTGAACTCGCCGCTGGAGCAAGATTGGTGTCGTGAAGCCTTGCGCATGCACATTTCTGCCGAATAGGACGCCCGATGAGTGACCAAAAAGCGTTGCAATATGGCTGTCGAGTGGAGGGACTTGCCTAAAAGGACTTTGGGTATACCGCGTATAGTCCTGCATATCACGTAGACAACGTGCCTCTGCCTTACTGAACAAGGTATTTTCTGTGTATGGATGTTGACCGGTTCTTGGCCCCTCAGTGTATGATGTGGCCCCATTATGGCCCCTGTCTCAGAAAAATCCTAGAACCGCCACTGAATCACCAAAAAATGAATCTAAATAATATTACATCTAAATCTGAGTCTAAATTACAATATGGAAAATGGCACTAGCACCATGGATTAGGCAGGTCGGGTAAAGAAAAAAGAACTAAATTGTTAATTGCCGGTGGGTCGTGGGTTGATGAAGGAGGGTTATGCCAAGTCATTAACGACTTCACTAAACCTTCACTGTTCTCTATGCTGTGAATGCGTCTGTGGGCGTATTTTCCATGTCTCCTCCTCATACGTTATTTGCGATGCGCTAATTTGTGATGGGTTTTTTCGTAGGGAAGTTTTTTAGACTGAAACACGTTTCGATGTTCGTTTGCAAAAAAAAAAAAATGAAGTTTGTGAAATAAAGTGATTGTTTTACTTTGTAGCAGAATACTTTTTAGGGGGAAATGTAAATCTTAGCTGATTCGAGACCATATGAGGGCAAGTTGACAATGTGTAAACGTGAGCAATATGGTCAAACGAAAACGTAAATATAGGCTAAGGGTAAATCTAGTAGCCTAATACAAGCTGGCCCACATTATCCAGGGAAGGGTATTTTGGGTAGGGGAACGTTCAACTATGGGTTAATGTTTCAGTTAGTAGGCCTATAGCTTGACATTAGTGAGGACATTAAACTCTGTGTGATCGATTTAGTTTAATTACCAATTATGAGCTTTAAATAACTAATGAATAAATCCAGACTGCTGTCTATTTCCTAAAAACTCCGTCTGTCATTGTTTTTGTTAGACTGACGTGACGCTCTGTGTGAATAACATTATGTTTTACATGAATTTATCAACAAAGACAGGATAGTGGGTGCGTCCGTGGCAGTTACACGGGTAACCCAGGTTCGCATCCCGTGAGATGCGACAATTCAGCCGTGGATGTGTTTTTTTTTTTTTTTTTTTTTTTTTTTTGCAAACGAACATCAAAGCTAACGTGTTTCAGTCTAAAACAACTTTCCTGCGACAAACCCCATCACAAATGAGCGCATTCCAAATAACATAAGAGGAGGAGACACGCACAATATGCCCCGTACGCATTCACTCACACACAGAGGAGCAGAGAACAGCTCAACACTGACAATTAGCGTCAATATTTTGGTCATTAATGACTTGGCACAAGCCTCCTTAAAAGTCATCCATGCATCTCTACATGTGTATCGTCGGACAAATGGGCTTCTTTTTTTCGGACTATGGTATTTTGGACTTACGGGATCTCTCCTCAATGGGTCATTTTCGGACTAATGGGATGTCGGACTAATGGGATGTAGGACCAATGATACGGAACCCTTTTGTCATGTACTGTAGGGGAGACCGGGGTTGGTTGTCACAATTGGGGTCTTGGCTTTAAATGTGTGTAATTTTTACTTTTAAAATGTATTGTAACAGGGAGCAATTAACCATCAAAGACACTCTGACATAATGTGACGGGGTTGGTTGTCACAGGGTATGGGGTTGGTTGTCCCTATAGCAGTGGTTCTCAAACTTTTCATAATGAGTACTACCTACAAAAACAATTGGCTCTCCAAGTACATTTTATATACTGTTTTGCGTTATAAAAAGACACCTTGGAGACTCCCTGAGTACCACTAGCGAGAGTTCGCGTACCACCAGTGGTACCCGTACCACAGTTTGAGAACCACTGTCCTATAGAGTTTCAATGGGATTTCAGTGATAAAATGGGATCTTAAAAATTATGTGTAACTTTAGTTTTTTAAGCTAGAAACTGCAAATAAGTTTTAATATGAATACCACCCCTATGATAGTTGTCATCAATGCCCCTTATGTTTAGAATGGGATTAAAGGAGGTGATCAGTTACTTTACTGTGTTGAGAAATAAAATGAAATCATTTTCAGTGCTAAAACCTCTTTATTATCATGTAAGTTGCAAACAAAGTTGCAAACACAGTGACAACTGTGTCACAGTGACAACAAACGCATGTGATAACCAACCCCACAAGCTATGTGACAACCATCCCCAACTGACCTCTTTAAAAAGATGTTAACCTAGCTGCCACAAGGCCTTAACTTGATAGCTAAAATATGACTCAAAATAAAGCTACTACCTTTGGCTTTTTAATGAGTGTTTTGTTTTTGAATTACTAATATCCTACAAGCTCTCAATACAAAAACAACACCAACATGAAAATTTACTCTGACCCATGAAATTAAAAAATTGTCTCCTCACCTCAATGTTGTGTGTCTGCTCAGCAAAATTCCTAGTGCAAATGAGTAAGCTATCAAAGGGTAACAGTTTGATATCAAAATTTTACCACAGCGCCACCTAGTGTTTCTGGAATAAGCAATGTGACAACCAACTCATGAGACAACCAGCCCTGGTCCTCCCCTACACTACAGCTTTTGTCTTATGCCAGACTTCACCATAGGTGGTCGGCGCCAATTAAGCACGCATATGTCATATGTATGGGGTGTGTCTGAACTTTTCCACTGCAGCAGACAAAGAGCCTAACAGGATAAAAGGCAGTGACATAGGAGAGTCGGGAGGTGACTTGAACAAAGGCAACTTGTTTCATGTTTTCCTCCGAGCCGGCTTGTAATAAACCTGGGAGTGTTCCCTTTCTTAACACATCTCAGTTCGGTTTGCTTCCACGTCATTTTTAATTCTCACCACACCTTCCTTCAGTGACCCGACGGCTTCGGAGTCCAGGGTCAGCACGCTCTGCGCAACCTGAGATGCCATGGTGACAGCCGAAGCCTCCATCGAGTCTGTCACTAAAAAAAAGGGCAACCATCTTCTCGTCATTTAAAACAAATATGTACTTCTTTTACCTTTTACCATTTTAAATATGCACGGGAGATACACACACACACACACACACACACACACTTGGCAAGTCAATAATTGTGGAGTTTGAAAGGGATGCAATTACACCAACAACTACCAAAATCCAATCAATGTTGAAATGTTAACTATATGCAACAATGTATTGTAAATTAACTTCCTTCCTGTCAATGAACATGTCATCATACAGATGCAATTGAAAAACAGTGTGAAAATAGCCTACTCCAGTGGTCCCCAAACTTTTTCTTCAGAGGGCCAGCTCACTATGCCTCAAGGGCGTAGGTTTGGTCTCAGCTTTGGTGGGGACACATCCACAACTCCTGTTGTCACGATACCAACATTATTGTTTCAATACCAGTGGCAATCATATAATTTGATTGACCCTCCACAAACACACACATAGAAAGTGATGGTTATCATAGGTTTCTTTTTCATATTTTGGAATTCATATAAACTATAAATCAGGGCTGGAATTATCTTTTTGTCTTTAAGGGGGTCTCTCTATCTCATAAAAAGTTGGCACACCCTGCGCATAGCCTAATAAGGCGATACAATTAAATAGCATAGGGGCAAGTGACGCTTTTGCGCAGTACAGTATATGCGTATGGTAGGCCTAGGGCTTTACCTTGACACACGCACACAACAGAGAGTTTTTTTTTTTTATAGAAATTCCTTTTAATTAATTTCAACATATTATTTATTGTAATAGTCCATATTTCCTTTCAAATTCACAATACAAAGAAATAGACTAAACGATTTAGTCTGAGTGCCATTCTCAATTTCACAACGTAACTCATTTGAACCAGACCACCGTCTCAGCTAGGCTATCCTCAGTGTCAAACACAATAATGTAGTCTTTAACTTATACACAGGGCAAATGCACTAACTGGAAGAAATTAATAAAGCCATTTCAGCCAAATTATGTTCTAGTAGGTATTAATGTACACGTATAACAACATCTGGGTGTTCAGTCGTCTCGTGTGTTGAACCGTGGAAAATTAATAGACAATCAATTTTGGGATTTGCACTGAGAGTATCCATCGGAATATCGAGTCGGGTATCCATTGAATATTCAGAGATTGCTAACGGGTGTTAGCCTAGAAATCTAGACGCATCCTAGCGGAAGCAAATTACATTTGCTTCCAGGGCTAGTCTAGCAACTCTCCGTTGGCTTGTGAGCTCGAAAAATTAAACTTCTATCAGGACAATGAAATCGTGTACAGCAGGGGTGTCCAAACTTTTTGACTCAAGGGCCGCATTGGGTTTTGAAAATTGGCCGGTGGGCCACACAACAAAAAAATAATGTGTGTATATATCAAGGATTAAAGTTCTCCGTCATAGGACGGATTTCCGTCATTTTGATTTTAGAAATGTCATATTTGAGATCGATGCAGATCCGATGAGAAAAAAAAATAGGAGGGGGGGGGGGGCGGCTATCACCTTTGCTTTTCCAAAGAACACATATGGAGGACTATAACGGTCTAAAAGTTGGATTATAGTGACACATTAGAGACAGCTGATGAGGTTGGCCAATCCATTTAACTTTTTTGGATATGATATTGTGAGCTCTATGTGCTAATTCGAGAAGAAGCTTAGGCTGTGTTCTTTCCGTGCATCAATGTAGACAATTTCTTACTATCGCGAACTCTTGTCAGGGGAGGTCATTCATTTTGGGTGTCACCTATGACTTGAACAGATAGCCTTCTATGCCACCCGATGTAGGCTACTATTATTGTGACAGTTTTTAATCAATGCAACTAACATTATGTGTAAAGCGACGCAATATAAACCGTAGCCTATGCAATTTATTATCCCGTCTGTTATGACCTGTACAACAATGTTTTTCACAATTTGCGACGGAAGGTTTTGACTGAGCGTGTTAGCATAAAAAAAAAAAAATAATATCACTGTCATCATCGCGAACTGTTGAGTAAGGGGGTCAGTCTGTTTGTGACGCACAGACAGCCTTGTAGCCTATTTTGCTTAGGCCTCACTTTTAACGACAGTAGGTTGTGAGTGTATGTTGACAAAAAATAACCATACAATTAAAATAATCAACTTAAAACTTTGCTATAAAATATTATTCATTTATAGCACAAAACCATAACCAGTAGGCCTACCAGAACCTCGCATATTAGCGTCATGATTTGTGTGCGTCTATTTGGCAAGGCCACTAGCTGTCATGGATGCGTTGTTGCTAAAGGAAGGCAGGTGTCAAAAGTTAAAAAATAAATGGAGATGGGCAGCTGTTGGAAACGGGGGAGAACTAACAAGCCATGGTGTAAAGAACTTAAAGCGCCGGGGGTTTGCTTTTGCGCGGTTCACTGCAAGAAAATTGTTTATGGATGCAATAGGAAAACGTTTTAGCACGCCACCAATCAGAAGACCGCCATAAGGTTAACGTTCGTGCACTTCAGGACATCTTCCCTACCTGGTGCAACTAGCCACCACGACAGAGGTAGGCTACGTTTATCTATGGCTGACCGTTTTTACGTTTAGAAAGTAGGCTACGATGTTCTTTCATAGCCAACACGACCTGTCCCTCACCATATCGCAACCCTTTTGTCAACCTTATACAATCTGTTGCTGAAGACAAAAGCACCGTTTCCAGATTGTCGTTATCAAATGCGCAGACCTCCTGCATGAGCACACACAGTATTGCTGCTCATTGGAAAACTGAGTTGTCTGTAAAACTCAAAATTACCATGTTTTCATTAAATGCGGATGAGGCAACAAATGGAAATATGAACAATATCTAGAATGTTCTGATTCGTTACTTTGATGAGGAAATGGGAAGTCTTGCAAACTTGATTTTATAGATTTTACTTGGTGTAGAATTGCATATTAACAAGAAAAATATCTCCCCTTTAAACAGCTGCAGTAGAAAAGAACAGCAATGGCTAATCAGCAATGGTCAGGGATGGTACTAAAATATATTTTTGTTCATCAGGAAAACTCAATCTCAATCAAGAACACTCTCAATTCGCCTTATTCACATGGTGGCCATTGGCGGCTAAAACGAGGCTACAGGGTACACAAACCATAGGATTGTTATGTTCTATGCATTCACCTGTAGGTGGCATTAATTTTATAGTAAGTGTACCCTGTAGCCTCGTTTTGGTTTAAACAATGGCCGCCGTGTGAATAAGGCGAATACTCCCTTTACTTTGCTGTTTGCATCTTTTTGTACATTAAAAACCAATAGGTCACGACCGCAAAAGGGGCGCTATCTCTATAGGTAGATATGAACAACATATGACTTATGGCCTGAAAAAAGTTCAGTCAAACGATTTTTTTTCACTTTAATCCCTGGTGTATATATATAATGTTTTGTATAATTTAATAGGGATATATATAATGTTTTGTATAATTTAAATGGCAAAGTAATTTTGTTGTAGAAAATTAATTTCTTAAGAAATACTGTTCATTTGATGTTGTTTAATTCATTTATTAATGGTGCACTGTCACTTTAAGACTCTTTTGCCAGCTCCTATAGCCTATGGCTAGTGCTGTGCCTATGGCTCACAGTTTATAAATGGTCAGTAGTGGGAACTACTGTTGCCATCGCGATTTCCTTTTAAAAGTTTCTTATAAAAAGGAGATATCAATTATCAACAATAACAAGCCAGCTGGAACCTGTCGCAGTCTCTACCTCTTGTGCACGCTCAAATGCGTTCCCAATTAAATGGAGTAGCATAACGTAGTTAGATCTGCTGCAATGGAGATACTATGTATCTTGATGTAACAAACTGTTGACATTGACATGGTAAACGCTCTCTAAGAAGAGCGTAAAGTTTGCAGTAGCCTAAAGTTAATCACAACGTTGTATGCTGGAAAAAAATGGCGAGCGGCCTATGATAACCTAATTAATTAAATGCACGGCAGGCCGGATTAAAGTGCGTGGCGGGCCGGATCTATGATAAACTAATAAATGCTCGGCGGGCCGGATTAAAGTGTGTGGCGGGCCGCAGTTGGCCCGCGGGCCGTAGTTTGGACACCCCTGGTGTACAGAGTCGTTAGGCGGGCTTAACATAATGATTGATGGCAGAGTTGCAACAGTTTGGCTTAAATTTCCTGCTACTTGAAAACAAAGAAGATGGATGTTGCTGTTGGCCAACAGTGTGACACGAGTTAAGCTTGTTTTAAGATGGCAAAAGTTTGAACTAGCCAACTAGCTCCGCTGGTGGGAAAACGCATGGGACTCAGCGCTGTCCTATTGCGTGCAGAGGGAATTTGAAAGACAACCGATTATCCCGCCCCTCGGACTGAGCACTGCGAACGGTGAGTGCCCAGACCCTACATTTTAAAGGAGAATTCCGGTGTGATATTGACCTAAAGTGTGTTGAAACATGATACCGAGTGTGAACGTATGTCTCATAGCCCATCTCGGCTTGTCCCCTGCACTCCAAAATCTGGCGCTAGTTAGCCGATGCTACCAACAGCTTTTTCAATGGTGGTGCTTCGGCATCGGGCTAGCCATGCAAATAAATCACTGTTTTACACCATTTACGAGGCTTAATGTATCTCCACACTTCATTGGTAGACTTCTGAGGGCCCTGACATTTAAAACGAGAAATTGAGAACTTTGAAAAAGCACTGGTAGTTTACTTACAAGACGATTTATACAGACAGTATCTTCACGAAGTTTAGCGTTTGCAGCCATCTTGAATTTAGTCACGATAAGTCGAGCGACTAGTAAGAATGAACAGGTATGATAAGGGATCAGATTCCAAAAATAATTCTGTGGAAATGCATGGATTCCAGTTGCTGCTACTGGAAGAAACTGGAATCCATGCATTAACTAATATACATAGACGCCGCATTGACTGCTGGAAACAAGAAATGCGGCCGCCATCTTGGACCGGTCATACTCCTCGTTGCGTTGCAGCAGAAGACAGAAGATGACAGCACTGTGCAGCATGTTCCTTCTCAAATCGGCGGACCATACTCGGGGGATTTACTTTTCACAAGTAAGATTTAACATAACCGTACTATTGGTTGTATTTTGTGAATAGAATATTACCAGAGAGCTGAGAAGGAGCAATCTTTGATATTACTGTATGAAAATCGTAGCCATCTAGCTAGGCTATGTTTACTCGGTGTTCACCTGGCTATGAACTGAGACTTGATAAGTCATATTCCATAACACCGACTTAGATTACAACTGACACAAGAAGGCTATTGTAGAAATAAATCATGGCCGGCGAATTTTACACAAGTGGCACAGACTAGCCTATTGGGCAATCGCTAGCTGCTACTTGTAGCCTAAGTGTGTTGGTGGTAGCCTCACTATTTCCTGAATAAAGTAACTTTTCAATAGCTCAACTTCTTTATTTATCAAGTAGCTTAGCCAGACAAGCTACACTGTTCTTGTCATGTGAAATTAGTACAATTTAAAGTAGCTTCCTATGTAGTGAACTAGCCTACTGCTGTGTTTGTGTTAGGCTACTAATACATTTGACAGGGTGGTAGTTTTGTGTAGTGTTTTATTCATGGCAGAGTAACTGATAGTTTAGCTCACTAAAATTTCGAAGTAGCTTGCCCAACACTGTATTATTCACATGTCATTTACCCTAACAAGAATAAGATGCCTCTCAAATTCCTTTTCATTCATTTATTTATTATTTTGTATCTCTCCAGAACAACTGCCTTGTTCAAGAAGACTGTGAATGAACTGAACGGTCTCCTCACACCCCTGGAACTGAGGAAGGTGCAGCTCTTCATTGCAGTACTGCAGGGCATCTGCTACACTGTGACTGAATGTTTGATTTATGAGCTCCACCTTCATCACCTGCATTCGCCACTCTGTGTCCCATTTTCCCCATCGTCTGGTTGACTCAGTCCTCTTTTATGGAGTTTACCCAGTTTACTATGCCATCTTATTTGCCCACCTGCTGTCTGAAGCACTTTTGTTCTCAGCCAAAGTGTACCCAAGCAATTTTAGCAAGGTGGGAACATACAAAATGACATGCACCAGTTGTCGAAATCATAGAACCAACTGCATGACGGTAACTCTGTCTCACTGAGCCTGTGAAGACACTCCCCGATTCTTTACTGATTGCAATGAACGGGTTGATCTTAGCAGTTTCTAAAATGTTTCTTAATTCCTTTTTATTTAATCTCTTCATTGGGGCTGGAACCTTTCTGTGAACTGTAAATAACAGATGCTGTTGATGAACCCATTGACACTGTACAAGTGACAAGTCACCTTTTTGTCTTGAATTGATGAACTGTTACACTTACTATGCCAAACCAATGTCTGTTTTTAAGGATCAGAAACAAACCTACAAACTTGCACTTTACAATATTTATGGAACTTGTCTAACAAATGCTGTTGATATTGAACCCAGTTACTCCATTTCCTTTATGCCACACCAATGTCTGTTCATCACTTTATTTTTGATGGCACTGAACTGAAAATGTTAATGGATTTTTTTCTGTAAATTGAACTCATTAAAACTTGTATCAAACCAGTTTTTGTGAATAGAATATTAGTTATGTTCCCAGGATTAGTGGATTAGTTATGTTCCCAGTTTTTACTTTCACTTTGTAATATATCATATATCAGAATATTCTATTACTGTTAAGCCCACTATGAATATTAAAATACACACAACCATGTTTCCTGTATCATACAGCTTTTCTACTGGGAGGTTTACAACTTATTCTGAGTCAATTTACCCAAGTTTGTCACTAAACCACATAGGCCTACTTGGAATACCCCTCAGATGTCTGAATGGCACTGATCTCACTTAAATGTTTATGGAACCTTTCTGTGGACTGAATAATGCTGTTGATGGAACTTTTCTGTCAACTGTGAACTATATTTAACTCATTAAACTTGTATCAAACTAGTTTTGTCTATGCTGTCAAACATGGATTATGTTCCCAGTTTTAATATCGGACGTCAGGTCACTTTATATCATATATCAGAATATTCTATTACTGTTAAACCCACTATGAATATTAAAATACGCTAAATCATGTGTCCTGTATCATAGCTACATGTATGACCTTTGCAGCAAAAAAAAACGTGTGAAAATCTGTTCGGTATTCAGTGAGATATGATTAATTAAGTGCGCTGACAACTCATCTCACCGGCTAAACAGATTACACTGAGTGGAGTGGATGACCGGTCCAAGATGGCGGCTCCAAATCTCGTCAGCGCTACTAAGGAGTAGCGGTCGATGCGGCGTCTATGTATATTATGTCTATGCTTGAACCCGCCACCTCAACACACACCAGCATGGGAGTCGAGCGCTCTAACCACTGAGCTAAAAGCCCAAGCTTCCAACTCAGCGGTTAGAGCCGTTCTTAAGGTTAGGGGTGTGAGGATTTACACACACAACTAGCATCACCAGCTAGCATACACCAGCCCCAGGTCGGTTACCAGTTGATCCAATATTAGTATTAGCAGAAATATAGCCCATTTTATACACACCAATTGAATTGAAATAGAAATTGTATAGATTTTTATTTTTTGTAATTATTCCACATTTAGTGTAGTCATATCAGATCCTGAAGTAGCCTACAATCCAAATGCAAGCATGAAACTTCAGAGTACTATTGATCTACTTTTGCACACAGCATGACAAGACCTAATGCTAGGACTCAAGTCATATCAAGGCAAGACCTAGAGGGCTGAAATGTGGTCAGTTCAAAGGTGCTTGTTATCCGGTACAAAAAGAAAATAATAATCTAGCCTTTGTAACTTTGTGTCAGTACATCACACAGTTATTCTAATTGTTTTCCAACAGTGCCTCAGCTTTCCAAAAGAAAGCAGGCATTTGATTATTGGCTTAGGAGGGCATTGCTCCTACATAAGTCAAAATGGGGCAAAAGTATAATTTATAATTGCTCAGATTTGCAAAAGAAAAGATTTGACACCTGGCACTAACAATTCCATAATGGGCCTTTTCACCACCTCTGAGCATCCACTAACCTGGACCTTTTAGGGGGGCTTTCCTCTCAGGGTGAATGAGAGGATGCTTAATTGCTTTTTACCCGACATTTTTTAATACAGATGCAATGATTAATGCATCCATGGCCAGGATATAATTATATAACACTTACATTATATTGTTCTTAAACAACGAGTAGGAAAACTATAGTAACTATAGATTGAAATGAATGAAGTTATTAGCTGATTATCCTGTTCTCTTCCAACTCCACCTCGTTTACCACCTCCGCTATGCATTCACCAAAGGCCGAGACTGCTCACGAAACTGAAACTCAGAGTTCGTCCGGCAACAAAACTATTTCCTGATTGGTTGAGAAATCCAATTTTCTTATTGGCCGATAGGTTAGTAACTGAACAGCAGCTCTCTGTTCTGAATGAGCGCACAGACAGCAACGTTGTGTGACACGTTTGTAAAATATAGCCCTTAGAAATTTCTGTGCGGGCAAGTTAATAATTTCTCGGAGTGAGAAATGCCATGTGTGAGCGTGTGAAGTCATTGAAATGCGTGTGTCGAGACTTGAGAGGTCTGTTCAAAATATCTAGGAAGTGGAACTTTCCGGAGCTCTGAATGCAGGGGATAGCTACCCTACATATCAGTTCACACAATCATTGAAGTAGGCTGCATTATGGGCCATAATTTATGGCTTTGTCAATCAACACAGAAGAGGTGAAGAGCAAGTTCAACAGCAAACTGGACTTCAGCACGTATCAAACCATAGGCTAGCCCAATGAACGCCTATGTAAATAGACAAAACACTCGCATCAAAGCAATGATGCAGTTGTTTAAGATTAAGTTACAATGCCACACCTTCAGATATGAGAGACCCCCTCAGATTTTTGACTTTGTTGCTTTCATGGGAGCCAGTCCTCTCTATGGGAGCTCAGCTCCCTCTGGCTCCCACGTAATTCGAGCACTGGTTTTGCTGGCATAAATAAGTTCGCTAAAATATTGGTGGGGACAATTTTGTCATCTTAAAATATTGATTAGGACTAGTCCTTAGCGCCCCACCCTAAATCTACGCCCACGGCCAACCTTTTAAGTTCTGGAAAATGTGGACTTTTAAGTTAGTCAACTTAAAACAATTAAGGCGATTGCCTTATTTTTTTGAGTTCTGTGAACGTATTCCAGTTGATTTGAAAACTGTAAACTTGTAAGTCATATTAACTGAAAATAATTGAGTTGCCTAAACTGAACATTGTAAGTCATATTATCTGCAAATATTTGAGTTGAGCTAAATGAGCACTTTAAATTTAACTGTTATCAAAAGCTAAGTGGCAATTCATCCAACCTTTTAAGTTCTGGAAAATGTGGACTTTTAAGTTAGTCAACTTAAAACAATTAAGGCAATCGATTGCCTTAATTTTTTTGAGTTCTGGGAACTTGTTCGGGTTTACAGTCTAAATAAATCGAAAATCCATTGAACTTACCAAAATCGATTGGTCACCCGTTGGACAAATGATAAAGTCGTCTGTACAGCGCAAAAGGGTTTCGTCCAACTTGTTCCTATTCAAAATGTAGGAGGAGGAGCACCTGTTGCACGCCAATCTCCACAGATAATAAGAGGTGCGTTGCAGGAACAACCATATGCAGCCTCAGCGGCTGGGTGGGGCTAGCTCTCATCGGCAACACGGCAGGAACCCACTTCTCGTGGGTTGGTAGACAGTAGCCTAGTGCTTTGTCGCTTATATTACAGTTTTTTTCAATCGCTAACAAGCGCTTATCCATACTTCAGATACTTTTTCTAAACTCTTAACAGACTCACACCTACAAAACACAATTGGCCAAATTGATAATTTTCTTCTCAAAAACACATTTTGTTAAATATATAGGCTACTAACGGTTCATTTCAAAACAGAACACATATTTCTCTGCACACACTAACTTTACCAAAACACTGGAAATCTGACTCAAAATTAAATTATTCTGTCAAAGAATAACACTTTTTTTCACTTCACAAGGTACAGTACATGCAGTCAATCAAAGTACACCAGGTTTTAAAATACTGGCTTTTGTTGGCATTACAAAAACTGCATAGGTTTTAAAATACTGGTTTTTGTTGGCATTACAAACTGCATTTGTTGTGGGCAGCCGTGGCCTACTGGTTAGCGCTTCGGACTTGTTACCGGAGGGTTGCCGGTTCAAACCCCGACCAGTAGGCACGGCTGAAGTAAGGCAGTTCACTGCGCCGGGATTATTGTGTGCTTCACCTCACTGTGTGTTTACTGTGTGCTGAGTGTGTTTCACTAATTCACGGATTGGGATAAATGCTGGGATCAAAAGAGTATATATACTTATACTAGACTTTATGTTTCCGTTTTACAGGTATATTACATTACATTACATTTGGCTGACGCTTTTTTAGCCAAAGCGACTAACAACATGGTAAACAGTTTAAGTTTTAGAGCAATTCTCAACAGGACAATTTAAAAAACATTAGAGTTTTTTTTCTCAACTCCAACTCAAGCGAGTAGGACGCATTTCACACTGCTCCTGCTTCACCTATCCTTTTAGCAATTTCCACTCTTTTTCATTCTTTTATTTCATTTACAAGCTAGTTTAGCAAAGACAGTGAAACCAGTACATTTAAATCTGAAACTTTAGTGGTTAGTTTTTACTTTAAATGAGCCAGCCAAGTCAACGAAAGCAAAAACTGAACGGCAATTCACCTTGAAGTTGGATTAAAACAAAATGCGCTCCTCCCGCCAGAGACCCAGGAGATCATGCGAAAATGTACTGAGCTAGAACAGAGGATTTCTACTTTGGAATCAAAGATGCATGCCCTTCCATCAACGACAGATGAACTACGAGAGGCATCTCATGAAGTGAGTACAGCAACTACTGGAAATGCAGAGAATGTAACCCAGCAGTTTAATATCACTGCTAATAGAGCAGATGAATGCATCGACCTCACAAAGGGAAATGTGAGTACAGAGCCTTGGCACAGGCAAGGTGCCAGACCAAAAAACAAAAAACGTAATACAAGAACTGTAATTACCTCAACACCAGTAAATTCAGATGTTAACTTCAGGCCTCGTATCAGAAATACAGACAGATCAGCCAAACTACTACAGGGCTTGTGGTCCTAAGGGAAGCCCACAGCCCCTAACACTATGGAACAGATTTGAATGCCTCCGGGACGTGAGAGAGGAATTTCCCAGGGAACAGACCCAAAGCAGGCAGCGATCAAACCACAACAATAGAAAGATGGGCACAGACAAGAAGCAGCACTCGACCCCTATTCATCCCACAACCCTCGTTCTAGGCGACTTTGCTGTGAGACATATAAATGGGGAAAGGATGATTGTATGTTGTTTCCCAAATGCTTCAGTGTCTGACACAAAAAACAAGCTTGCAGAACTGGTGTCAAAATATGCAACTATCAAGCGCATCATTGTGCATGTTGGAGCAAATGACATCTACAGAGAACAGCTGTATGTCAAAGAAGATTTCAAGGAACTTTTCTCGGCCCTATATGAGCTTGGAATACAAATTTTCATCAGTGGCCCACTCCCAGCAGAGGGAAGCTTTGTATTTTCCAGACTATTCAGTTTTAGACACCTGGCTCATAAAAACATGCTTTTCAGTTGGGATGAATTTTATTGACAATTTTAACCTTTTTGGAATCGCGAGGGAATACTTCAGACCAAAGAGCACAGAGCTGAGTTGGACTGGGGCCAAGATCTTAACCGAATACTATCACCTCTCTCTCCTGCACCCAACATTTTTTTCTGCCAACCTTGAGCCGAGCCTCTGATAAGCGCTCAGTGGCCATACAGACGGAACAAGCGGATGACATCAACAACTCAGCTAAACCAAAACACTCTGCACAGGCTGAAACAGAGATATGCCCAACCTCCCCTGCTGTGGGGCCCTCTGATAACCACCCGCTAGCCTCCACTGAAATGCAGACCTTGGAGAAACATAAACAACCAGCTCAACAATGCCAAGCCATGTCCACTGGACAAGATAAGATGGGTGCTGCTAAAATGACTCAAAGTCAATCACTGGCGTCAAACTCCCTGGAATCTCAGCAAACAAATGGATGTGATGAGCATGAGGAGATAGCACCTATCAAAGCTGCTGAGAGGGATATCAGAAAGGAAGGGTCATGTTGTAACACCAGTACCAATACCCCTCCCCACCTCCGTCGTCTCCTTGTCACCACAAAGACACAACAACATGGAATACACTACTGGAATACATGCTGAAAGCGGAGCATCTGCAACAAACTTCCCAGAACCTCAGCAGGCAGATGGAGACTCTGGATCAATTTTCAACCCCAACCTCCTTGATTTCCCATCACCACCCACACCCAATCACGTCCCCACCCAATCAAACTCCCCAGGCCACACAAACCCCCCTAATCTCCCATCCCCATCCCCACCCCTTCATCCCACCACCCACTCAAACTCCACAGGATCCCCTGAATACCCATCACCATCCCCACCCAAGCACATGATGTTCCCTGCAAGAATGGAGAGACTGCTACCAGTAGCCATGCAGAGTTTTACTAGCCCAAGATCATTAGCACCAAAGAAGCGAAGGGCACCTCCACCCCCTCGCCCTCCCCCTCCCTGTTTAGAAGGATCTCTTAAGCAGCAGCAACCTCTTAGTTCATTTTCTCAGCCGGCATATAGTATGGAATGTGCAGTGGAAAATACAGATGGCAGCAGCAGGGGACAATTATATGATGACTGTATTGCATGATATTCTCAGGGTCCCTGCAATATAAATGGTACTGACAGTAGTTTTGAGAACATGCCAGGACCCAGTAAGCCCATGACATTCTCTATTCCTGTATTGACAAGAAATAGAACACAAATGCATCGAGCTTATAGGGTAAACCAGTCCAATACCAACTACCCGTACCACATCAACCTCAGATTTCCCCCATGGATCATATTTCCCCAACACTTAAACTAACAAAACTTGCACTCCTAAATATCAGATCTCTTTCAAACAAATCATTCTTAATTCATGATCTAATTTGCACACACAACCTTGATTTTTTACTTTTAACTGAGACATGGTTAGATCAAGCAAACAGTGCTGCTACTCTCATCGAATCAGCTCCCCCAAACTTCAGTTTTTTGAGTGCTACCAGAGCAAATAAAAGAGGTGGGGGGATAGCCACAATTTTCAAGACGTCTTTTCAGTGCAATCAGTCGTCATTCGGTGACTTTACTTCATTTGAATATCTGTGTGCATGCATTAAGTCTTCTCCTCAGATTTTATTACTGACAATTTACAGGCCTCCAAAACATTCAGCTAAAGTTTTTCTTGAAGAGCTAGGTGAACTGCTATCAGTTGTTTGCATAGAGTATGACTGTCTTATTATATCAGGGGATCTAAACTTGCATGTGGATAATCCTGAAAACAATTATGCCAAGGAATTCATTGCACTAATCGATACTTTCTCCCTAACACAGCATGTACAGGGGCCAACACACTCTCGGCCATACCCTCGACCTTGTTATCACAAAGGGTCTCGATGTCTCTACAGCTGTTAAAGACCTGGCCTTATCTGATCATTTTTACGTGTTCTTTGATGTGTCTATGTCCCCACACACTCAAAACACAGCTATGATGGTAAAAGGAGAATCATAAATGATCAGACAAGTGCTCTCTTTGAGCAAGCACTTTCACTAAAGTCAAGTCAACTGTCAGACTCTGAAGACTTATTTGATCACTTTAATGCAAAATGGCAAACATTATGGATGACATTGCTCCATTACAATTCAAGAAAGTTAAGGACAAACAGAAAGCACCATGGAGGCAAAATCCAGCAGTTAAACTTCTAAAAAGAGAGTGTAGGAAGACTGAAAGAAAATGGCGTAAATACAAACTTCAGATCCACTATGAAATCCATAAAGAGATGCTCGCACATATAACTCTGAAATATGCAAAGCAAGACAGTCTTTCTTTTCTAACATTATCAATAGAAGTTCAAATAACACTTTCGTGTTCTATTTTCAACTGTTGATAAGTTAACAAATCCCCCTCACAATTAGCGCCTGAACTTCTCTCAACTAATAAATGCAATGAGTTTTCATCTTTTTTTAAAGGTAAAATTGACAAAATCAGACTCAACATATCTGCTCAATTACAAATTCAACAACCTGAACTTCCAGCAACAAACAGAGGGAAACTAAACTTGATGTCAGAGTTCAGCTTGATAGACTTCTGAAACACTTGAAAAAGCGGTACAGAATCTCAGCCCTTCCACATGTGTCTTAGACCTCTGCCTACCAATTTCTTCAAAACTGTTTTTCACCTCATAGTGGCGGATGTCCTTCAAATTGTAAATGTATCATTGCTGTCTGGCACTTTTCCTAAGTCACTGAAAACAGCTGTTGTAAAGCCACTTCTCAAGCCACTCACAAAGGGAAATGTGAGTACAGAGCCTTGGCACAGGCAAGGTGCCAGACCAAAACAAAAAACGTAATACAAGAACTGTAATTACCTCAACACCAGTAAATTCAGATGTTAACTTCAGGCCTCGTATCAGAAATACAGACAGATCAGCAAACTACTACAGGGCTTGTGGTCCTAAGGGAAGCCCACAGCCCCTAACACTATGGAACAGATTTGAATGCCTCCGGGACGGAGAGAGGAATTTCCCAGGGAACAGACCCAAAGCAGGCAGCGATCAAACCACAACAAAAGAAAGATGGGCACAGACAAGAAGCAGCACTTTCGACCCTATTCATCCCACAACCCTCGTTCTAGGCGACTTTGCTGTGAGACATATAAATGGGGAAAGGATGATTGTATGTTGTTTCCCAAATGCTTCAGTGTCTGACACAAAAACAAGCTTGCAGAACTGGTGTCAAAATATGCAACTATCAAAGCATCATTGTGCATGTTGGAGCAAATGACATCTACAGAGAACAGCTGTATGTCAAAGAAGATTTCAAGGAACTTTTCTCGGCCCTATATGAGCTTGGAATACAAATTTTCATCAGTGGCCCCTCCCAGCAGAGGGAAGCTTTGTATTTTCCAGACTATTCAGTTTAGACACCTGGCTCGCATAAAAACATGCTTTTCAGTTGGGATGAATTTTATTGACAATTTTAACCTTTTTGGAATCGCAGGGAATACTTCAGACCAAAGAGCACAGAGCTGAGTTGGACTGGGGCCAAGATCTTAACCGAATACTATCACCCTCTCTCCTGCACCCAACATTTTTCTGCCAACCTTGAGCCGAGCCTCTGATAAGCGCTCAGTGGCCATACAGACGGAACAAGCGGATGACATCAACAACTCAGCTAAACCAAAACACTCTGCACAGGCTGAAACAGAGATGTGCCCAACCTCCCCTGCTGTGGGGCCCTCTGATAACCACCCGCTAGCCTCCACTGAAATGCAGACCTTGAGAAACATAAACAACCAGCTCAACAATGCCAAGCCATGTCCACTGGACAAGATAAGATGGGTGCTGCTAAAATGACTCAAAGTCAATCACTGGCGTCAAACTCCCTGGAATCTCAGCAAACAAATGGATGTGATGAGCATGAGGAGATAGCACCTATCAAAGCTGCTGAGAGGATATCAGAAAGGAAGGGTCATGTTGTAACACCAGTACCAATACCCTCCCCACCTCCGTCGTCTCCTTGTCACCACAAAGACACAACAACATGGAATACACTACTGGAATACATGCTGAAAGCGGAGCATCTGCAACAAACTTCCCAGAACCTCAGCAGGCAGATGGAGACTCTGGATCAATTTTCAACCCCAACCTCCTTGATTTCCCATCACCACCCACACCCAATCACGCCCCCACCCAATCAAACTCCCCCAGGCCACACAAACCCCCTAATCTCCCATCCCCATCCCCACCCCTTCATCCCACCACCCACTCAAACTCCACAGGATCCCCTGAATACCCATCACCATCCCCACCCCAAGCACATGATGTTCCCTGCAAGAATGGAGAGACTGCTACCAGTAGCCATGCAGAGTTTTACTAGCCCAAGATCATTAGCACCAAAGAAGCCCGAAGGGGCACCTCCACCCCTCGCCCTCCCCTCTCCCTGTTTAGAAGGATCTCTTAAGCAGCAGCAACCTCTTAGTTCATTTTTCTCAGCCCGGCATATAGTATGGAATGTGCAGTGGAAAATACAGATGGCAGCAGCAGGGGACAATTATATGATGACTGTATTGCATGATATTCTCAGGGTCCCTGCAATATAAATGGTACTGACAGTAGTTTTGAGAACATGCCAGGACCCAGTAAGCCCATGACATTCTCTATTCCTGTATTGACAAAATAGAACACAAATGCATCGAGCTTATAGGGTAAACCAGTCCAATACCAACTACCATTACCACATCAACCTCAGATTTCCCCATGGATCATATTTCCCCAACACTTAAACTAACAAAACTTGCACTCCTAAATATCAGATCTCTTTCAAACAAATCATTCTTAATTCATGATCTAATTTGCACACACAACCTTGATTTTTACTTTTAACTGAGACATGGTTAGATCAAGCAAACAGTGCTGCTACTCTCATCGAATCAGCTCCCCAAACTTCAGTTTTTGAGTGCTACCAGAGCAAATAAAAGAGGTGGGGGATAGCCACAATTTTCAAGACGTCTTTTTCAGTGCAATCAGTGGTCATTCGGGTGACTTTTACTTCATTTGAATATCTGTGTGCATGCATTAAGTCTTCTCCTCAGATTTTATTACTGACAATTTACAGGCCTCCAAAACATTCAGCTAAAGTTTTTTCTTGAAGAGCTAGGTGAACTGCTATCAGTTGTTTGCATAGAGTATGACTGTCTTATTATATCAGGGGATCTAAACTTGCATGTGGATAATCCTGAAAACAATTATGCCAAGGAATTCATTGCACTAATCGATACTTTCTCCCTAACACAGCATGTACAGGGGGCCAACACACTCTCTCGGCCATACCCTCGACCTTGTTATCACAAAGGGTCTCGATGTCTCTACAGCTGTTAAAGACCTGGCCTTATCTGATCATTTTACGTGTTCTTTGATGTGTCTATGTCCCCACACACTCAAAACACAGCTATGATGGTAAAAGGAGAATCATAAATGATCAGACAAGTGCTCTCTTTGAGCAAGCACTTTCACTAAAGTCAAGTCAACTGTCAGACTCTGAAGACTTATTTGATCACTTTAATGCAAAATGGCAAACATTATGGATGACATTGCTCCATTACAATTCAAGAAAGTTAAGGACAAACAGAAAGCACCATGGAGGCAAAATCCAGCAGTTAAACTTCTAAAAAGAGAGTGTAGGAAGACTGAAAGAAAATGGCGTAAATACAAACTTCAGATCCACTATGAAATCCATAAAGAGATGCTCCAAGACATATAACTCTGAAATATGCAAAGCAAGACAGTCTTTTCTTTTCTAACATTATCAATAGAAGTTCAAATAACACTCGTGTTCTATTTTCAACTGTTGATAAGTTAACAAATCCCCCTCACAATTAGCCTGAACTTCTCTCAACTAATAAATGCAATGAGTTTTCATCTTTTTTTAAAGGTAAAATTGACAAAATCAGACTCAACATATCTGCTCAATTACAAATTCAACAACCTGAACTTCCAGCAACAAACAGAGGGAAACTAAACTTGATGTCAGAGTTCAGCTTGATAGACTACGCTTAAACACTTGAAAAAACGGGTACAGAATCTCAGCCCCTTCCACATGTGTCTTAGACACTCTGCCTACCAATTTCTTCAAAACTGTTTTTCACCTCATAGCGGCGGATGTCCTTCAAATTGTAAATGTATCATTGCTGTCTGGCACTTTTCCTAAGTCACTGAAAACAGCTGTTGTAAAGCCACTTCTCAAGAAGAATAACCTGGATGCCTCCATGCTAAAAACAATTACAGGCCCATATCCAATCTACCTTTTATTGGCAAAATTATTGAAAAGTAGTCTTTAATCAATTAACCACCTTCCTAACATCAAATGGGTAATTTGATTACTTTTCAGTCTGGTTTTCGGGCAAATCACAGCACTGAAACAGCTCTCATTAAAGTTTCCAATGACATACGCCTCAACACAGATTCAGGTAAAACATCAGTCCTAGTGCTACTGGACCTTAGTGCAGCATTTGACACTGTTGATCACAATATTTTACTACACAGACTAGAACACTGGGTTGGATTTACAGGCATAGTTATCAGCTGGCTAAAAATCATATCTACAAGAAAGGAGCTTCTTTGTTGCCATCGGAAACTGTACCTCAACACCAACGCCCTTGACCTGTGGTGTTCCCCAGGGTCGATCTTGGGGCCACTATTATTCAACCTCTATATGCTCCCACTTGGACAAATCATTCAAAAAAATAATTTGATTTCATATCATAGCTATGCAGATGACACAAATTTACTTAGCTCCATCACCAAACAACTATGGTCCTCTTGAATCTATGTGTCAGTGTATAGAACAAATCAACACCTGGATGTCTCAAAATTTTCTTCAACTGAACAAAGAAAAAACTGAAGTAATTATATTTGGTAAAAATGAGGAAAGACTTAGGGTTGCCACTCTCCTTGACACAAAAGGGTTGAAGGCAAAGGATACTGTTAAAAACCTTGGTGTATTAATTGACAGTGATCTAAATTTCAACAGCCACATGAAAGCGATAACTAAATCAGCTTTTTTACCACCTCAAAAAATATTGTCAAACTCAGAGGGCTGATGTCAAAACATGACTTAGAAAAACTCATTCATGCATTTATCTCCAGCAGGGTTGATTACTGCAATGGACTGTTCACAGGCCTTCCTAAAAAGACTATTAAACAGCTTCAGGTGATACAAAATGCAGCAGCTAGGACTCTAACAAAAACTAAAAGAACTGACCACATTACTCCAATTCTTAAAGAGAAAATTTTGGATTGGCCTGAGCGTACTGGTGGTAGAGCTAGACGTCGTTCATCTGAGGAGCGCAGCGGTCTGGAGGTAGCGTATGTCTGTATGAGGGCATTCAAGTAGGTGGGAGCAGAACCAGAGACTACTTTGTAGGCAAGCGTTAGAGCCTTAAATTTGATGTGGGCCGCCATAGGTAGCCAGTGTAGCTGGATGAGCAGCGGGGTGACATGTGCCCTTTTGGGTTGGTTGTAGACCAGGCGTGCCGCCGCGTTCTGGATCATCTGAAGTGGTTTCACGCGCAGGCTGGGAGACCTGTCAGGAGGGCGCGTTGCAGTAGTCGAGTCGTGAGGTGACTATTGCCTGAACCAGAAGTTGCGTAGCATCTTAAGTCAAGTAAGTCCTGATTTTCTGTATGTTGTACAGTGCGAAACGGCATGACCGGGTGACTGAGGCAACATGATCTGAGAAGTTTAGTTGGTATTTTGGTAGGTATTTGCATGCAAAACATGCAATCCACCATTTTTACTCTAAATTTCTTGGTTGGGAACTGTATGTCCACATGTACATTTTAAAAGCATTCCAGTAAAAAGCAAATCATTTTTTTCCCTTTACTGTTTACTACAGGAGGTACAGTAGGAATATTGTTTACAGTATGATAGAACAGAAAAAGTTTTACAGTATTGCTTACAGTGAACAAAATATCCAGGAAACACTCAAGAGCATTCTGAACAAAAAAACAACAGCAAAAAGCCCAGATAAAAGGTGGGGGGGGGACTAAAAAAAGCACAGAATTACTGTATCTAATCTTAGGCCACATGTTTTCATCAACATCACATCTGATATTATCCAGGAAGCAGAGCAGAAGCAGAGGTTTTTATACTGTATCTAAGGTTTGGAATATTGTTTTTGCTATTCTGGGATGTTGTGTGTTAACATTCATAAATACTGCAAAAACAATCCATAATTTTGTTGGGAGGTATAGCTTGTTAAGAAAATGTAAGCATTGTGGAAATGTGTTCACTGACTGCATATTGTGTGAAAACAACATGTAATATGTGAATGGTATGGCCACAAAAGACCGATGCTGTGCTAATTGTGTTTAGAGTTTTGAAAATGTGACAACTGGTTAGACAAACGCTTGTTAGCGAATGAAAAAAACTATTACTGACTAGATCCTTGTCTGATTGCCACCTAGATGACTCTTCTTGCAGGCACAAATTAGAGAAGTGAAAGATTCTTGGATATTATTTAAAGGAGAAACAAATGACATTAGATAAATAGATAGATACATACATACATACATACATACTTTATTGATCCCCAAGGGGAAATTCAAGAAATTCATCAACATCCAACAAAACCAATAACCAACAAAATATGATGCATATGGCCTTTTGTTCGCACTCTTGTTGTGACAAATAAACACAGAGCACAAAAAGTGATTATCTAAAAAACGCTGGGGAGAAAAACAAAAGGTAACTTAAGGAATTGCATTTTAGTTCTGGTTAAAGGAACCATAGATTGTGGCCAAAACTGGTACTGCAATCATTTTCAAATGACTCTAGAGCAGTGTATCCCCTCCCCCTCCCCCCTGACTAGAGGTTGCCAACCCGGATGCCGAAACACTAATGACTTTGTGATTAGTAGATAGGTGGAGGGTGGCGCATCAGGCCAAAACACAAATAGACATGACAAAAAAACAACATCAACATCAGTTGAGGGCTGCAACTTCACTTTTTAAATGACAATATCCTGGCCGGACTACTGTTGTCAGTAATAGTAACAGTAAAAGTATTTGAAATGAACATGATTTCTTAATGTCTAGTGACATATCAAGGCCATTTTATGATTAATTGAAATACATTTCTTGCATACCGTTCCTTTAATAATGTTAGTTTAGCTTGTGATTAGGCTATGGTATTAGGCATCGGGTAATTTACACATTTGTTTCGCCCATCTGAAGTCTCTATTAAAATCACTGTATCAGTTTACACTGGCACCGCATTACTACGTCCGATAAAAGCATTTTCTCCTATTTAATTACACCCCAAGGGTGCAATACCGGACTGAGAGGAGACTGAAGGTCACCTTCACTCTCACGGGAAGACCACTGTAAATGTCAACGCACTGTTCAAAAAGAGAAGTGGTGCTTATGCATGCAGTTAAATTCAGGAGAGCCCAGCCCTGTTATTCTCAGTTTGGGTATTGTGACTTCTGCTATTCTAAAATAATCAAAATCTAAGTTTGCCATCTTAACATACCGGAGAGTACCCACTCGAAGGCAGAGGACAAAAGTCTGTTCAGGAAAACGTCTGCTTTTAAGACTTTTTGTCCTCGCGAGAGTATAACAGGTGTACAGAAACGTATTGCTGCCACACTAAAATAAATAAAAAGGCTCAGTATTATGTAATTACGTGAAAAGTTTCTTGTTATAACAATATCTTTTTCACATTTTAACAAGATATGTATCACGTTATTACATGAAAATATCATGTTATTTCAAGATATGATATTTTTACGTTTTTACAAGATATAGATCATGTTATTACTAGGGCTGTCAATCGATTAAAAAAAAAAAAATCAAATTAATTACATACTCTGTGATTAATTAATCTAAATTAATCGCATATATAATTTTTGCTGTGAAAGTATTCTAAATATTTAAATTCAAATAAATCATTGAATAATCAGCATTAGTGACATTAAAGTTCAAAAACTCTTTTATTACTATTTTCACTGTTCAAATAATGGCCATAATAATCTATGATATGACCTACAGTAATATGCTGAGGAAATAAATTCAAAAGTGCTTCGGGAAGAAGTTTTTTCACATACAAGGCATTTCAGGCCACATATATAACCTAGGGGACACAATGAAAATAAATGAACACTCCCCTCAATGTCAACACTTATTTATTTGCATTGATTGATTGTGACTATAGAGTTGATGAACTCCGGTTATATGCAAATTCCTTGCTGCAGACATTACAGAGGACTTTATTTTCAATACTTTATTTTTTATCACCATCAGGCCATTTTTTTGAAAGTAAATGTTCCAATCAATGATCCAGGCAGCACGTTTTCTTCTCTCTCCTTCATTTTACAGTCTAATTTTTACTGAATAGAACGGCTCGGGGTCAAAGGTCATACGGAATCGATTAATCTGCGCTAATTTTTTTAATCAGTTATTTTTTCTCAAATTAATTAATCGAAATTAATCAGTTATTTTGACAGCCCTAGTTATTACATGACATTATCACATTATTCAAGATAATGAAACTAAACGAAACGAGGCAAGAATAGGATATGCTCGTTTACACGACTCAAACAAATTCTATTTTAAGCGTTTTAAGACATTCTCGTTATTGAACAAGGTGGATGATATTGTTATAGGCCTATAGCCTATGCGAACACGCAGGCATTGTCCAGAATATTCTGCACCTGTGTGCAGTAGGCTAGCCTAGCGGAGTGGCAATCGGAAGAGTCGGAGGATTTCCAGTGGGGCCATGCTGATTACTGTAGTGTGATCTCAAAAAGCGCATGCTATTGCTGTTTGAATATTTTCTTTGCTGTGCTCTCCAGCAGCCTGCACTGTGCGACTGCAGCGCTTCACTACTCATTCCCCATGTCCCTTCACCACAGCCTTAGAAATGACAGCGATGACCTGACATGCAGGCTACCGAGCCAGAGCGCTCTATACATTCACCCACATTGCGTGAAGATTCACATATATATCAAAGCCCTTTCTCCCTCTTGCGCCAAGTTAGAAAAAGTTTTATTTATTGTGTTGATAAGAAGATAAAGCAGAACTATCAGGCTGTGTGAGCAGGCTATCCTGCACAGAACCTCTCTATCGACCTCCTTTTCAGCGGCTATCTGCCGATACACACACATCCCTCTTCGCTGCTCCTCAGTCAGCTGAGAATTGACCACACACATGTAGCCTACACACACATACACACATGCACAAAAACAAACACTCATCAAGCAGCACTGTGTAATAGCAGTCAGGGTGCAAGTTCATAGACAATTAATTAGTTATCATTTATGCCAGCCATGATCTCTCGCGGGTCTCGCTTCGCTTTTAGTTTCGTTATTTTGAAATAACCTGATAATTTCATGTAAAAACGTGATAAATATCTTGTAAAAACGTGAAAAAATCATATCTTGAAATAACATGATATGTTCACGTTATAACATGAAAATATCATTATCATGAAATAACGTGATAATTTCATGTAATAACGTGATACATATCTTGTTAAAACGTGAAAAAGATATTGTTATAACAAGAAACTTTTTACGTAATTACATAATACTGAGCCTTTTTATTTATTTTAGTGTGGCAGCAATACGCTTCCGTACAGGTGCGATAATTCAAAATCCTCATGTTATTTTCCCATAGGAAAAATCGACAGATAGTCCTACCGGATCTCAAATATGGCAGCTTTTTTGTAGGCGAACTTCAGAGGTCTGTGGAGAAGCATGCGACTCTGACTGGAAATCAGACAGGTGTCTCTGATTGCCGGCAACTGTTGCCATAGGCAGCAAACGTGTTGCCCCCAGCAATATGGCGGCCGCGTTTACGATACCACCTTTCAATCACCAGCTTTCTAATATCTATGGTTCATTCCACACAGCGGAATTTTGCATCGCTGACCAAAATGGCGGAGTCTACATGAGCTGACCTCAGCTGCACACTGAATTACAGGCTCAGTCCCTGCCCTGTCATGCTTGATCATCCTTAATAATTGAGATAGCCATATAGCAGATCCAGTAAGTGTCCTATAGGCCAAGGTCCATTATAGGGAGCCAATGTAGAGTAACTAGGAGAGGAGTTACATGTGTCCTCTTTGGCTGATTGAAGATCAGGCGTGCTGGAGCATTCTGAATCATGTGTAACGATCTTACTACACAATCAGTCAGGCCAGCTAACAGTGAAATACAATATTCCAGTTTGGAGATAACCATAGCCTGCACAAGAAGTTGTGTGGAATCTTGTATCAGATAAGGTCTGATCTTCCTATTGTTGTAAAGGACAAACCAACATGATTTTGCAATTCAGGCTACATGCTCAAAGAAATTAAGTCGGTCATCAATTATGACGCCAAAGTTACGTGCCAAACTAGTTGGGGTCAGTGAAGAGGAGTCAAGATGCATGTTAATCTGTTGGGGAATAGCTGTTTTAGCTGGAAACATCAAAAGCTCAGTTTTTGAGAGATGAAGTTGAAGGTGTCGGTCTGTCATCCAGACTGAAATATCAGGCATGCAGAAATCTGATGGGAAACAGTCTTCAGGTGTTAAAGACAAGTAAAGTTGTCCGCATATGTGATGGTCTCACCCAAGGAAGTGGTGTAAGTAGTGCCCTAATTCTGATCCTTAAGGCACACCTGTGGTGAGGTCATGATACTTTGATACAAGACACACTGAAAGAACGCCCTTTAAGGTAGGATTCAACCCAGTCAAGATCTTTCCCAGAAATTCCCATTTCAGACAGTGTAGAAAGGAGAATGTCATGGTTTACAGTGTAGAATTCTGGGGTATTCTTATTTGACTCTTAGAATGAGATAATCATCAGCAACATAATCAGTTTTTAAGTTTTCTTTCAAGGTGCCTGCACTTCTTTTCTTTTCCTTAAAGTGCCTGAGAGGTAATGCTTGGTTTGTTATCTGTTCTTTAGACCACATCAGACTCCTGTTTATTTGTTTTGTATGATCTATAAAAATCTGTGTTTTTGATTGATCAAGAGGGGGGACTGTAGAATTCTGGGGTATTCTTACTGTATTCTGATGTGTTCATATGTTACATCTGTGTGTAGTATACAACAGGGAGAAGTCCATATTATTGTACATAACTATGCCTTAGGCCTGTGTACCAGCAGGAAGGTCATACAGGCCGATGTTTAGGAACATCCGAGGAACATCGGTGATAACATGGACCGAGGGAGACAGCATGTCTGCCTATTCGGGCTAGTATCTCCATCTGGCCAGGGCCGGGTTTTGTACACTGGTTGGCACCTGCCACGTTGGCATGATTGACGTTTGTATGTTTTAGTATAACAGGCTTTGTCTTAGGTTTTGACAGGGAGACGGATCGAGGAAGCAACCCAAGGAGCATCTTCTGTCGGAAGGCTCAGCAGCCGCTTCTAATAACAACCACAACTGTTAGACTCTGCACAGTTTTACTGTTTGAGACTTAGCCTGTGTTCTGTTATTCATTGTTGTACCATCTACAATAAATCATCATCTAATCGCCGATCCTGATCCCGCCGTCAAGCTTTATTGACCATCTTCAATACAGACATTAGAACTAAAACACAACGCAACAACCAGAGAATCCAACAACAGTATCTAAGGCTGCAGGTAAGTCTAGTAGAATTAATACTGATGACTGAGCAGACTCCTGATTTGAGGTGCTGCTGTTTACGGATTTGAGTCCGGGCGTGTGCAGGGCTGAACCACGCAGGTTAAACACAACATAGGTTACATTAGCTACTCTCAATGCTTCAGTCACAGACAGCGCAATTTCAGTAGAATGACCACTCTTGAAACCAGACTGCATACGGTCCAGCAGGTTGTTCTGATACAGGAAGTCATAGACTTGCTTGAAGAACACTTCCTCCAAAGCCAACAAGAAAGGAAGAAGGGAGACAGGTCTGTAGTTCATCAATTATATGAAGTGTACTTCTTTTAGCAAAAACATAACCCTTGCCTGTTTAAAAGAAGAAGGAACTATTTCAGAACTGAGGGAAGTATTAAACACATGCATGACTGCTGGCAGAACAGCAGGTGTGATAGGCTGCAGAAGAATAGATGGGACAGGATCCAAAGGGCATGTTGTTGGATGACTTCACTGAAGCAGTAGAGAAACCTGTTCTTCATCAAGAGGAGAAAAAAAGTCCAACAATTCACAGGGCAAAGCTCTCCTAATGGGCTCATCAAACTGAACACTTATCCTGTGTGTGCACAGTCAAATGTGACCGATTGACAATTATTCTCTCTAAAAAATATTGTTAAGTGTCAGTGTATAAAATTGAGTCCAGGCACATACTTATTGATCAGATGGACTGTATATGTGCTTCTGTACATTAAAACACACACACAAACACACCCTCACTCCCCCTCTTTGCTTCTATGTCAGCCTCTATTGCAGGGGTCTCAAACTCAAATGAGCTGGGGGCCAATTCTGCCAACGTCATCTGATTGGAGGGCCGGCTATTTCTGAAAATGCAATGTTCTTTTTTTCAAATACCACACAAAACTGCAAACAGAAAGTGCAAGTGTTTTTATCTAGTTTTAGACACCTGTGCTAGCAACCTTAGCTTATAAATAAAATAATGATAAAATAAATATTAATACAAATTATAAAATAAATGAAAACATAAAACAGGTGTGTGTGTTTCACACCAAATAAAAATATTTCCTCTCATAACTTTTTTTAAACCTGGCAAACTAGGCATCAGGGTTAAGAAAGCAACACCATTGATTTTTTATATCAAAATTTCAAAAAGGCCATGGCTTGAAAGTGGTCAGAGATGAAGTCCTACTGTAAATGTAAAAAATTTTGAGTAAAACAAAAGTTTATGAAGGGGTAAATTTACCCATGTAATTTGTCACTGGATGGCAGCACCTCAAATTATGCACCTTTCAGTAAATACTGGATGAACATATTTAAGCAGGTTTACTTTCCTTTTTTCATATTACCCACATAACAAATTAACAGGAAAACATGTATACCAACAACTAATATGTTGTGGTTTAGTAATAGATTACTACAATATAGGCCTACAATAAAGTATTCTGGTCAAACAGTTCCTATCGCGGGTAATCTGCAGTACCCAGAAGTTCGCATCATATTGCGGTTGACTTTGTAGTTCTTTAGAGCCCTATTTCTACTAGCCCTGCTGTCTGTACCACATCCATTACGGACACTATCATCACGATTACCACTGCAACCTCCAAGCTATGTTGGGCAGAGGGTCGAAACAAGCATGGTATGCTTAGTGGACATCGTTGTATACACGCACCTCCATTCACAGACGCACCGTGACTATCACTGTCATAGACGATCGATCATAATCTCCAAAAGGATATTCTCCTTCAGAATTAGAATAGGTGAATAACATAGCTTACCTAAGACTTCATCGCACGTGAACCAACATTTGGTGTAGGCCTATTTCTGCTTAATTTCTGCTTCAATTTCTGCAACACTATGGCCTGCATCGCTTCCGCGTCATTTCATATGTGTCATATTATTTAGTATTTCCTGAAAACTTTGCGCAGCGATTTTGGGTTTGAATCAAGCTATGGATGTCTTGCACATAGTGGAGCAGAGTAGGCCTATAAATGAAATTTGTCACCGTACCTGGATCTATCGTCTATTTTAATCAGTATCGTTGTTTGTCGCAATTAATAGCCTCAAGGGCCGGATTACATTATTATTTTGTCATACGTCGCGTGCCGGAATTGGGCAGGACGCGGGCCGGATTTGGCCCGCGGGCCGGGTGTTTGAGACCCCTGCTCTATTGGAACCTTTCCCCAATAGAATCTTCCCCTTTCTGACTTGCATGAGCTCAGGTCAGTGAGGCCTGCAAGCCATAAATAGCAAATGGAAGTTTAAAACTGGTCAATAGAACACAAGTTGATACAAAGGTCTATCACAACATTAGATGATAATATGTGTGTTACTATGGATTTATAACAAGTTATAATGCAGCGGTCATTTTTGACCGGGAACACAAAACTAGTAAACATAAAATGAATACAACAGGAGGGTTAAGCAACTTTCAGTGAAAATGTTGCAAAGTCATCTGCTGACAGTGAAGTAGCTGATGGCAATGGTGGAGGTTTGAGAAGAGACTTGAAAGTTGAAAAAGTTTTCTACTGTCAGTTGCGCTCTCAATCTTGCTCTGATAGAATGTCTTTTTTGTAAGTGTAACAGTGAATGAAAAAGATGATAGCAAAGACTGGTAGTTACTAAGATCATTTCCATCTCTGGATTTATGTCATTTTCTCTCAGCAGCTGTAAGTATTACTATTATTAATATAGTCATATAATATAGTAACATTTTTTTTTTTATGTATTTCATAGAAAAGAACAGTTTTTTGCTAAAATGACACTGTTTTGACCAGAAATGTCCCCATAGCATAGCAAAAAGTGTGTAAAAATGTGCCATTTCATCTATTCCAAAGGGGGTTCTGACCAGGAATCCATGGAGAAAACTTTGACCAAAACATAGGCCTAATCTTTCCAGTAGATGACCTGTCTATATACCTGGGGCCAGCTCTGGTTCTTCCAAAGTGGCGCTGTTTGTGGGGGGTTGGACATCTGGTACGCCCTCCAAATGAGCCTGGGACAGTTGGTCAAGGCTAAAGTTAACACCATCTTGGTCACTGTGATGCTAAGCACTAGTCCTGGTGTGGACTATGGCTACCATCAACGGGTCTCCAACTGCAGGGTTACCGAGGCCTGGCTCCCTCCCGATACCCCCATGAGGCTGTGGAGCAGCCAGTGCTAGTGGGCTGGATGGATCTTGACCTGTGGGAACAGGTTTAAGCTCGGAGCAATGCATGGTCTTAAGGGGGCCCGGCCCTCTTCCCCATACGGCCTGATCTTATAGTGTGTGCCAATTCCATCAAGACACTCCACAATTTTCTACTTGGTAAACACCCATGTATCCTGGATTTTGTGGCGACTGTGAAAATGGTTCTTGCAAAAGAGTTTACATGTATACTGTAGATAGATAGATAGATAGATAGATACTTTATTGACCCCCAGGCAGACATCACACACATACTGTACACTTACAGCATAAAAAGTATGATACAAAAATAACAAATCCACTGAACAATATAGACAGTAGAATATATTAAATCAAAGATGGATAAGGATGTGTAAGCATGAGGCGCTTGCAGTAATAGTGCAGGGACTGACCCTGTGATTCAGTATGCATGGTAAGATGACCTATTCGAGTGTGTGCAAGGATAAAGTCTAGAGACCAGCATTAAATAAATATGGAAATATATGAGAATAATGTAGACATGGTAATATAAAAACTATAGCAGTGCAAGGATAGGTTTGAAGTAATATGGTTACAGCCATTGGTCAAGTAGTAAGCAAGGCCACAGTCCAGACTGTGGGTGGGAGATGACTGCTGAATGTGACAAAAAAGTGTCATGGGCTTGAAATCGCATAAAATCCCTGACTGCACCTTTACTGAATCGAATGGGCACCTGTCACATGCAAATCTCCACAGGTAACAAGAGGTGAGGTGCGGGTGCAGCCAAGCACTGCCTCAGGGGCTGGGTGGGGCTCGCTCACAGCGGCAGGACCGCACTTGAGTAAGATGACTCGTTAGTTGTGACATGACATGATTATGTATGAACAGTGAAGGTAACGAACTCTTAAAAATGTGAAAAACGTGAACTTGAAGAAGTGAAAATTGAACAATATGACCTATGAAAATTGAACAACTTGAAGCTACATCTATCATGTGTGAACATGCTTAACAAAATATGGAAATATGGTAACAAAACACAATATGGGAACTAAACGTGCATTACGAATATAATCAGTGGGAGCCCTGTGCTTGTTTCCCTGCAACAAGAAGGTTGGGGGTGATGGAAGACAGTGACACCCTCAGTGTGTTTGAAATGTCCAGTCGATTGCGCAATTTGGTCTTAGTTGCAGTCATTGCCGAAAACCCACCCTCGCATAGATACGTGGTGGGAAATGGTAGCAACGTTTTCAGCGCTTTTACGGCTATCTCAGGATATTCTGCTTTGGTTTTCATCCAAAAACCCGCCAGAGAGGTTTCTTCATAGCCTACACACTCTTAAGACCACCGTCATTTGCAATTTCGATCAACTGCTCTTCCTCCTGCGCTGACAAGTTAGGACTATTCGGGATATTGACAAATGGCTTGCGGACCCACTCATTGGTTTGCCGTGGATCTTTGAATGGGAAGTAACGCTCAAACTCATTTGAAAGCGCAACAAGGTGATCGCGCACCAGCTGCAAGAGAAAGGGCCCTGCCTCAGTCTCTCCCAAAACCCCCACTACTGTTTGGAACATATCAAATACACCCCGATCCACTCGTCGTACCCACAAATCGAGCTTGGCTTTAAATGCAGCGACTTTATCTGCCAGTTTAAAGACAGTCGTCATTCTCCCCTGCAGTGACAGGTTGAGGTCATTAAGCAACCCGAATATGTCACACAGGTAAGCGAGTTTTGACACCCAGCCCTCATCACTAAAATATGCAGCTAACGGTAACTTTTTTTTCTGTAAGAAATCTCTGCAGCGGCTCTCGCAACTCAAACACTCTGGCCAGTGACCTGCAACCAACCAACTTGGATAGCGTACCACGGTGACCCATTCACCCTCTCTAACAACTGTGCCTCAATATCCTCTGACATATCATCAATTCGCCTATGGACAGTGCTTGCAGAAAGCGGTACCTGAGCTATCTTTTTAGCTGCAGCCTCCCCAAGGAGTTCATTGCACATGCCTTTACCAGCAGGCAGAATTAACTCTTCTCCAATAGTAAAGGGCTTCTTAGATTTAGCAATCCGACTAGCAAGGGGGCTTTTAGCGCAGCCACGTTCACCGATGTGGTTGCTTTACGCACTAGTTTTTTGTCCTTCTTGCTCGCGTTTCTTACGCTCAAAGAACTCAAGGGGTTTGTCTTTAAGTGTAGGATGCTTGGACTCTAGATGTCGAATTAGCTTTGATGGTTTCATTGCTTCGTTTGACAACTTATCGCCAAATATCACACATAAAGGACTTGGTGCATGCGAGTCACCGGTCTCTGCGAAACCATATTTTAAATATGACTCGTCATATTTCGTATTGAATGACCCCTTCTTTTTCTTTGAGGTATCTGGCTCACCATCGTCAGTGGGTATTATTGCGAATGTGACATTATTGCGAATTAAATTGAGTTTATTTAGTTTGCATGCATTTTTTTTTAAACTCTTGTCGTAGGCTAGGGACCGCTGGGACCGCTAGGGACCGCTGGTTTAAACGATACTCTCTAGAGGTTATTGCAGGTAGCAGAGACCCACTGTTGAGCAAAGCTGCGCGTCTGCCCTCTCCGGTGCATATAACCTATTACTCCTATTTTTATATATCCCCCTTGGAAGTTGATCAGGCTCCCGCAGGGAATTTATTATGATGTTATTAGTTTTTAGAAGTCATTTTGATGCGCCCAGGTCTCAGACAGTTGGCTTACGCGCAGGGATGTTTGGCCCTAGAGGTTATATAGGCTACTTCTTGCTTAGGTTTTTAAAGAATGGACTTTATTACCGTCCTGCAGTATAAAGTCCAACCCAAGCCTTAGAAAAGACAGATAGAGAACCACCCTCCTGTTTAGAAATTGTATAAGACCCAAAAAGAGACTGATTGGAGAGTTGGATGGCAAAGTTCAATGAACTCTTTACTTTTCAGCACTTTAGAGCTGTTAACAAAATGCGGCGCGATATCCAATTGTGAGTTACAATGTTGTAGTAGACGAACTGGGTAGGCTACATCCAGGAATGAAACAAACAATGAGAAAATAGAAATGAAGAAAAAACAATGAAAATAGTAAATCCACAAATGGAGAAAAGGGTCGGCCGACGTTGTCATTCAGCAGTCACTCGCAGTCGGAACAGCAGGTGCGATATCTGCAACAGGTGCGGCGGACTTTCGGTCCACTGCTCAATCCGGCACACATTACATGCTGACATTACATTCGGTAGGCCTACTGGCGGTTTACAGATAGCAGTTACACAAACAGTTTACATTTGACAGCAATCATGACACTTTGACATTACATTTAACAATGTACACTTTTACAGTCATCAGGAGAGATCAGTTGCAATTTAACAGGTTACAAACGAATGTATTGCATTGACTCGTTATCGCACAATGTAATCTGCATACAATCATTTAAAACAGTTTAGGCACTTTACATATTTCACAGTGTTTTAAGACATACAGTTCCTTGCATACATAATTCCCTAAGCATTACAAAGTTATTAAAGTAATACTCGCGTTGATTTCATTCATCACACATTCATGCAATCTCACACTTCAACCTCGTTCTCATGTTGATTCAAACATCTCACGGTTTATTACGAGGTCACCGTATGCAGTTATAAATCCATATCCATTCTTTATTCCTATTCAATTATAATCAAGTATTTCTGAGTCCAGAGCAATCTGGCCAAGTAATCCAGCACATTGTTCAACATCTGTTACATCCACTTCCTCACTTTCAGGTGCACTTAATTCAAGAGTAGGCTTATACAGCTCTGGAAAAAATGAAGAGACCACTGCACATTTTTCTGATGTCACCCTACAGTTGGTGAGTGACATTCGAATGAGTTGACGGTATTTAAATTGTGGTGGTGTCTTAATTAAGTGTGCTTGCTGAAAGCAGCACACTTATTGTTCTTCTTAAGTTTTCTTATTCCTGTAAGCTCGATTTTTGGCCAGCTCCTGCTCCCAGACCTTTTGAGATATTGCCACCGATCCAACTCTGGAACGTCCGGCCGAAACCGGTGTAGTGTGGAAATTGAAAATGACGTCACTGACCCATGTCATTCTTCCGCCATTATTGGATTGAATAGAAAGCGAAACTAAAGTTTCACAGGTCACAAATTTGGTCCGAACTTCACGAAACTTGACGTACATGATCCTTGGACCAAGCCTCACAAAAGTTACAGAAAGGATTTTTGATTTTCGGAAGCCTTTGCCCGTCACAGCCAAACAAAATTTTTAAATTTTTAAAAATAGCCGCAAAACAGGAAGTTAGGTATTATCGCAGGAACACAGTCACGTATTGAAACCAAACTTTGTACATGAACTCGGGACTCCAATGTGAGGATGCACAAGATCTGTAAAAAAATTAATTACATTAAATATTAAGCCAATTGACCAACACATTTCCCTATGGTTTTACACTTGCAAGCCTAGTTGAACTGTGTCACCATTAATCCCATAAAGGTCTAATATACACAGTATCATCTCAGCCTTATCACGCTCCTCAATTTGAATGGTGTTCAAATCTAATTTGCTTAATTGTCATGATATGACAGTATTATTCTAAATTTTACAAGTACAAAAGTGAATGGGTCGAGTATAATTCTAATTTTTACATGTACAAAAGTATGCAAATTAATATATTGACGTAAGATTATGTATAATTCTGTTGTTTTGTGGTGTTTAAAGACTTGCAATGCATTCTGGGTAGGCAGCAGTAGTGAAAAAAGATGTTTACCTGTTGGCACTGTTGTATGTAATTCACAGAGGACCAACGTGAGAAGGTACATTGTTTTATTTCTCGAGTAATGAGTTTGCATCGTGGATGTTCATGACCGCAATATCAGTAGCCTACGATGGGAATACATTTTGTGAAGGTGTGCATTGATGAACAATGTAAGTTAGCCATGAACCTGTTAATTACGTAGGCCTACCAGTTGTACTTCAATGAAGAGTTTAATGTTCCTGCCAAAGAGGTAAGCTTAAGGGATTGAATGTTAGCAGAGGCGTACGTTTAGCCTACTTTGTTTTTAGCCTTGGAAGCTATGTCTGACAACGAACCTTTGTCCTTAGTTTCCACTATGTATTTGATACCCAGTATGATTGTCAGTATAGCGGTGAATATTGATATCATTGTTTATTTAGTATGTTTCTATGCATATTAATGTCATTAGAAGTCTCCTGGTGTTAGTGGGCATTGGACTTGGGAGAAGGATGTCCCCCCACTTGGAGCATTGTTTTGACCATTTGAATAGGCGTTTATTAATAGTCTATAATAGGCGTTGTTACCAGTCATAACAAGTGCATGCATCATGCAAATGTCTTCAATTAGGCCTCTTTGTCATAAAATTTGTTACAAGATTGACCGTCATGCTGTAGCAGTCCACCATGCATTAGAAAATTATGCAGCTTATCGTTTCACGTTACCCGTGGCTAGAATAGATTGTATCCGAAGCTAGCAAGCATCTTCATGGCCCACTGTAGCAATTCCTTCAGTTGTGTTTTGCTGAAAGCAGGAGGCTAGTCCAGTGGTCAAAATCACACGAAAAGATAAGGATGTGCAAGTAATACGAGTGATTTTTATCCTCATGTGATACATTTTAGGGATTAAATATCTAAAATTGTATTAGGCCTATTTGTAATGGAAATGACTGACACATAGTTGGCTATAAACCAATATAAGTGATAGGCTATTTCACCATGATCAATGACCAACGGTTAACCTGAGCACAAAACAACTTTAAGAAAAACTTAGATTGGTGCGCTACTTTCTTCCAAACAAAAACTTTTCAAAGACAGCAATAAACTGGCACTTGCCTGCCTAATGTATTTCTTTCTTTTATTTTTGTTTGTTTTGTTTTATTGACTCTGCACTCTGCTTTTTAATCATAAGCAATGCCATTGATATGACGCCCCCTCAAATTGAACTACACTGCCCACAGCATATTGAACGTGTAACCTGCTATTCTTATTGCCATGATTTACGTGTGGTAGCCTAATGAATGAAGCCATGCCACATGTTATGCGTCAATGAGATTAGACTAGTGTACATAGGTTACATACATGTAGGTTATGGTTTGTTTGTTCATTGTATGATACAACAACATGAAAAGCTACAGGGCCGATATTTATGAACTTTGGTTGTAGTACAGTGTAGTTTGGGTGAAGACATTACATTTTTAAGCTAATCCAAATCATTGAATGGATTTGTGAATACATTTTCATGTTCACGAATGCTGGTAACATTTTGGCCTTATGGCCTCAGCCAAGGGTCCCTTTAGCTGAAAAAGGTTGAAGGCCTCTGTACTCTATTATGGTAAAGAAATGTGAGCTTCACACAAGTATTAATGCTAGTAAGGTGCATTGTTATATAATTTATAATGGGCAATTAATGGAAATATTATTTCTTGTTTATTCTCATTTCAAACCACACACATCCTATTGTGGCTATTATAGATGCATTTATGAGTATCCAGCTACATTGATGAGTTAAGTGAAACATATTCACTTATGGGTCCTTTGAGCTGAAAAAGGTTGAAGGCCCCTGTACTTTATGGTAAATCAAAACCAGCCGCCACACAATAATGTTCTATGTTGTACTATTTAAATAATTTAAAAATAATTCAATCACTTTCATTCGACTAGGTTACTCATGCATGCTCTATTAATTTTATTGACTCTGACACTAAATGTCCCGATGTAAATGGAACATTTTTCCAAGATTCAGAACTGTTTGTCTCAAGGGGAAGTATGAACGTTAAATTTAACTGTGTAAAAATTGCAAGGGTTCCCTAACAAACGCCTTAAAGTGACAGGCACTCAATTAGACCACCCCACCACCACCACCACCCCCGTTGTCCAAGTCAGCCACCGCCACAAATTGAATCCAATTCAGTGGGAAACACTGAACATTCACACCCAACTTCAGTCATAGCTCATATTTTTAAAAATAAATCAGTGAAACAGTATACTGAAAAACAAGTAGCATTTTAATGCCTCTGTCATGTTTCATATTTGGTAAATAAACCACAGGGAAACGTTAACTGCTGCCATTGGTCAATTCCTCTGTAGCCTGACAAAACTTATCAGAAGGACTTTTTGAAATTTAAAAGCGTTCACCAGTCACAGCCGTTACAGCCAAACGAAATCCGTAGCCGCAAAACAGAAAGTAGGTCATATCTCAGGAATGCTTTCACATATTGATACCAAACTTGGTGCATATACTCGGGACCCCATCCTGAGTCCGCACAATAAATGTGGCGTATTTTGACCACTAGGAGGCGTTATAATCACACGAAGTAGGCTCATATCTCAGCAACACTTTCACATATAGAAACCAAACTTGGTACATGGACTTGGGAACCCATCCTGAGGACACACAGTAAATTTGGTGACATTCGACCACTAGGTGGGCTAGAGTTACAGGAACTTAGCTCATATCTAAGCAACACTTTCATTTCTCAAAACAAAACTTGTTACAGGGACTCGGGACTCCATTTTGAGGCCACACATATAATTTGGTGCCCTTTGACCTAGGGGTCGCTGCAACTAGCAAAAATGTGTTTTGGCATTTCGGATGTATGTTAATGCACGTAACCTTTGACCTGTATGCCCGATTTTGAAAAATTAGCCACTGTTAGAATTCTTTGATCATGCCAGGTTCAACGTAGCATATTCCACTGTCTGCTCACGTTAGTGACTGCACCAGAGCAAGCACACTTTCGCAGTTCCTCGGAAATGCAGTCTAGTTTTGAATATGACCGTCAACTCCTTCGAATGTCACTCAGCAACCGTGGGATGACATCAGAAAAATGCGCAGTGGTCTCTTAATTTTTTCACTTACTGTATATATTGTTAATGAAAGTAACTTTCTTAAGTATAATTTTTAAATGTTAGTTTTATGTTTGTCTTATTTGCTTTTAATTACTTGTTCTTTTCAATATAGTTAATGGGCCACATGGGGCAGGAGGGCCCAGTCGACACTCAGCCAACACTCAGCCGACACTCAGCCAACACTCAGCCGACACTCAGCCAACACTCAGCCGACACTCAGCCAACACTCAGCCGACACTCAGCCAACACTCAGCTGACACTCAGCCAACACTCAGTCAGATCAGTTTTATAGTGTGTGGGCCTGTACAGGCCTAGGGAACCAGCCAGAGAAACAATAATAATAATTTTACTGTTTGTGGGCCACACCTGGGCCAGAGCAAATTGTTGTTGTCTGTTTTCAGTGAGTGGGCCATTCTTGGGCCGGGACAAAGCCAGAAGTGGGCCAAGGGGGTGGCCCAGAGGTGGCCAAACATATTTTGCTAAGTGGGAGTTGACGCTGTCTTTCTCACAGGATGTGGCTCATGAAATACCTGACTGACCCACGTTACCATCATGGTTTGTTGAAGAAGCCCTATGCAGGTCTGGTTATTCCTTCGCTGTTTCTGGGTTTTCGCCGGATTTGGGCTCACATTTTTCACGACACAGCTCCCCCTGCAGCTTCGGTAGCAAGTGACTGCTACGCTAAACCCACACTAGCTAGCGAGCTAGCCATCAAGAAACCAAGCTAAACACATACAGGGCTCACAATAAAACGGTCGAGCAAACACATTGATCAAGAGACTATCAAACCACATTACAAAAACGAAGTTCACCCAAGGGTAGGCTACTTACAATTTCAACAGCAACAAAGCCAAGTTGGCGTCCGTTTTGCAGTCTTCTTTGAAACTACAATCCGACTACATTTTTGAGGCGCGATTGGATACTTCCGCTGAGTCACATCCGGATTTCCTCGGACCGGGAACAGAAAGTTGCATATTCGTTTTTTCCGCGGAAAAGCGATAGGGGGAGACGAAGCACCCATGACGAAACCAGAAAGTGTTGTAGAACCATCAGAATGACTCTCAACCTGCATAATTAAGGTCATTTTTGCTAAAGTTGTTGCATAGTGCTTCTTTAAGTAATCAGAGCCATCTGTTTGCTTTGTACTGTTCTTTGGACGATGTGGTTCATGTTGTAAATTATCTTTAGCTTCTTGCTAATTTTCTCATTGGAAAGACTTATCATTTGTGTTTATGTTAATATACAGTGCTTACAAGGTTCCAAAGAAATCCCTTTTTGGTAGCACTTTCTAGTATGAACCTCACTGTAAAAGATGATACAGTAGAAATGCATGAAATAAATGAGGCAACTTATTCCACGTGAAAATATTAGGGAAAAATATAACTCTATTATTTTTAAGAATATAGACTTTAACAAATCATGGAAATTTACTTAAATTATTCATGTATACAAACAATTGTGTAAAATATCTCACATATTCAAAATAAATCAAGGAAATGTCCCTGATTTTTTCTGGTTAATTTCGCATGATAAAATTATATGGGAGAGTCGGGAGGGTCCTTCACAAAAGGCATTGGAACACATACAATTTGTTGTGACTACTTTCTTTGAATGTTGAGTGATTTATTCAACTTGGTCAAAGATTCAAAATGGGAAAGAGTATTTTCATCGAGATGAAAGACTTCTCCATACACACACTCCTACAACTTGTGTGCCCATTCTACACATGAATCATACTTTCCACAAGAGAGCTTAGAGTAAAATATGGCAATTATTGGTGGTTTACATGCACATGTTGCCACTTGTGCATATGAACCACCAATATTCACATGCACACACAGAAACACACACACACCCGCACACACACACACACACATGCACAAAACAGCCAAAATGTCAGGGACAGGGTAGGGAAGGGAGTGCAATTTTGGGGTCCAAGCAGTGAAGGGGGCATCAATTTAAGAGACTGTTGACGAATAAGGCCCATCGAATCAGTATGTAGGTTTACAGCTTCAGTTCCTCATAGGCCTAACACATATTTGACATGTCTCTATTTTCTGTCCCTACAAATACATTTTAGCAGTAGCAGTACCTCTAAATCAGTGTTTCTCAAACTTTTTCAGACGAAGGACCACTTCACCAATAAAAAAGAAACGCACGGACCACCTAGCTAAAAAAAAAAAAAAGATTAGACCTACTTCAACAGTATATAAGCCTACACAATACTCACTGAACCACCTTGCTTATTGACTTTGCACTTTGCTTATTGTGTCAGAGGATTCATATAATTTAAACTGCCATATCTTACATAGACAGTGTTGCAGAACTGTTTGGATTTACATAAGTTGGTTCAATATTGCAAACAACTCATCTATATTATATTTTACCACGTCTGCTCGCGGACCACTTGGGATAGCTTGCGGACCACACTTTGAGAAACACTGCTCTAAACCGTGGTGGTTGTCGCTTGTATGACGCCCTGGGCAACCACCTGCCTCAGCACCTAATTTTGACCAGTGTTGGGCAAGTTACAAAATCGTAATGTATTATGTATTATTACTGTCATTTCAAAGTAATTCGTTGCTGTCTCTGAATTGTAAGGCATTACACTACTATTGTATTACTTTTAAGTTACTTTTACCAAAATATTTATAAATATGGATTTGGTATTCTAAATGCAGTTTATTATGCTCAATGCATTTCTAATGGAGGGTGATGTGGTATAGCATGATGACTGAGCTAGGCAGTGATGGCTCATGATACAATACAAGGAACAATCATAGCCAGAATTTTGTTAAAAGCAGACAAAAGGTCTAAGTCTGGTCAATTGTGAGAGAAAGGCTGTAACTTTAGGCTTAGGCCTACTCATTAAAATCAACAGAGAGCCCACTACCTGTATATTGTAACCCAAAACTTAAAGACATGTCAAGATAGGCTACACAGTGCCGCTGCTGGCCATTGTGGTGCCCTAACTGGTGAAATACAGTATTAACCTAAGTACGTCATCATATGGCCAACTATAAAGATGTAATCTGCTTGATCCCAGGGATGGGTAGTATTTCTGAAACATGTAATATGTATTTCAAATACAAAATAGTATTTTGTCATTTGTTTTTTATTGGGTTGAAGGAAATGGCTCTGTATTTTGTATCAAAATACTTTATTGGTGTGTATTTTTGTATTTAAAAAAAAAATGTAGATACTACACACAGGTGTAATGAATAATTGGTAATTAGGCAACAATGGTTTATGTTTATCGCAATCAGCTAATGTGAGAAAAGCTGTGTTCAACGACACTCACAGCAAGTCCGAAGCGCTAACCAGTAGGCCATGGCTGCCCAATTGAAAGCTCTGTCAGTCGTTTTTGATAAGCATCAGCTAGATGACTAAATGTAAATGTAAATTCTTGAATTATTCTTAATTCTGATCACACTACATGAACTTGCATACGGTATACTATTTGGCATGACGGGCCAAATTGTATTGTTTTTTACTATATAGTTTTAATAGGCTCATTGTTTGGGATAAAAAAGCTTTTTTTTTTTTTTGCAGTGCTTCCATACTTCCTTGAAAAGAGTATTTTGAGTATTTTCTAAATACAAAAATACAGTATTTTATTTTGATACATCAAAAATGAGGGTAGGCCTATTAGGTATTTTATTTTGAAATACATTCTGATGTATTTTTGCCCATCCCTGCCTGTTCCCAGCATTAGCACAACACTTTGCGATGGTTAGCTTGTCACCTGTGATATGCTAGGCCTAAGTGACTGACCTATATGGGTGCGTTTGGAGATGCCTGATGAAATCAGACAGACGTTGTTGAATAGGCATAATTTATCCTGGTGCCACACACCTTGCATGTAGCTGTTCGCTTTTTCCTCTGTGTATTTCCTCTGTGCACGAAGTTATTGTAACCGAAGTAATGATAAAAGGCACAACTCCGGGAGGACTTCTTTTCGCCATGGTCAATGCATTTTCTACCTGTGAGTGTGCGCACATGCGTTACGTTGCACATTATGGCAAAGGGGCCATGCCGCTCGTTATACGTTTTCCAAAGTATACTGTATGTATAGCAATAAAATAAAATAGAAATACATGAATACATTTATATTAAAAAAAGCAATAATTGCATACAGCTTGTTCAGGAGTCTCGAAGCTCGAGTCCGAGTCAAGTCTGAAGTCATTGTTTTTGCGACCTCATTGTTTTAGGCTATGTGAAAAATAGTTTTCGGAAGTGCAAGGATATGTGGATTCAATTCATCATGTTTGCTATGTCATTAGATAAAATAAATGTTCAAAAAACGAACAAGTCAAAGAAAAACTTTATGGGATGAGATCATAGAAGAAATATCTGGTGTCTCGCAATGTTCATTTCTATGGAAATGCACCTAGTTTATCTTTCATTTCCATGCATTGTGCAGGCTACATTCACAAATACACTGCAAGATTGGCAGCCCAGTGACTTCTATTCTGTGCTATAGCCTATACGACTGTCCGTGCGGCACACCCATATTCAACATGACTCCTAACTTTGGTTGAAAGATTACAGAAGCTAGGTTTAGCTGTGACAATATCCTGGGTAATCCTAACAGCTAATTTTATTTTACACAGTAAAATCCGAATTTGAAAGCCTGGTCACCAGTTGCCAGTTTGTATGGCTAATTTGCCTACTTAGACTCTGCATAATGAAAAAGCTTTGTCCCCTTTCTTCTTCTTGGGTGGCATAGCTGATCTACAAACCACAAAAAGGGGCAAACATGTACATGCTGAAGGGCAAAGGGAATATCAAAATGTTTTACTTTGGCTTTTTATGGGGTACGTATTGGCAGACAGCCCTGGTAACTTACCGTTGTCGTTGACACACTTACTCGCTTGACTGCCAGATCAAAGTAGCCTGTGCATTGGCCCACTCCATGCAGATAACCCTTTCCCCTCCCCCTCGGTTTTTCAGCCAATCAAATGACGTTTCTTGTACTGTCGTGCTGGCTGTCGGAATGATCAGCAGCACAAGTAAGTTCGCTAAAATATTGGTGGGGACAATTTTGTCATCTTAAAATTTTGATTAGGACTAGTCCTTAGCGTCCCACCCTAACTCTACGCCCATGCCAGACTCCAAACGCATAGATTAGCCATTAACAAACAATATTAGGATTTGACAAAGGTTTTAGAAATGTCAGAGCTAGGTTTAGTTGTACATAGAGACAACTTCACCACAATCATGAAAGAGCCACAGGGTTAATACCACACATGCTGATATATAGATATAGGATTTGAAGTTTTTTTCTTTTAGAAGCAGTGAGTGTACTTCATGTGGGACATGTACAGTTAGTGAATGTAACAACAGTCAGCACAGCTAACACTTCACTTGCAGCTGCTGCCACATCATTCCTCTCACTGCTGCATCTAATTGCTTAGATAAATAAGCCTCCGGTCTGTGCTGACCCCCATGCTGTTGACATAACACCCCAGACATGTACCCTGCTTTTTCACACACCAATAAATCATAGTCAACAAGTCAAGTAAGTCATAGTAGGCAAGAGCTGAAGCTGAGGCTAATGCCTATTTCAAATATGTAAAGGTCTTATCATAATTGTCAGTCCAAGTCACATTGTCAGTCAAGTTTTTTACATGTATGTGTATGCTGTGCCTCTCTGTTTAATTTAGAATCCAAGCACGGCAGTAGCCAATCATTCCTAGGAAGCAAAACTTTTGCTGCTTTGTCTTGGGTCTGGGACAAGCAGTTATTGCTGAGATGCGAGATGCATCTAGGGCCCGACAGCCAGGAGTGAGTATATGACCCAAGTACTTCACTCTCTCTTGACAGAGTTGCAACTTTTGTTTGGAGACTTTCTGTCTCACACTGGCCAGGAATGTTAATTTAGCCACAGTGTCAATATGGCACACCTCACTCGACGGACTTGTTAGTAAAACATTATCGACATAGGTGATAATAGGCTTGATAACAGCAGAATGAATTTTCAGAGGCAAGATACCAGAGCTTTGTTTGAAACGGCCCCTGACTCTGTGTATCTTTGTGGCAAATGTGGCAAAATACCTTATCCTTTGAAAATAAACGCAAATCAAAACTAAAATATGGATCCGCTCTAATTGTAACTTATGCATTTTTATATCAATTACAGAGACAAACACGTTGCATTCAGAGTCAAACTTGAGTCACAACCACCTCCTGTTGTGCAGATAAGGAAAGCTGCTCAAAGATCTGTCTCTGCACAGGGGTGACTTTAACATAAACACAAAAAATGATGTATTTTGTGATGATAATACATAACCCAAGGTGTGTTGGACATGCGTCCAATCTTTGGCATTTACCACACCTCAACTAAATAAAAATCAACATGGGGATAATAATATTGAGTTTGCAAACAAATATGTCAGACCAGGTGACAGGTCTACTACATCTGCAGAGTAGCTTTACTTGTAATTACGCCAGCTATTTCATCTTAACTGTATGTCCTAATTGGTACCAAGTATTTTGGATCCGGGGTCTCATGAAAAGATTTCATCACAAAATGCAAGCACTCTGGAGTTTCCTTATCTTCCTGGACTGAGACTGGAGATGTTAATACTATACTAAGCTGTTTGCTAATGGTCCCTTTAAACCAACCCCATTATGTTTGAGTGAAATTATAAGATATCATTTACACAATAAGTCACAGTCCAGTAAATTTTCGGAGCAAACACTGCTGAGGAGGAATGCTGTTTTACTACATGTTCCTTACATTTAACTACCCATGGGTAAGGAACTCTCTCAAATATGAACTGATCTAATACTCCTGTACCATGCACTTTTCATTGTCATAAACTTACACTATCCTTCTTTTCTTTCAATCTATCTGCTCCTGTATCGTTCAAAAAGAAGAATATCCCCATTAACAGATGGGGATGAAGAGTCATATAGAGTCACCACACTGCCACCTGTGGTTGTATAGAGTAACCTGTGGTAGCTCTATACCAAACATATTGATGTCAATGGTGCATTTTGCCCATGTTCAGGGTGGAAAGTGAAAAAGAAAGATTTGCATAAGACAAGTCAAATTGTTTTTTTTTTTTAAAGAAAATATCATGGAGAATAAAGAAAAAAATATTTTAAAAAATCTTTGTATATTCCCACAAGGTGTTTAGGTGCTCTGAAAATGAGAACCAAAATGATTTTTTAGACTTCTAAGGTCTGCTGTTCAGACCCTGAAGGAATTTATTTTCTGTTCATTGTTTTTTGTGAGAGTGTTTCTACGTATCTCAGTAAGGAAAATAAATCAAGAGCCTATGTAAAGTACAAATATGTCTTCTGAAGGCTTAAACAGAGCCCAGCCAAAAACTCCAATTAAATTTGTATCAACTTTGAGGGACAGCTATGACCATGCAGGATTATCCAGACCAAACGTGACGATTTTGCTACATATTATTCCTATTTATGTACAAGCATGCAAAATTTGAGCCTCTTACATGGTTTAGTTCTTGCGCTGTGGGCTTGTGAACTTTGACAAAAAAAAGAGGCTGGACAAAATCGACACCCCCCTCCCCCTGTAAAACTGGCTGTATCTTGGAAAGTATTGATCTTACATAAGAGTAATTTTACAGTGTGTCTCCTGGGTAACATAGGTACACCTGGTAATTTTTTCAGAATTTTTTGAGACCTAAGTGCGTGGGCCCTGGTTGAATTGACGTGGAATGACCCTGCTCCTCATATCAGTGTCTCCTTGATGTTTTTATTTCCAATTACCTTACGCCTAAAATCAGAGCAAAACAAACAAATGTGATGACAATCTTATCAGATACCCAATGTTCTCAGGCCTATTTTACCAATGCACATAACCAAAATTACTACCTACGCATAGGCAGTAAGGTCACTACCACTATCACTGGCAGGAAATAGTGCACTCTTCCGCCTCAGCCTTAGGCAGGAAAACCCTCTACCTCCATCCCAGGTAGGAAAACCCTCTACCTCTATTATAGGTAGGAAAACCCTCCGCCTCACCCTTAGGCAGGAAAACCCTCTACCTCCATCACAGGTAGGAAAACCCTCTACCTCCATCACAGGCAGGAAAACCCTCTACCTCCATCACAGGTAGGAAAACCGTGTACACAACCACTACCCCTCTCATGGGTAGGCCTTCCCTATTTTACCAGCTTAAAAAGTGTAAAATCAGGGACTCACCACCACGTTGTCTGTGACCACCAAATCCAGTAATTACCGTATACGAGACACAGGAGGATTCCCTCTGGCCAGGCTGGGTGCCGCAGAGCAGTGTTTGTTGCCAATGAAGGCCTTCTCCCAAGATCACAAAGAGATCTCCCTCCAGTCGACATGGTTGGGTTCCTGCGCCTTTGGTCCTCCTCACTGTGCCTCATAGATAGGTAATCCCATCGTCGTCGCCATTAATGTGGTCAAAATTAATCCAAGACAACTGGTGTGAGACTGCAGCTTTATTCACGACCCCGGATACATGTTACCCACATGAAATGTCAAAGTAACAAGCCCACACATCTGTGGGTGAAGCCAACTCTTATACCCTTAACACACACCCACAGAAATCACAAGTTGTCACCCACCAGTGATCACCTAACCATCTGTTTTTTTAACAGAGATAAGAAATGTTTACCACCCCTCATCCTGAGGGTCACCCCTAGTTCGGTGACAGAGGGGTTATCTTAGCTTTCCTAAGTCAAAACATTCCAACATAGGGGTTTCAGATGGCACAAGGATCAGAGTAAGAGGATGGTAATTAGATTTCACTACATGTATGTAAGGTATACTAAACATTTAGTGAGAGACATATAAAAATTATCCCACAGCATGCGTTACGTTGCACTTTATAATGGCAAAGGGGCCATGCCCATGCTGCTCATTATACATTTCCCAAAGTAGGCATGAAAAAATGGAAATACATAAATAAATTTAGATTAAAAAAAGCAATAATTGCAGATAGAGACACGGCTTGTTCAGGAGTCTCGAAGCTCGAGTCCGAGTCAAGACTTTTGAGTGGAGTCGCAAGTCAAGTCTGAAGTCACTGTTTTTGCGACCTAAGTCCAAGTCCCTATCTTTTTTTACATTTCTATCCCTTTATTCTCTTTAATTCAAGTTCATAGCACGAAGCTGACATGCACTAGAAGAGCATTTATGCTTTATCAAGAATCAAATAAATTAGCGTGGCACCGCTCTAGATGTGTCATTAAATTAATTGTGCTATTTTGTGAGGTATAGAGAGATCTTTCGTTGTCACACACAAAGTGCACTTAACTGTTGTTCTTCATATCCTAGTTGTCTCTGACAAATTGAAAATAATGAGTGTGGGTTTATGTCCATCGACATCTTTTTTTTTTTTTTCTCCTCTGTTGTTCTCGCAATGTTGTTTGCGAATATGTATCAAAACATAACACCACTTAATTTCAGGTTAAAATGCATTGTAATGCGCTTTACTGAAGTTTGTACCGAGTAAAATATTACCCTTTTTTTTTGTAATGCCTTGCATTACCGCGTTACAGCAAAAAGCAATATATTACTAGCCTAGAAATCTAGACGCACCCTAGTGGCGGCAAATTAATTTGCTCAGCCTGTACGTCTAGTATCAAACTATAGGAATTTCTATTGGCTGACGCCGTGGACGTCATCCAATGACAGCGCTCTCTTTTGTTAGAGAGTCTTAAGGCGGGCTTAACAAGATGATGACAGTCCTACGACGGTGAACAACAAGGAAGGTGACTATGGCGAACGAAGAGCGGTTGTTTGAATCGGCGTTGGCGTCAACTTTGGAGGAGTTGGACTTGTGCTTGAGCAAGACAATGCACTTAAGTCATTCCTTTCGAAGAAGGAAGTATTTTTTGCCGACGTTTTGCCGACCGGATACGGATATGGTCGTAGCGCTGGCCTATTGCATGCCTAGGCAGTTTGAAAGACAATTCTCTGCCCGCCCCCTGGATTAAGCAAGGTGAATGGGTCGATTCCCGACTATACATGTACATTTCAATAATATAGGATGGCCCGCCAGGCTAATATATTACAGTAATTACATTACTTTTGTAACTCCTTACTCCCAACACTGATTATGACCGCCGCCAGCGTAGCTTGGCCCCCCAAAACCCAGAAAATGCAGTTTTTCCTAAATAACTACCTGAACCGTGGCACTGAGGATGATGAAATGTGTACGGTATGTTGGTCTCAAGGGCCCGCATCAACCAGGCCCATAACCACTCATTTGTAACCCCAAAAAAAAAGAAAACGAAAATGCAATATTATACTGTTTTAATCAGCCCTATCTTCAGTTGAGATGTTCTGAACTGCACCAAATTTCATGTGTATGATACAAGCATACACAAAAGTAGCAAGAGTAGGCGATGGAGTAGGAGATGGAGACAAATTGAAAAACATGATTTGTTTTCGTGGAGAGGATGTACAGGACTGAGCGGCAGTCCTATTTTGTACATCTAGTCATAGAAAGAGTCTGTAGACAGCCTTGCTGACAAACTACCTTCAAATGTGTGAAATAAATACTATTGTGTGCTTTCATGCATAGGCACTGGGATGAGTTTCAAAGTAGACGGGCAGGATGATGATGTAGTAGCCTGGGGTGCATTTCCTGTACAACTACGGAGGTTAGCTTTTTACTAACATGGTACCATTCATCATTCAGTAAGAATATAATAAGAGTTGAAAGGTAGTAATAATAATAATACGTTTTATTTATATAGCACCTTTCTCAGACTCAAGGTCACTTTACAAAGTCAGCACAAACAGAGCAAGACAACACAAAAACAAACAGACAGTAAAAAAAAGGGCATTTGCGATGAGTCAAGTGGTGGCGGAAGGTGAAAAGTGTTTCTGAAACAGAAAGGTCTTGAGGTGAGCTCTGAAGAGAGGAAAGGGGGGACAGTCACGGAGGGATTGAGGGAGGGAATTCCAGAGCTTAGGGGCCATGGCGCTGAAGGAGCTGCTACCCAGGGTAGAGTTCCAGAGCTTAGGGGCCATGGTGCTGAAAGAGCTGCTACCCAGGGTAGAGTTCCAGAGCTTAGGGGCCATGGTGCTGAAAGAGCTGTGTGTGTGTGTGTGTAGGGAGGGATTGAGGGAGGGAATTCCAGAGCTTAGGGGCCATGGTGCTGAAAGACCTGCCACCCAGGGTAGAGTCTGGTGCGGGGGACAGAGAGGAGGTTTTGATTAGAGGATCTGAGGGATCGGGGAGGAGTGTAAGAGATCAGAAGGTCACAGAGGTAAGGAGGAGCAAGGTCATGGAGGGCTTTGAAAGTGAGTAGTAGAATTTTGAATTTGATTCGGGACAGAACCGGTAATCAGTGAAGCTGAGAGAGAATAGGGGTGATGTGCGCAGATCTCTTGGTATGAGTGAGTAGTCTGGCTGCAGAGTTCTGAATATATTGTAGTCTTTGAAGTGTTTTAGTGGGGAGGCCAATGAACAGGAAGTTGCAGTAGTCTAGGCGGGATGTAATGAAGGAGTGAACCAGGGTCTGTGCATCGGTGGTAGAAAGGAAGGGGTGAAGGCGGGCAATGTTCCAGAGGTGAAAGAATGCAGTTTTAGTGAGGAGGGATTTAATGTGATGTGGGGGTCGCAACTGAGTGAGGAGGGATTTAATGTGATGTGGGGGTCGGAACTGAGTGAGGAGGGATTTAATGTGGGGGTCGCAACTGAGTGAGGAGTCAAGCCGTATGCCAAGGTTTCTGACAACAGGAGCAGATTTGACAAGTGTACCATCAATGTTCAGACTGAGCAAGTGTCAACTGTAGTAAAACATTTAAAAGTGCTAGTAACACATTAAATGCTTTTTGGGGGAAATATCTGGTGTGTGGACATAGGGCATCCTTGGCCATTGATGGATAGCGTGGATTAACACAGTCATGTACAGCAGGCCAGGTTTGCAAATCAGACCATCAGACATGCAGAAATGAACATTGTAAGAGATAAGTGAGCACTACACAATTCACAGTGGCAGACAACATACTGTAAGCTAACTGGATAATTAGCTAGAAGGAGCGTTTTCTAGATGTAAATGTTTTTGCCAGTAGGTTGCGTCATGTCAACCCAACACCTTAACAAAGACTTGGTAGGTTAGTAATGCAGGCTTGAGAGATCAGGGGCCTATTGCACAAAAGCAGAATTAAGACATCCGAGATAAGTTACTGAGCTGCACTCAATGAATCCAAAACAAGAGCGTACAGGCTTAATTGGTTGCACAACGAGCAAGCCAGGATGAGCAGACATGGATTCATCAAGCCAGGTGAAACCTATCCTGGATAATTGCGCGCTCACGGCTCCCTCAAATAGACCCCGCCACCGATCACAGATCATCTGTTTAGGAGAATATTGCAACTAGTGCCGCGACCACCACGCACAAAATGGTTAGGCACTCCCGTGACGTCACATTGTCGCTTGACAGGTCGGGAATGGCGAGTATGTAAAAGTTCATTAAAAAGTCAACTGAAGCGCTTAATAGCAACACATTTATTTGATTTGGGTCCTTTGCAGAACAGTATTCTAAAGCCTTCTGTTGAGTTGTTTATTAGTCTTGTCTCAGAAAGATCATGTAAAATCAGCAGCAGCATTGAGAAATGTTATGTAGACCTACATTCTGATGTTTTGTTTTTTATTGTAGCTTGTCATGATGAGATTCATCTGGATGCTATGTGTGTGTAAAACATGGAAAAACAAGTCGACATAAAACAGGAAGCCAGTCTGAAGAGGCAAAGGTATGCTTCTGAGCACATGATGCGAATTATGTTATTTGAATAAGCTGCTTAGTCATCTGTTCTTTGCTCACAATAAATGTAATAGTTAAAAAATAGTTTAAAAATGTTTTTATCTTCACGTTGTGAGTTGACTTGCTGTGTAGCATTCTGTTAGAGGTGGACAAAGTACACAATTCCTTTACATAAGTAAATGTATAGATACTGTGTTGCCCCCTGCAGGTAACCCCCAGAACCTAGTCAACGTTAGACGCTTCTCAGACGTAACCCTAGGCCTAGGCAGTTAGGACCCACGATACCCCCAAGAGGTTATTGCAGGTAGCAGGGACCTACTGTCGAGCGAAGTTGCACGTCTTCCCTCAGTGGCGCAGATAACCTATTACTCCTATTTTATATAAATATCCCCCTTGGAAGTTGATCCGTAGAGGATTTATTGGGATGCTATAAAATAAGGAGCAGCTACGCCTAGGTCTCGGACAGTTGGCTAACGTGCAAAGATGTTTGACCCTAGAGATTATCTAGAGACACAGGTTATAGGCTACTTCTTGCTCAGGTTTTATAAGGATCGAGATTTTATTACCGTCCTGCAGTACTAAAGTCCAACTAACCCAAGTCTTAGACAGAGCCGATGAATAACCACAGAAGAGTCAAGTTATCTTCCCCTCCTGCTGGAATTCGTAGAAAAACCAAGAAAAGACACAAATACTGCTTGAAGAATTGGATGCCAAGGTTAAATGAGTTCTTTACTTTTCAGCACTTTGGTGATGTTACAAAATCTTGGCGTAATATCCACTTGCAGGTTACAATGTTGTAGAAAATGGAAAAAGAGTAAATCCACAAAATAGGAAAATAGTAAATCCACAAATGGAGAAGAGATTACAATAAAAATGGTAAATCCACAAATGGAGAAAAAGGGAATATAAGGAAAAAAGTAAGTCCTCAAAAAGGGGAAAAATCAGCTGATTGTCTTCTGCAGTCACTCTCTGTCGGAGAAGCAGGTCTGATATCTGCAACAGGTTCCACGGAGTTTCGGTCCGCGACTCAGCCTGGCACGACGTCCAACACTTCTCAACGAATTTCGGAAGATGAATTCTAACAACCGCACGCGACATCATAAAGCAAAAACCCAACGAGTTGAAGGAAGGAAAAAAAGAAGAAGCCGCCCCAATCATTTGGTTCGACCCCTATTTATACTAGGTAGACTTGACCTCCCCCACACATTCCTAAGGCAAATCAATCCTACTTTCCCACGACAGTTTAGAACCTTCTAGAAGTTCCCACGATAGCTGGGAATATCCTCAAATACATTCTAGAAGTCACTGATCTTAACCAACAATTTAAAATGACACACATTACTTCTCCGGGTTACATTTCGGAGATGCAACATTACATTCAGTAATTATGGTTTAGATAGTTTCAGAAGTTACACAAACAGTTTACATTCAACGATAATTATAGCAATGTGACACATTACATTTAACAACGTACACTTACAGTCATCAAGAGAGTTTGGTTACATTCTTACAGGTTACAAACACTTATGGCATTACAATGCAATCTGAATACATTCATTTAAACAGTTTTGAGACATACAATTCTCTGAGTACATAATTCCCTAAACTTTACAATGTCAGGCTACTAAAGTACTTGTATTGATACATTTCATTCATCGCACTTTATTATTTATTATGAGGTCATTGTTTGCAGTTATAGTTCATTTTCCATTCTTTAATTCACATTCAATACTCATCAAGTATTTCTGAGGTCAGGGCAATCTGGTTTAGTAATCCAGCACATTGTTCATCATCTGTTACAACACATTCATCCACTTCTACTTCCACTTTCAGGTGAACTTAATTCAAGAGTAGGTTGCAAGGTCATTGGTTTAACATTACGATTCAATTCCTGGTTAGTTTCTTTCCTAATTTGCCTAATCATATTTTCTAGGTCAGACAGATTACCTTGATAGCTAACGCTGAATCTAGCCTTTCTGCCTTTTCGCCTTGTAAGACGTATTGGTTTTGTGCTACCGCTCTGTGGTCCATATGGATGGTGTTCAGGCAACACGTCAATACACCTTAGATATTACTCCAATACAAGTGAATGTTTCAATCAAAGATTAGTACTTCAGGCACTCAGTTTACTCTTTGATTGAAGCTGCCTTAAAGAAGAATTCCGGTGTGATATTGACCTAAAGAAACATGATACCGAGTGTGAACGTATGTCTCATAGCTCATCTCCGCTTGTCCCTTGCACTCCAAGATCTGGCGCTAGTTAGCTGATGCTACCTCCCAACAGGTTTTCAAATAATTCTGTGGAAATGCATGGATTCCAGTTGCTTCCAGTAGCAGCAGTGCCGGTTCAGACCTCCATGGGGGCCTAAGCAAAATCCTGCTAAGGGGCCCTCCTACCTGAACTTTGAGCGCGAAAATGTAACCATTTTTTTACAATATCGTCTGACACCTCAGTGCTCCCAATACAATCATCCCCACCCCATTTTGGATGTCTATGGAAGTTACCAAATATAGTGTTTTTCCCTATAAAGGACTAGGAGAAAGAAACATAATTGTGTGTGAATCACCTTCACACAGCAATAAATGCCCCGTTTCAGTGTCTGGGCTGTTTGCTTTTGATGCTTGCTGTAAATATCCCCTTGCAAAAACTAACTGCAGTTTTTTCAAGTACAGTTCAGTTATACCACAGTAGGCTACAGTGCAGTATAGTATTTTCATGTCCAAAATACTGCATTTCTGTAGTAAAGTACAGTACTATGCATTTTTTTGTGTCTAAAATACTGCATTCCCTGCATAAGAACTGCAAATATTTTCTCCAAAACTGCGGTTTTCATACTCAGAAATCTGCAGTTTGACACTTGAAGTAATGCCGTTTTTTTGTAAGGGTCTGGTTGTGCTAGTAGCCTACTGGCTGACTGTTCTTCACCTGTGTGTCTGTAGAAGGCTACTTGCCAAAGACATAAGCTATGAACTGGCTCCCCTGATTCTCTTATTATTTCAATATTTTTTTCAGACTGCTTTGAAAACCTAGGACAGTACACTGAGGGACTTCGTTTGACAGAGGGATCTGTACCTACTGTCCGTGGCAAGTCACAAGATGGGAGACATGTAAGTACTTTCAAATAATGACTTTTGTGTTTCTATCGCAGTTATGCATGAACTAACGTTAGGTTGTTCGTGTTTTGTCATTTAGCACAAGCTAACGCAAAAATTACGGCTAACGTTAGCCCTACATCTGCTTGGAGTGAGCATTTTCTCCATTCCAAATTGCAAATGCAGCACACAGCCGATCGAGTCATATTTGACAATCCCAGTCAATAATATCTGAAAGTAATGATTGTTAAAATGTTGTCTAGACGCTAGACCTCCATTAAATATTGTCATGTTATCCACAATTGAGGCGACCAACAGCTAAAAGCCCTTAGTATGAGCTAATGTTAGCTTGTAGCCTCACTTTATAACGTTATCCAGTGTTTGCACATTTCCCCTATAGCTCTATTTCATTTAAGCTGCAAGGGTTTGTCACAATTTGTAGTCGTTTTGTCCTTAATGATGAGGAGTTAGATATGGTTATGTTATCTACAATGAAGGTGGCCAGTAAGCTCTTAGTCTAGGCTAATGTTTGCTGTTGTAAATAAAGAGACATATAGTACTGACAGTGCAAGAAGTTGTAGCCTCAGTTTTTAGCTCAAAGTAAACGTGCATATTATGTGCATGCCATTATTTTCATGTTTGGTTTTCTCTTTACTGCGCAAGACTCTACCTGGCTGCTCTGCATTACAATGAGGATGCTGCACGAGACCAGGCCACCTTCTCCTCTGGGGACCCTCTCTACAGGATGCATTTCCCAAAGTACAGGAAGGGAGAGTGCAGGGTGAAACCCATCAAAACCGAGACAACATTACATAATTTTTTATTTATCAACAATAAAAGATCTGTTCATTTTGCATGCTATTGCACTATGGTGTCTTTACAATGAACAAAACAATAAATAAATGTACAATGAAATACTTTACAAACTATGTACATAGTTACAAAGTGTGAAATATTGCACAGGGTATGTGGAAGACTTGATGGGCTTCATCATGGGCGAGGTCTTTGTGGACCAAGAAGCATACAGGGAGGAACTCCTGAAAATAAGCAAAAAAAACTCTGTCCTCAGAGTTTGAGCACCCAGAGAAGGAGGAGGTGATCGCCAACTACAGTATGTGTCTCGCTTCAATCCAGGGGAGGCAGTTTGAAGCCCACGTATTGTCCTTGGCTGTCAGGAAACTCCCGACGAACACGCAGGACCACACATGACGGGATGACGACCCTTATTCTGCATCCAACGAATCCCCAACACCAACTGACAAAGCTCCTGTAGGCAAGCTATCTGTAACGACTAAAAAAAAAAAAAAAAACATCGCAGTAGTTAGCAGGTTACATAATCTGTCAGTTCTGTCAAAAGTGCAATTGTCATATTGCATATGTCATGTTTTATTTCTGTTTTGTGTAATAAATATATTGTAATGTCTTAAATGTGTCACGAGCGTATGTTTGATACCTGCTGAATTTGCAGACAATAGCCACACATAAAAAGAAAGAAAACTGTTGGGGCATGTGTTGGTGTGTAAGGCCATTAGTGACCTATGAACATTAGGAAGACTAACATCTGCTCTTGCTGATAAAAACGGTAGCCTGTCACTTCTCATAAACACTGGGAAAAACTAATAAGTAGCTTAATAAATAACACATACTGCTCTATTCCCCGTAGCCGTAAGGCCCCATGGTCAGCTCTGTATATTGTTGCGTTTTGTGTCCACTCTGGTGTATACGGGGCTCCCGTAACACAGTAGAGATCGCTACTCCTGTAGGTGTGGGTGCGCTCGGCTTCAGACTGTGAGGATTTCACAGGGTAAAAGAGGAGGTGTGTGTTTTGTGACTACTCTGGTGTCCAAAGGGGCTCCCTTTAACACAGTTGAGATTGCTACTCCTGTTGGTGTTCGTCTTTGGACTGTGATAATATCACAGGGTAAAAGAGGAAGTATCTTTCAGTGTGTGTGTCTGGTGCGAGGGCCCCTTTTCGACGGGTTTAGGCTGTACAAGAAGATTGACTTGATGGAGAGGCTCTCCCTATCTGAATCAAAATCCCTAATTTGGGGTTTAGGGGCTAAGGAAAATAGACCACTTCAGAGTCTCCCTCTATCTCTTAGTCGCTATTCCCTGTTCCCTTCGACTTGTACTTCAAAATGTGGTTAACTTCACTAAAAGAGGAAGAAATTCTGAGCTGTATTTGCAAGAGTTGTTTGTCATCAAAATCTGAGAGAGGTCAGAAACACACTACGGACGTTCGTCTGGTCGTCCAGATTTGAGAGAAAATCAACTACCCTATTATTTGGGGATTCTTGCCAAAATTAAATTAAAGCTCCTTTTTAAATGACAGTTCTTGTAACATATAAGAACGTCAATTGACCACAACGGATCTATAACAATTTAGATTCTATCTATAAATACACTTGACACGTGATGTGCATTTAGACCACAACGGGTCCTAGACTTTAGCTTCACAAACAATTTGACGCGCCAAATAAATTTGCTAACAAAGCCTTTTTGTTTTTTTTGTCTGTAAAATAAAAATTAGGTGACTCCCAATAAAACCATGGCTGAAAGCATCCTCTGCGCGTCCTCGTAGTGTTCATGTGTCCTGTGTGTCCATCAGTTGTCCACCACCACAACAGTGTGTATCTCAAACAGGAGATCAGCATGGCCTCCACCCATCCCCATCCCCGCCATCAACACTCTTTAGTTGCAGTCAATATCAGATATCAGTGTATATATATATATATGTATGTGTGTGTGTGTGTATGTGTGTGATTGTATTGTGTATGTGTGTGATTGTATTGTATATGTGTGTTTCTGACAGCGGCAGTAATCTTGAATAAATCTTACTCATAGAAATAGAATCCTGTCATGCATATTAAATTTTCCAAATATTTCTCAAACACGTTCTGTCAGACATGAGGCTGAGTGTGTGTTGTGCCTGTGTCACCTTGTGACGCCTAATGAAATGTTAATGTTTTCATCAGTCGGGTGCTCAGAGAGCTGAAGGAGCGTGTTGATTACATGTACGCTGAAGGAGATTTTTTCCCCCCCCCCTGTGAGTGCGCAGCCTCTGTAAGCATCTGTCTGGGCAAACTCACCAGCCATCACTAACTAGAGGCTGGAGTCTCGCGGGCCCCTTCATCAAGCTGACTGGTTAAATCTGCTGAGGTGGAGGGCGGTGAGGGAGAGCGAGAGAGCATGAGAGAGAGTTGTTCACCGTGCCTCACTGCATTCTGATGTGTAGATATGATCAGAGCGTCGGAGGGGACAGGAGGAAGGCCGGTGCGAGTCAGACCCACACCCAGAAGCACCCTGACCAGCGTGCTGCAGTTCCTTGGTGAGTCCGCTGTCCCGCATGCGATACCACAAACACTCAACGTCGCCCCCTATAAGTGGGGGCTGGGGCTGCTCGGTTTGGTTCATGTTGAAGTGATGCAGTGTGTGTGTGTGTGTGTGCTTTGTTTGTTTACGTCAGAGTCCCGCCCAGCCCCCCACGGATTGAGGCCCCCGAGGACCCCCAGTCTGCAGGTGCAGCCTCCGCGTCGTCTGCTCTCCTCCCTGCTCAGTCACGGGTCACTCAGCATGCTGGGGAAACGCAGCTACCAGCACCACAGCCGGCCAGAGGCGGAGAGGAGGGGAGCCACCGCAGCGCAAGGTCAGCCGATCCTGTCCTCTGCATTTCCTTAGACACATACCGGTATACTTCATGTCTCATGTTTTGTTTCTGCTCTAATAGATAACCCAGGACACATTGTAGGACCTGTTCTCTGACAAAAGGACCCTGAACAAACTAATCAACATCTTGGACAATGAGTGTCACCCACTCCACATCACTATTGTTAAGCAGAAGAGCCTGATCAGCTGGAGACTTCGCTCACTGCCTTGCACAACTGACAGACTGAGAAAGTCATTTGTCCCCAGGGCCATTGAACTGTTCAATGCCTCACTTAAGGGAAGAGGAGAGATAGACTTCTCTGCATAGTCTGTCTGCCTCTTCACCCCCTCCATGTTTGGTACTGTCTGTCCACTAGCCACTTGTACCACTGTCTTTATGCCTCACTCTGCTATATTAGCACATTAGCACATATGCATACCCCCCCCCCCCCCCCTCTATGCCACAGCCGAACTGTGGCCACACTTATACATTTTCTTAAATAGTTAAATATATAGATATATAGACTTTACTTTACTTTATTTCTGCATTGTTGCACTGTTGACTTACTCATTTGCACTATCACCATGACCACTATCACCATGGCACTACCACCATGACACTCATTCACACAGAGCACCTTAGAGCACCTTACCATACCTTACTATGCACAGAGAATCACAGGCTCAGTCCCTGCCTCAGTCATTGCAAGCGCCTCTGATTTATTAATCACCACTATGTGGATACTGTTTTTAGAATTGATTTAGATTAAGTGTTAGTATAATTTGTATTTTTGTAATTTGTATTTTAGTATATTTTTATATATTGTATTAAGTGTTAGTATAATTTGTATTTTAGTATATTTAGCATATTCTTTATCTTCTACTGTCCTTACTGCTTAGTTGTGTTTTTATATTATATACTTTAATTACTCTTTCTGCTGTTAAAGAATGTGTTTGTGTTGTATGTATGCTGCTGCTGACCTTGAATTTCCCCTGGGGATCAATAAAGTATCTATCTATCTATCTATCTATCTATTTAAAAGCAAACTCAGTTCAACTTTATAAAGATGGCACAACTGTTCACAGTATTTTAGCTGTGAGCACAAAAGCAGTCACTGGTTAAAAAGCCTTCATTAATCCAAGGAATGTTGCATATATGCTAAAGCAACATAAACAAACATGAAAATAGAATCACCAGTCTAAAGTGTTCTACGTTTGCATACATATTTTCAAATTATTGAGTCTTGCTATAAATGCAGGTGACATTAAGAAGTCTGTTGGTGCCACTATAGCATTTGCATAGATAAGCTTGGATGGTTCTCTGAAAATAGATTCCAAATGTTCAGCCACCTTCCAGAAAATATAAGATTTAACCTGAAACATACTGACATGCATTTGGCATTTTAAAATGTTTTCTATTTTTCATTATACATTTGGTCTCATGTTTCTTGATTTCTGAAAATAATTTCAGATTATTTAAGTCCAGGAGCAGATAAGCTGTTGTTACCAGTCCGAGCCTGGGCCTATCCGTCTTTTTCCATAGACGGCAACTCACTACTCGTAGGCCTATCTGCTCGCTCAGCGCTCACGGCGCCCCCACTCCCTCTTCTATGTCAAAATTCTATGATGGAATCTTATGAGATAGGGCGCCTAGTACTCTAGCCTGTTAGTCCTCTAAAATGTTATAGACCATTGATAAAATGTTGAAATTATTTAGAAATGATTCAGCCCCATCATGCTTTTTTAGCCACTGGGTCTATTTGCTTGAACCATGAATCAGCCCATCATATGTTTTAGTTCAAAACTTTTGAAATCAAACTCTGCCAACTTTATGAAGAACGCAACTGTTCACTGTATTTTAGCTGTGAGCACAAAAAAGCAATCAAAAAAAACCCTTAATTAATCCAAAGAATTTTGCATATATACTAAAGCAACATAAACTAAATAAGGAAATAAAATCACCAGTCTAAAATAAAGTCAAAACTACTGTGTATTTGCATACATATTTTGTCATTTAATATGAATCAGTTTAGATGCAGGTGACAATAAGAAGTCTGTGGGTGCCACTAACATTTGCATGGATAAGCTTGGGTGGTTCTCTAAAAATAGATTTCAAATGTTCAGCCACCTTCCAGAGTTTATAGAACTTATCCTGAAACATAATGTGAACAATTGCCTTTCAAAAATATTGACATGCATTTAGCATTTTTAAATGTTTTATTCATTTAGTCTGTCAAAAACATGTTTTTGCAGACTTTCTTAAATGGCTTTATAGTTGAAATTGGCAGACTTTCTTAAATGGCTTTAGATTCAGTTTCTCAGTGGTGAAAGGAGGCAGGCATATGTGTGTCACTGGAATGTCAGAACCCTGATCATCCACCTACACCTGATTTGTCCAGGAGCAGTATTTGCATAGAAGGCTATTTTGCATAAATTAAAAGTGTCCGTGTACTCAGAGGGTTTTTAGTGTGACCTGCTCTTGGGCTCTCAGACAGCTTGGTTTAGGTCATTCTTGATGATGAAGTCCAAAATGAACATGTTGTTTAAAGTGATATTGCTCTGGACACTTATCTACATCCAAGGTAAGATGTACAGCTGTTAACATTTATGACTGAAAAGAGCAAGCTTGCATTTTTAAAGATGCTCTGCAGAGTTGTTATGAATGTGTGTGTTTTTCTTTTGTTTTGTCTTCAGAATGCAGGGGGCAGTACACACTGACTCAGACTCCATCAGTATTACCTGCTGTTGCTGGACAAACAGTCACCCTGAACTGTAAAGTCAGCAGTAATGTTTATAACAACAACTATCTGCACTGGTACCATCAGGTATCTGGAGAGCCTCCTAAACTCCTGATTTACCTTGTTAGCACTCTCCAGTCAGGCACTCCATCTCGATTCAGTGGCAGTGGATCTGGAAGTGCTTTCACTCTGACCATCAGTGGAGTCCAGACTGAAGATGCTGGAGATTACTACTGTCAGAGTTACCACAGTGGTGGTGTGTTCACACAGTGATACAGAGCCGTACAAAAACCTCCCTCTGCGAGAATACACATGACTGCACTGCTGCAGCAGAGACTTTCAGCAGGTGTGAGGGGTGTTCAGTAGGGTAATACATTTGCCATTTCAAAGAATACACATGACTGCACTGCTGCAAAATAATACACACAAATGTTATTGAAAATGTGTAGACTTTGAGTTTTAGATGAAATACAAAATATGACTGCAGGAGGGGACACAGTGGTACACAGAGGCTGTACAAACAGAAGCAGCACAAACACCTCCCTGACTCAGAGACATGACTGCTCTGCTGCTATTTGGGCCTGTCACAAGAGCTACAATAGGAGATCATGATTTAGGGTCAAGACCTGATAAGAATGTATATATTGTTACAGAAACCACAAAATTTAATTATTATCCAGTTTAAATGTCATACATCACACAGTTCTTCTGATTATTTTCAAGAAATAGATTGTAGACAACAAAACAAATTTTATTAAAAATGAGGTTGAACAGTGGCCTCCACTGTGCAATTTCCAAGACTATTGGTATTAACTTTAACTTCATGCTTTGAATAGAAAAGAAAAAAACAACAGATGAAGTGGATTTGTCATCCCACATGACTCCACACAACCAAATGGCTGCTGCATCATATCAAACTCACCACACTGTAAGTCCAGTAAAGGCTGAGATCTCAGGATCCAAATACTGTCAAGGGGATCATGGTGGAGGTGTATTTCCATATCAATGAATCAGCACAAAAATCTCACTAAGACTTGTTTGCACCGTGTTGATGTATTAGACCCCCTCCCCCTTCAAACAAGTCTGAAATGATGAGAACAGATTAACCAGCCAGTATTAGTGATGTTTTCAATAAGTTCCTGATCCGTTAGCTGTTTTTAGTGAGTATTTGCATGAGAATACTTTGCATTGGCAGCACAGCCTACATGCATCAGTGCTCAGGATGATATTTAAAGATCCTCAACCATCTGAACATCTTGTGAATGAGAACAACTGTGGTATTTTGTAACAATGACCTTCATCACCTTCATCCTGACAATGCTCCTCTGTCTACATGGTACGTATCAAATATTGTATTTTTTTTAAAATGTTTTTGATGCTTCATTCAGATAATAAAACTATTTTATGTAAGCAGATGTATGTGTTACAAGATAAGAACGTAGTTTGAATTTACTCCACAGGATCCAGAGGTCAGTACACTGTGACTCAGACTCCAGCGGTGAAAGCTGCATCTGTGGGGGACACGGCCATCCTGACCTGTAAAGTCAGCAGTGCTGTGTACACTGTACAGGCATAGTAGTTATGGAGACTGGCTTCACTGGAATCAACAGAAGCCTGGAGGAGCTCCTAAACTTTTGATTAAATATGCAAGCAAACCACATTCTGGAACCCCATCTAGATTTCAAGGGAGTGGATCAAGCACAGAGTTCACTCTGACCATCAGTGGAGTCCAGACTGAAGATGCAGGAGATTACTACTGTAAGAGTTACCACTGGTGGCAGTCTGAGGGTGTTCACACAGTGATACAGAACCGTACAAAAAACCTCCTTGTGCCAGACTACACATGAGTGCAGTGCTGCAGCTTTGAGTCTCTGCAGATGGTGTGCTGTTCATATGAGCAGTGAGAGTGGGCTGCACACACGTATCCTCAGCAAGTTCCTGGACACTATGAAGAGTTCTGCTCAGGCATCATCAGGCCGAGCAGTGCCAGTCCAGGGGGAGAGGCTGAAGGCCAGCTACCGACAGAGCAGCGAGAGCCACAGGTGGGGAGAAGTATAAGTCTAGTATACGTATGTAAGTATATATACTCTTTTGATCCCGTGAGGGAAATTTGGTCTCTGCATTTATCCCAATCTGTGAATTAGTGAAACACACTCAGCACTCAGTGGACACACAGTGAGGTGAAGCACACACTAATCCCGGCGCAGTGAGCTGCCTGTCTCTGCAGTTTATCCCAGCACTTCAGCTGTGAATTCGGGTTGAAACACCCTCGGTTACAAGTCCTCAGTGGAGGCCACCACTGCCCCAAAATTGAGGTGACCGGGTGACAGTGGAGACCCGGCATCATGCGGATTGAACTGCAATGCAACAATTCTTCATGTGCTTCGGGGGCGTCTTCTCCATAGTGCTACGGGGTATAAGGAACCAAGATAAGGACTCTGGGCCCATTTCCAGTAGAGAAGAGCTTGTGTAGGACTTTGCCATTTGTATGAGCTTGTTGCATTTCTTATTATTCCCATTCATTGGGAGTATTTTGATGGCTCAGCTGTTTACCTTTGTGCACCAATACATTGCCATTCAGAGTATTGTGTGTTTTAAAGGGGAGTGGCCTTTAGTTGTGTGTTAGTCAGCATTACCGTACAAACTTTGTAGTATTGGTATATGTTGTCAGTGATACATACCATGTAGACAGAGGAGCACTGTCAGGATGAAGGTCATCGTTGTGAAATAACACAATTTGTTCTGGGTACCTGAGATTATCAGCCCCAACATCATAGTGACAGCTAACGGTATGCCGTCTAGATCGGTCAAAACTTTAATTCCTTTGAGTACCACCCCAATGTCCTCCGGTTCCTTTGTTCTCTCAGGACGTAAACCCCAACAGTTGTCTTCAATGACATCAACCTCATCCATGCCCTGAATTAGGCAGATAAATGCACATAACAGTAAGAAAATGAGACCCTCTAACAAAGCCCTATTGAGAAATTAATGGACAGGCCTAATGACAATATAAACCTAGACAGATTAAAGAGGATCTAAGAAAACCCATCACATGGTGAGATATCATGCTAGCAACATCCAGGACTTTGCAAGAATGGTATGCAGGATGTTGCTAATCGTACATTATTGAAATTCCAGGCTGAAAGAGAGGCCTGGAACGGAGCAGAAATCATGTTTTTTTTTCACCACGTGATTTGTTTTCCTAGATCCATCACATTTATTAAAATTGGTACGAGACCACTACAGAAAGTAGGCTTGTCTGAAATATTACATTACTACATGGGTTTGGTCAATAAGCATTGATGATTGAACAATCAGCATTCTGTGGGCTTATTCCTGAACATACTGCTATTATGGACTGAAACTTCTTCCACAAAAATGTCAAACATTTTAAAATGAATACTCTGACCAGTTTACACATTCATTTTACAATGGCCTTAATTTAAACGTTAATTCTTATTACTAAATGAATCATCAGCTTAAGTAAGCAAGTAATACAATAAGTAGCACCAATTGATGTACACATTCCTGCACAAGGTTTTCAGGGTCTTCCCCGTGTAGCAGTCCCTTCAGGAGACACTCTCGGCCAGCATCTATATCACACTGAAATAAAAATATTATTGATTAGCACGTTAATCCAAGTTTCATTTAAGTCAACCACTGCTGTAAACGACCATATGAAAAAAGAAAGAAAAAGTTAGAAAAATAGATAGATAGATAGATAGATAGATAGATAGATAGATAGATATTTTACTCATCCCAAGGGAAATGATAGGATGTGAAGAATAATAAAATAATAATAGAACAATATGTGAAGAAGTATCAACATGATCAAAATTGTTAGCCTCTGTAAGGTTTGCATGATTAAGACCCTGCATCACTCACATCAGTAATTTGCTCAATCATTGCTTGGAGACAGGAACTTGGATTGAAGTGGGACAGTCGCTATACAATGGGAAATTTGATCCATGAAGTGTCATAGAATTGACCACACAATATTTAGTACTAGATGACAATTAAATATTTTAACCTTTGCAAAAAGATGGAAAGCTACATGGAGCCCCCGAGGTGACATGGCAAACAAATCTGGATGAGGAAAATAAAATCTAATTGAGGGGAAAAAATTGGCTGAGGAAGAAGACATTTTGGTTGGGTGAAAAAATCAGGATGATAGAAGTAGACGGTAATGTCATACCAGAAATGTCCTGTAGGTGGCAATATAGATAGTAGAAAACAGGAGCCATTTTATTCCTCATTTAGACCCCCCACCCCTTTTTTTCATAATTTTCATCATTTTTCTGCCATGTCACCTTGAGGGCTCCGTAGAAATCTAGTGATTTTACTGGATGACTTGGATGACATTCCATTTTTTACTTTGATGATGCCTGTGCACCTGCATCAATGTATGCTTGAGACATCATGTCACATTTTGAAACGCAATTTGAGCTACTATTTTGGGTTACTGAAAATGTGCTGTGGAAATGGAGGCAGCATTTGCATATAGACTCAAGAGATGATTATTTGCTCAAGTCTAACACCTGATGTTCACCTGATGCATGGATTCCAGTTGCTGCTATGGAAGAAACTGGAATCCATGCATTTCCACAGAATTACTTTTGGAATCTGATCCCTTATCATACAGTACCTGTTCATTCTTACTCGTCGCTCGACTTATCGTGACTAAATTCAAGATGGCTGCAAATGCTAAACTTCGTGAGGGTAGTCTGCATGTTTGCATGGCTAGGCCAATGCCGAGGCACCCCCATTGAAAAAGCTTTTGGTAGCATCGGCTAACTAGCGCCAGATTTTGGAGTGCAGGGGACAAGCCGAGATGGGCTATGACACATACGTTCACACTCGGTATCATGTTTCAACACACTTTAGGTCAATAGCACACCGGAATTCTCCTTTAATGTTCTTCTGTGTGTGATTGTTGCTTTTAAAATACAGAAGTATGAAGTGTACACTTTTCAAGAACAGGATTGTAATAATCCAAATTTATGTGCAAACTAATAAAAGCCAATAAATTCACATACAATTTACATCATTTGTAAAGCTTCGGTCGTATCAAGGTCATCATTGCCAAAGGTAATTTGAATACTGTAGATGTTCCAGTTTGCCTGGTGACCGTGAATAGGAAGTGGTGCTTGTTTTAGTTTTTTGTGAGTATTTGTAACTCCGTTGGTGCAAAACCTGGCAGCTGAAGAGTGAGGACTATTTGAAGAACATTTAATAGTGGTTTGCTTCGCACACTCCTGTTTGAATTGGGGTTCAGCAAAAGTGGGGATGTTATAACACCCATAACCCCCCACTTGATACACCCCAGTTTCCAGCTTTGTCTTTTGGATGGCTGAGGAACATGGCAATGTTCCATTTCAGATTGAACTGGCAAATGTGATTGACAATGAAGCACAAAAAAGCACTTCCAAATGCAAACATGCAAATGTATCCTTAATTTAGTATTGTCAGTTTAAGCCATGTGAAACATTAACTACTTATGGGCATGTCAAATGTAGTTACACCTGCAGGAGGGTCTTTCACATTCATGTCATAATTTGCATGGTCATTTTGACTGTGCAAACTGCGGCAGAATCTGGACACATTTAGTCTAATGAGTTGAATGAATAGCAATGTGATATTTGTTTTTGCAATGAACATCACCATGAGTTTTATCTATGTATATGTATTAGTGCTTCTGATGTGCTGTCAAGGTAAGATGCTTTTACATTGTATGCCTATGATTAAAGTGATTCAAGACAAAAAAAGAGAGAGCCTTGGTTTAACTCTTTTATTTTCAACAGAATTGAGTGGACAGATTAGTCACACAAACCCCAGCAGTGAAAGCTGTTCAGCAAGGAGAGACAGTCATCTTAAACTGCAAAACCAGCAGTCATGTATACACAGCATGGGGATTCCCTGCGTTAGCCTGGTACCATCAGAACCCTGGAGCTGCTCCGAGACTCTTAGTAACAACTCTCTTCTCTGGGACACCATCCAGATTCAATGCCAGTGGATCTGATAGGGACTTCAGTTTACCACTCATATAGTCATTCATATAAAATGTTAGACGTTTCAGAATGCATTATTCACAACAATCACTGCATAAACAGAAATGAGCAAGTTCATTATTGTCCACAGTAATTATAGCAACATTCCACTAAATAATGATGCAATGGTAAAGGCAACCGGTCTGGTTATGTAGCAAATGGCAAATTATATAAAAATGGTCAAAGTGCACACACACACACACACACACACACACACACCTTTATCAAATGCATGAGAAAGTTTATCCATCTGTGAAACTGTATTCTAACAGTCACAGAACTGATGAAATTTGCATGGTCAGAGCTCAGTAGTTTTACACTCTTAGTATAGACACTTTCTGTTCCCATATGTGCTGTTGCTTCCTGACATTGAAGAACAAATTATACATTGTAAGAGAGTGAAGTGACAGTGACAGAACATTATATAACATGCACGACTATTTGGAGTAGGCCTACACTAATCTGCAGTAAGTGTAATTTAGAATCTGTGAAGGTTATCACTTTATGTATCACTTTATGTTATTTGTATTCTGAAGAGGCAAATTAGGCAATGACTAGTATCAAAAGCAATTGGCAGTATCTGTATTAGTTGCACTTTTTGCAGTTAGGCACACATTGGCTATCATTTAACATAGCAAAAACCTTCCTCAGTCTTGTACCAAAAGCAATGGGGTCATCAGCCCAGTATGATGTCCCAGCAGTAAAATCACACATTGTTTCACAGATCGTTACTGTGATAGGGAAAAGTTCATATCTTCATTGAAACTTGTGGAAAGTTGAGGTTATTTGATGTTTCATCCACTTTACTGTGAAAACTAGTATTAACATGGTGGAGCTTATTTCTGTGGTGACAAGTGACTGCTTTATTTTCTGGGACACTTTAATCACCTGGCAATAAAAGTTTTATTTGGTATATCTGTATTAAGTGGTTCTTTAAGCCCAAAACCTTGCGCCACATGGACAGTTAGTCATCAACAATGTCCACTAATTCCTATTTCACCTTCATAGACTATTCAGTATATCATAATGATGCAGTGTTGCATTACAGATTACATACGGTATATTTAATTGTAAGTACATTTGTGAGTGTATGTTTTGTTATTTATACTTAACATGACTATGTCAGCCTAGAGGAGAGTGTGGAGTGTGGTCTTGTAAGTGGGCAAAAGGCAGTGTTGGGAAAGTTCACTTTCTACTGTACATGAACTTGTTCAAAGTTCAGTTCAAAATTTTAAAATGAACTAGTTCAGTTCATAGTTCATAATTCCAAAAAAATAACTAGTTCATAGTTCTTTTTTCCATATGTTGCTGCGAGGTATTATTTTCAAAAAATATTGGCACAGCCCATATAGAACCACATACAGCAATTATTTTATCAGTTTTAACACTGAAATTACGTCAGATTGAAATTTTCATATCCAATTTTGAATCCTTATCCAACCAGGGTACATTCGCATTGAGGGGACAGAATTTCCCCATTGTTGCTTTAACTATCATTATGATTATCATTATTATCACAGTCACATATCACTGGTCATTTTTTAGATATTGACTAAATGCTGGTTTAACTGAATCACACACACACACACACACACACAGTCTTGAGGAGATTGTCTTTAGAGTGTAAGTACTGTAAGTGGTCACTGATGTATCGAAACTCACATTTGCATGGCCACGGTTCAGTGGTTTTGCTGCTCTCAGAATAGAAATGAACCATTAGCAGGTGTGTGGCACTTTTGCACAGTTGTTTGAGACTATATTTGATTAACTGTAGTAAGGGTGTGTGCAATTTTATCTTTAATAAAATACATTTTCTTTCTAAATGTTGCCAATAACTGAATAACATAGGTATGGTTCAGTAGAAAGCTTTTATTTTTTCCAAGTCAAATTTTGCAACAGAAACGGCACAAGAACATTTTCTCATTGATTAGGCAGAACAAGTATAACAGTAAAGGCTGTGGCTGTATGTCAATGAAGACAGCAAGCACAGTACAGTGAGTACATAAACGATAAAAAATAAGACACATACAATAATCAGTCACCCAGACTGTAGAAAATGGAGGTATGCTACTCTAGTCAGAGCATTCGCCTCTCTTTATAACCTTGGTGACTGGAGACTGGGAGCCCTGTTTGGCCTCACAGGTCACTGAGGCAGCCTTGGTCCACTCCTGGGAAGGCATGGTCAGGGTGCTGCTCCAGCTGTACAGGCCGTTCTTCTCTGGACCCCAGCGACTGGCCACCCCAGGCCTGCTGTTCCCATCCACCTTCCAGCTGAGAGCCCAGTCTGACGGGAAGCCTCCGTTGGCCAGGCACACCAGCGTGGCAGTACTCTTGCTGGAGAGCTCTTCGCTTGACGGGGGCAAGACTGTCAGTTTGGGGCTGGTGTTACCTGAAAGGCAGAGGGAGGCACGAATGGGATAGCAAGTAGATTAAAGTCGTTAGATAACATTCACAGCCATGAATATTGTTCCAGGTGTTTAACTAAGTAGGAATTATCTGAAAATAGCATGGCCATCATCATTGATATCGTTCGCAATATTTCGTTTCCATGTTCGCTATATCGGTTCGCAACTTCGTTCAATTCAGTATGAAACAAACAGACAGCCACGCAAACATGCAGTTATTTTTTACTGTTCTATTCTGAACAGCCGACGGTTTTTGACCGAAAAAAGTTGACCAATGAACTTGTTTAGCAGGTTTCAGCAATGATCCCATGAATAGATATAAACCATATAGCCTATTATCGTAGTTGTCCAACTAGGCTACATGGCATTTTGATGCATGGCCTACAGTGACGATACAATCCTTACAAACGAGGGCAAACAATTTATTATTTCATATTTGAAAACACGTCATGCAATCAGTTTGACAAATGTTCCGCAAAACCCCTAAAAGCAAAACTGTATTAGTCCTACTTACTTCTCAATTATGTAATATTCGTGCCGCTACCAAAATATATAAATTGTATGAAATGTACAACATGTAGAAAATGTATAACATTACTCTTGACGCAGTCTACTTTTAAAATTCGCGCCGGTATAGAGATTTTTTTTCCATGAAGATAGGCCTATATTGTGAAAAGACCATAAACGCGCAAACAAAAGTGGAATGTTTTAAACTTGACAGAATTGCATCGCCTACATTTAGGAAACACAATCACTTACTTCCAACGTCAAGCCTCGTGCCGCTTCCAGAAGTGTACCACAGTGTATTGGTTTAGCCATATTATATAGTAGCTCAGCCATTAGAAAAATAGCATATTTCTACTTACTTCCAACTTCAAGCTTCGTGCCGCTACCAAAAGTCCACCACAGTGGTACAAATCTATTTAGAGCCTGTACAAAAACCTCCTCACGCTTCAGTGACATGCATCTGCATCTTTAACGCATGCAGGGTGCATTTAGTGGTTGATCCAACAAGTGAAATTTTAAATACTTTAACTTATTTTGAGCAGCCAACGGTTTTCAATCCAATGCAATTATTCGGTACATTTCGGCAATGATATAAAAAGTTAAGCCTGCTTTTTACAGATGCCAAAAGTTCATTGTTATGCGTTAGATTCGCCGGGAACGCTAGATTTTGTACTATCAAAATATATATGCAAAATGACCATAATATCGCACACAAAATTGGAAGGTTTTAACCTGAAAGAATCGCATCACTTACATTTAGGTTTAGTCCATAAGAAAAACAATCACTTACTTCCAACTTCAAGCTTCGTTCCGCTTCCAAAAGTGCACCACAGTGATACAAACCCTATCAGCCGTCGTACAAAAACCCTACCTCCAAATACGCACAACTACAAACGTTAATATTTATCCATTATTCCTCACAAATTTCAATTCAAGAGCAACTCCGCATGCGCAGCCATAATCTCTTTGAAATCAAATGAATATTAAAGATTTATGTATCTTATTTGGTAATTTATTGGTTTGACCATAGCCTATATAATTTATAGTAGCTCAGTAAATAGAAAAATGGCATTTGACGCATACAGTGAGGATACAATCATTATAAACGATGACAAATTAAAACAATTATAGTCTATAATAGATTAATTGCTGTTAAAAAAAACAGCAATTAGTCTATTTCTTATTCGAAACACGAAAGCAGTTTGACAAATCTACGCTATTTTCAGCGAAAAGCCAAAAAGCAAAACATTATATTAGTCCTAGGCTACTTACTTCCAACATCAAGCTTCGTGCCGCTACCAAAAGTCCACCACAGTGGTACAAATCTATTCAGAGCCTGTACAAAAACCTCCTCGCGCTTCAGTGACTTGCATCTGCATCCACCACAGTAGATAAGCCTAATTCAGAGCCTGTACAAAAACCACCACTTGCGTCTGCATCTTTAGAGCATTCAGAATTTAAAGCTGTTTTTGGAAACATTCGAACATATGTATGTATCCTCTGCAACAGAAAGTTGCAAGTTGTCTACACGTTTTATCTCCTTTAGATTCACAAACTCTAGGTCTATGCTTATCCATCAAGTATAAGCACCATGTTTCAGGACCGTGGACAGCGACAGCCGACCCGGTATCAATCAATTACTGTACAATACCTAATTGGGGGTAGGGGTGGGGGTGGGGGGGATTGGCTGAGGAAGAAGAAATCTTGGTTTTGAGGGGAAATCAGGATGACAGAAGACGGTAATATCATACCAGAAATGTCCTGTAGGTGGCAATATAGATAGTAAAAAGCAGGAGCCATTTTTTCCCTCATCAAACCCATTTGTGGTTGAGATATCTGACATTTTTCTGTTAAAGATTGGCATGGAGACAATGGGACATGGTTGCCTTTGTCAGTGTCCTTATGTGAACTTGCACAGGTCAACTTGCTCATCTTTACTTGCGTACCACTTCACACCAGTGCTTCAGACCAGGGCTGATGCTTCAGCAATAGCCATCACTGAAAAGCTGTAAGTGTTGTTGAACACAGCTGTTCTCATATTAGCTGATTGCGATAAACATAAACCATTGTTGCCTAATTACCAATTATTCATTACACCTGTGTGTAGTATCTACTTTTTGTGTTTTTCACATTTAGTATTTTGCAGTATTTTTAAAATACAAAAATGCACACCAATAAAGTATTTTGATACAAAATACAGAGCCATTTCCTTCAACCCAATAAAATACAAATGACAAAATACTATTTTGCATTTGAAACACATATTACATGTTTCAGAAATACTACCCATCCCTGGGAACAGGCAGATTACATCTTTATAGTTGGCCATATGATGACATACTTAGGTTAATACTGTATTTCACCAGTTAGGGCACCAAAATGGCCAGTAGCTGCACTGTGTAGCCTATCTTGACATGTCTTTAAGTTTTGGGTTACAATATACAGGTAGTGGGCTCTCTGTTGATTTTAATGAGTAGGCCTAAGCCTAAAGTTACAGCATTTCTATTACAATTGACCAGACAATTGTCTTCTTTAAACAAAATTCTGGCTATGATTGTTCCTTGTATTGCATCATGAGCCATCACTGCACCTATTTTGGTAAAAGTAACTTAAAAGTAATACAATAGTAGTGTAATGCCTTACAATTCAGAGACAGTAATATTATAATGTAATGAATTACTTTGAAATGACAGTAATAAGTAATACATAATATATTACGATTTTGAAGTAACTTGCTGATTAACCCACATGTCACTGCTTGACTAAATCAAAAATATAGGCTACTGAACATGCATGGAGATCGTCATAGTTGACAGAAATTACGATTTGTGCCAACATGTTGTAGAAATACAACCACAGCCTTTAGGCCTATTTGGTGCAAATCTTCTACATTGGTTATAGTCAGCGATTCACATTAACTGCAGGCTATCACCACAAGTGTATACTAAACGTTTTTGCCCAAGTTTGTGTGCCGTCCTCACATTTTGCAAAATTAGGCTACCTTCGTTACTAACCTACCAGTTGATACTTTTTACGTGCATCGACTCTCGATTGATTACATGATCTAATGTAACACTCGGTGGAGAGACTTCCACTTTCCAAGTTCCACTTTCACTGTCGTTGTGAGCTAAAAGGCTACTATATGGGAAATACTTTGAAGTTCCTTTTGAGTCCAAACATGAATAGGTTTTCTTTAACCTGTGCTACACTTTTCCACCAAGTTGTGCGAAAATTGTAGGTACCCGGAGTTTTTTTTCTGTTGACCGACAAACCGCACTACAGTTTTCATGGTGTAAATGGAACCGTAGCGCGTGCAATTTACGTCTATAAAAACAATATATTTATGGAATAAAATTAGACACCTCTGATTGCTGTTTACGGTTAAACTGCGATGATGTGAACACCAGCCAGCGGAGGGCACTTATATAGCCTAGGCTACCATGCATGGACTCGTAGGCTATATTTCCCCACAAACCAAGCGGCTGCTTGGACAAATCCACTTGAAGGGGTGGGGCAGGGGGGCGCGATCATAACACACACTGAACCTGTCATGAAGAGGCCAAAATGATTGACCTGTCACCCCCCAATCCAAATGGATGCAACTGCATTTATAGGCTAAGCCTAGGTCTACATGACGGGCCGCAAATAGGCTAAATAAGTTAAAAAATTTAAAAAAATCCCGGAGGTCACCGGCCCATATGTGGACCGGCCCACCGGGCATTTGCCCGGTTGTACAGATTACCAGTCCGAGCCTGGGCCTATCCGTCTTTTTCCATAGACGGCAACTCACTACTCGTAGGCCTATCTGCTCGCTCAGCGCTCACGGCGCCCCCACTCCCTCTTCTATGTCAAAATGATATGATGGAATCTTATGAGATAGGGCGCCTAGTACTCTAGCCTGTTAGTCCTCTAAAATGTTATAGAACATTGATAAAATGTTGAAATGATTTAGAAACGGACAGCAGTAGCTACATATAGAAAATACCTAATATATTTTTTTTTTTACCATCGATTTGGCGCCCCCATGGTGCTGCGCCCCTATGCGCTTTTTGCGCCACTGGGTGTATTGCTTGAACCATGAATCAGCCCATCATATGTTTTAGTTCAAAACTTTTGAAATCAAACTCTGCCAACTTTATGAAGATGGCGCAACTGTTCACAGTATTTTAGCTGTGAGCACAAAAGCAATCACTGGTTGAAAAGCCTTAATTAATCCAAAGAATGTTGCATATATGCTAAAGCAACATAAAAAAACAAGAAAATAGAATCACCAGTCTAAAGTGCTTTAAGTGCATGCATATTTTCAATTTAATGTGTCTTGTTCTAGATGCAAGCTAAACTAAGAAGTCTATGGGTGCCACTAAGATTGGCAACCTCGGGTGGCTCTGAAAATGGATTCCAAACGTTCAGCCACCTAACAGAGATTACACTGAACCTGAAACATAATATGAACAGTCACCTTTTAAAAACTACTTGCGTGCATTTAACATCTGCAATATTTTCTATTTTTTATTTCTATTTTCTATTTTTTTTAAGTCTGTCAAAAACGTGTTTTCTTTTTTCTGAAAATAATTTCAGATTTGATCAGACTTTCTTAAAACGGCCTTAGTTGAAATTCAGCTTCTCAGTGGTGAAAAGAGACAGACAAATGAGTGTCACTGCAATGTCAGAACTCTGATCAGCCATCTACACCTGATTTGTCCAGGAGCAGTATTTGCATAGAAGGGCACTTTGCATAAATTAAAAGTGTCCGTGTACTCAGAGGGTTTTAGTGTGACCTGCTCTTGGGCTCTCAGACAGCTTGGTTTAGGTCATTCTTGAGGTCCAGAATGAACATGTTGTTTAAAGTGATATTGCTCTGGACACTTATCTACATTCAAGGTAAGATGCACAGCTGTTAATAATATTCATGAGTGAAAAGAGCAAGCTTGCATTTTTAAAGACGCTCTGCAGAGTTTTTATGAATGTGTGTGTTTTTTGTTTTGTTTTGTCTTCAGAATGCAGGGGGCAGTACACAGTGACTCAGACTCCATCAGTATTACCTGCTGTTGCTGGACAAACAGTCACCCTGAACTGTAAAGTCAGCAGTAATGTTTATAACAACAACTTTCTGAACTGGTACCATCAGGTATCTGGAGAGCCTCCTAAACTCCTGATTTACCGTGTTAGCACTCTCCAGTCAGGCACTCCATCTCGATTCAGTGGCAGTGGATCTGGAAGTGCTTTCACTCTGACCATCAGTGGAGTCCAGACTGAAGATGCAGGAGATTACTACTGTCAGAGTTTACCACAGTGGTAATGTGTTCACACAGTGATACAGAGCCGTACAAAAACCTCCCTCTGTGAGAATACACATGACTGCACTGCTGCAGCAGAGACTTTCAGCAGGTTGTGAGGGGTGTTCAGTAGAGTTGTACATTTGCCCTTTCTCATTACCAAGATATTTACAAGGTTAAAGAAATATATTGTATTTTTTTCAAATGCATTCATGTACATAAAGATGCAGTAGTTTTACTTTATATTGAAGAGTTTTTGTCTTCAATATAAATTACATTTATATTGACACAATAATACACACAAATGTATTCAAAAACATGCACGAACATTGTTATAAAATGGATTTAACACCTACTAAAACAGTAGAAGATGTGTTTTGAAGAGTAAAACAATATCAAACAAAGAAAAAAAACAATAACAACAGATGAAGTAGATTTGTCATCTGGATTTAACACCTACTACTAGAAGAGTAAAGTCCAAGACTAACTTAGAGGATGTGTTTTGAAGAGTAAAGTCCAAGACTAACTTAGAGGATGTGTTTTGAAGAGTAAAAAAAAAAAAAATGATAAAAACATATGAAGTAGATTTGTCATCCCACATGACTCCACACAACCAAATGGCTGCTGCATCATATCAAACTCACCACACTGTAAGTCCAGTAAAGGCTGAGATCTCAGGATCCAAATACTGGCAAGGGGATCATGGTGGAGGTGTATTTTCATGTCCATGAATCAGCATAAAATTATTGTTTTTACATCTTAAAATAGTCCTGTGAGGTAGGTTTGTGTAGGTTAGTGTTGCCACCGTCAAACAACAGCAAGAAATCATAATCATAATAATAAATAAACTATACAATCAGGAGTGTACAGTATGCACTCCAAGCTAAGGCCATCCTTAAAAATATTTTCGTTTGCCGTAACCCGACCGACCCTGTCAATTTAGAACCGACCCAAATATTTATTTTTTCCCCTTTTAGTCCGACCGACTTGCCGGTTGTAAACTTGCGTTAATACTGACCGATTGTTTTTTTTACTCTAAACAACCAATACAAATGCAATAAAATAATATTTCTTTTAGTAGGCCCAAGTATTGTGAATATAAATTGCCTACATGCAAACGTGGCTCACTTAAAAAAAAAAGTCATCTCTACACCATTGGTTTTACGCATGTCACACTATGGCCTACGCTTCGTTTCATTCACACAAACTGATAACGCTTTTACTTGGCACGAAGTTCTGGAAGAACTGTGGCCAGATCTTTTCTCATCCCTCCTCCCCCTAGTCTAACGGTGACCGTGTCGGAGTATTGAAATTGGTTGTGGTCTATTCAACATTTCTCAAAATATGGGTCCGCAACATGGAGACTGCTGGTCCGCGGAGTCGTGGAGTGAAATTAGGCCCGGTGCTTCATCTGATAATTTGCTGCGCAGTTGATCAAGAAACCGCGGATCGACGAAAAAAGAAAACAAACGTTTCTGCTATCGATGTCATTAAACATGGAGCCCTACAATTAAGTGGTGGTATGAGCATTCATTCAGTGCGCGTCTGCGCGAGAGAAACTGAAACTAATCGATAACGTTGGTCTCAAAGCTCCGCTTCAACCTGTTGGAAGGCTATTTATTTATTTAACGAAACTTAATAGAACGACGTTGTTTTTTGGAACTTCCTTAGAAACAGAGCAGAGACTGTATAATACACTGTATAGCATTGAGTATTGTATAGTAAAATTTCAATATAACGTGGCCAAGAGCTATTGTAGCCTTCTTTCTGGGTACATGTAGATGAGCCCTATGACCCAAAAGTCTGCCATGACCGGGCCTCAGGTCAAAGAAGTTTGAGAAAGGCTGGTCTATATAACCTGCATCAGAATGAGGTTTGCAATGGTGCGCCTGAAGGCACGGGTTGAAGACCCAGTCAGTTACGTCATGATATGCACATTTGTGTAAATTCATTCCTACGTAATCACCATGACCAAAATTGTACTTTTTTTTTTTTACTTTGAATCTTGAAAAAAAAATATTGACCTACCTACCGACCCATTTTTATTTTTTTTTGGCTGTTACTGCAAACAAAAATATTTTTAAGGATGGCCTAATGCTTATAAAGTTAATAATAGCAGTTCTCTTGTGGCTTAATGTGGCAATGCCAGATTGTCAAAACAAAGAGAGCGAGATTAAAGAGCTCACCGGTCTATATCAAGTTCCATTCAAGTCAATAAGATTCTTCAGAAACATGGTGACGTGTGTATTGACTGCAGAAGACTTCTTCTGGACGATCACACCTTTCTTCTTGGAGACAACCTTGCCCATTTTGGGCTTTGTTCCGCTCTCTGGATTTATACCAATGAAGCGCCTGAAATGAAAATAGTCTAAGATCAGAGTGGGGTTGCAACAACATACTGTTTCTTACATTCAATTAAATGCAATGAATTGTTCATCAAATGGAATTAGATTACAGTAAAGCCTATAGTCCAACAAAATACCCAGTCTGTGTGTGTGTGTGTGTGTTGTGGCTTGAAATTTACAGTAATAATACCATTTTATGCAAAAAATACAAACACAATTCATTTAATTGTATATATCCATATAATAATGACAAGGAATGAAAGGGGTTTACCTCTGAATGAAGAGTGCAGGCTGCCTCATCTTGATACTGAAGGTTGAATATGTAGTAGATTGCAAACACAGCGGCAAGTCCTGTTGCAAATGTTGGTGGGATGCCCTCAGAGATTACACGGCCCTCAAAGGTGATCATCCAACCTCTAATTGTGACTTGCCCTGTTGCACCTGAAACTTCAAGTCATAGCATGTTACCTAAGCATTGCATGTTACCTTGTGGAAACATTTGTAAACTCGAGGTGAATGGCCGATATGATATATTCTGTCCTACCAATTGCGTCCTTGCAAGGCGCAGACAGATAGCTAACTGAAGAATGTGGAATGAATAAAGCTCCACAACGTTTATTCAATGAATTTTACTGGTCCATAAAACATGCCTGTCCAGTTCTTTCACTCATTACATTTGTTGCTCATTCTTTTTTCTCGTAAAACTATAAAAATAAACAGAAAGACATCAAATTACCATATGTCAAATTACTATCTCATCGACATGTGTTTTAAGTGTATTTTTCATATCACAAGCAACATGCTAATTATATCCGACGATAACCACGAGCTACATTAGCAAGCTATGAGTAGAAATTAGCACGCTAGTCGTGCATGCATTCTTAATCAAAAGTAAACTTTTTATATTTCCTTATTTTTAGAATTATAACAGAGGCATTTTCATGAGTGTTTACATACAATATCTCGAACAATAATTGCTTAGAACACTTACGGACGTATCTACTCCAAGGATCTGACTGTGAGAAACAGCTTGTCGTACACATCTCTATATGAACACGTTAGAACTAAATTCTCGGGAGCGAGGCAAAACAAAGGCACTTAGGGTGCTATACCAGGGTACACCAGTAGGTGTCCTTCTTGCATAAATTTAAACAGATTAAAACAGAACACTCCCTGTCTGGTATAATTCGTATTATACCACTACATTCCTACTACATTTTAATCAATTATCATCTCTGGAAAAAAGCAAAACAATATCATTAATGGGTCTCAGATATTCTTTCACAGTCCCTTGATTTGCAGTCTTGACCATGACCTTACGAACTCTGTTGTCACTGCTTGGTATGGCCTTTGTGACAAGTCCTACTGGCCATTCGATGCGTTTCATCTGACAGTCTTTGAGTAGGACGACGTCACCTTCCTGAAGGTTCGGCCTGTCCTCTGTCCATTTCCTTCTTGGTTGTAGTGTTGTCAAGTATTTCTGCCTCCATCTTTTCCAGAAGGAGTCCGCCAAGCTCTGGACCTGTCGCCACTGACTTTTGTGCAGATGATCAATTTTGAAGTCACCTGGAGGAGCAGGGGCGACGCTTGCTTTCTGGGTCAGTAGCATCGCAGGTGAGAGAACTTGAGGTACCTCCGTGTCGGACAATATGGGGGCCAAAGGTCGAGAGTTCATGATGGCCATGACCTCGGCCATAAGTGTGGTCAACACTTCGTGTGTGAGTCGTGTGGTGTTGTTTTTTAACAAAAGCCCTTCAAGAATGCGTCGTGCGACTCCAATCATTCTTTCCCACGCTCCTCCCATGTGGGAGGAATGCAGTGCGTTGAATGACCAGGCGCAGCCTCGATCTTTTGATCTCTGGGTCTTCTGTATTGATTTGAAGCTCTTTGCAGGCCCCGATAAAGTTTGTGCCTCTGTCTGACCGCAGATTGACCGTTGAACTGGTCCTCTGATAGCTAGGAAGTGACGGAAGGCATTGATGAAGCTTGAAGTCGACATTGACTCTGATTGACTCTTATCACCTCCAGGTGAACAGCTCTGGTGCTTAGGCAGCTAGACATGACCGCCCATCTTTTGTTCTCAGCGCTGCCACCTCTGGTTCGGCGTGTCAGAACGCTCCAAGGACCAAAGACGTCGGGCCCTGTGTGTGTGAATTGAGGATCAACAGACACTCTGTCTGCTGGCAGATCTGGCATTTTCTGATTTTCAAGCCTTCCCCTCATCTTCCTACACATGACACATTTGTGGATCAAACTAGAGATGTGTTTTTTACCTTGGACGACCCACAGTCCTGCGCTGAGTATCGCGCCCATGGTAAAGTGGCGGCCTTGTTGTGCTACTTGACTGTGGTAATGCTGAATGAGCAGATTGGTTACGTGACGATCTGGTGGCATGATCAGAGGATGTTTTTCTTGGTCAGAGAGGTCCGCTGCTTGTAATCCACCCACTCTCATCAATCCCTCACTGTCGATAAAGAGATCTAGTCTCTTGAGTGAGCTGTCTCGTGACACACTTTGATGTTGTATTAGGCTTTCAAACTCACCCTTGTACGCTTCTCGTTGTACAGCTTTGATGATTGTAGACTTGGCTTGTGAAAGTTCTGCAGTGGCAGTTTTCGTGCAGTTATGCCATTTCTTACAGGTCTGTGAGTCTGTGGATTGAGAGAATGACCTCACTACATGGGTAAGTGTGGCAATAGCTCTCACAAGAGATTTCCAGCTTGAAAAGCGCTGGAATCTGTGTGTGCCTAGCGACGGACTTGTAACTTTGGTTGCAAGTGTGGTTACCTGGGGCCGAATCTCCACATCCAGATCTGGGCCTATGAGCTGAAAATGCTCCACCTCACTGTTTTCTACTGCCTCTGTTTTTTGCAGGAACGCAGGTCCGGTGAACCAGTTCGTGAGGAGCAGGTGAGCTGGTGGCATAGGTCTGGTGCCATGGTCGGCTGGATTTTCATCAGTTCGGACATAATGCCACTGATGAGGCGATGTGGATTTCCGTATACGTGCTACTCTGTTGGCCACGTACATATGGAATCTCCTTGTTGTATTGTGAATGTAGCCAAGTACTACACGGCTGTCTGTGTAGAATTTCACACACAGTTCTGTGTCCAATTCTTCTTTTATGAGCTCCATGAGCTCGACAGCGAGCACTGAAGCACACAGCTCTAAGCGTGGGACAGTGTGAGCACTGACCTTTTGAGTCTGTGACCCGCAGATACGCCACTGCGGCTATGGCCAGAACAGATGCATCTGAAAAGACGCACAGCTCTCTGTCGTGGGCTTGAGAGAGCGAGACTGGAACATAAGGTCTTGGGGTGTGCAGATGCTCAAGGTCAGTAAGGGATGTCGTCCATGCTTCCCACTGAGCCCTGTTCTCTGCAGGGAGAGGCTCATCCCAGTCTTGCTGCACAGAGGTGAAGTCTCTGACAAGAGCCTGCACGGTGATGGGAGATACAAGCCCCAGAGGGTCATACAGCCTGTTGACCGTTGAGAGCGTCCCTCTCCGTGTGAATGGTTTGACATCTCGTGACACTCTGAATGTGAAGCAGTCTGTTGTTAAATCCCAGCTAATGCCAAGACTCCGCTGGAGAGGTAATGTGTCGGCACTCAAATCCAAGTCCTTAAGCTCCTTTGCTCTCTCTTCAGGTGGGAAAGCCTCCATGACTGTGGTGCTGTTGGACGCCACTTTGTGGAGTCTCAGGTTTGCCTCCGCCAGCATTCCTTGCGTCCTCCTCACAAGGTCAACAGCCAGGTTTTCGCTGGAGACAGAAGTAATCCCATCGTCAACATAAAAGTTGCGCAGAACAAATTCTTTGGCGTCTGTGCCATATTTTGCTTCGCCGCGTTCTGCTGTGTGCCCCAGCCCGTATATCGCTACAGCTGGGGAAGGACTGTTCCCGAACACATGTACAGTCATTCTGTAGTCAATGATTTCCTTGCTGGGGCAGTTGTCTTTGTGCCACAGAAAGCGATGATAGTTGCGGTGGTCTTCTTTTACCTTGAAGCTGTAAAACATTTGCTCAATTTCGGCAGTAATGGCAAACTTTTCTTTGCGGTAGCGCAGCAGAACGCCAATCAGTGTGTTGTTAAGGTCGGGCCCTGTGAGTAGTACATCGTTGAGTGCGATGTTGCGATACTGGGCACTTGAGTCAAACACTACTCTAATTTTGTCCGGCTTTTGGGGGTGGCAGGTACCATGACTCCTCACCAGGCTGCATGTTCGGAGCGGGTTCGGCTTGACCGTTTTCTATCACCTTCTGCATGAACTCAAAGAAATGTTCTTTCATACCTGGGTTTTTCTGGAACGTGCGCTGTAACGAAGTCAGCCTCTGCACTGCCTGCTCTTTGTTGTTCGGCAGCTGTGTTCTCGGTGAGCGGAATGGCGCCACCCAGTGGTTGTCTTTGTCAACGCCCTAGTCCATCTTTGTCACGCCCTTGTCCATCACCTCTAGGAAGATGTCTTCAATTGAGAGGGCTAGTTTTTCGTCGTCTGTCTTTCTCACGAAAACGTTGTCTCCGAGGTGGTCTGGGTCAATAAGGGAAGTGCATGAGTGACGAGCGTCATGTAGTGAGTCAGTGAGGCACAGGAGAGAATGAGGGCCTAATTGCTCTCTGACTTGGATGCTTCTAGTGCACGGTGTGAAGAATGAGGATCTGCCATTAGAAAGTATGTTAGTCTTGTAGATGTTGACTTCAGCTGGCTGATGGGCACCGTCAAGGCAGATCTCGTCTACAATGACCCAGCCCAAATCTAAGCGTTGTGCATACGGTGTGTTGTGGGGTCCATTGTACTGCTCACGTACCTTGTGCACACTCAAGACGTCTCTCCCTAGGAGAAGAATCTGAGCCTCAGGATCTGGAGGTGGTATCTTGTCTCGTACCGGAGAGAGGTGAGCAAAGTGTTGTGTGATGTCTGCCGTCGGTATTTCTGATTTGTCATCTGGCATCGTGTTGCATTCGATGAGGGGAGGAAGTGCTACTGCAGATTCCCATCGAGTGACTCCACTGTGAAGCTGCATGCCTTTCTCCCCGCCATCTCAACTGTGCCTGAGCACGTCCTCAGAGTGTAGGGAGAGGGGTCACCTTCAATGCAGAACAGGTCGAAGAACTGTGTCTTGGCCAGCGACCGATTGCTCTGCTCATCCAATACTGCATACACGCGCTGGGCTTTTTCACGATGTTTGGAAGGGTAAACCTTCACCAGGCATATTTTGGAGCACGACCTGGGTGTGGAGATGTGCTGCATATTTCTGTGCATTTTGAAGTGACATCGATTTGCAGTCCGTTTTGTTCTGGTTCACTTCTGGTCTCTTCAGATGACCAGGGGGCGGGTCCAGGATGGAGGGCAGATACATGCTTTTCACTGCCACATTCTCTGCATTTCACAGACAGTTTACAGTCCTTTGCAATATGTTTAGTGGAGGCACAGCAACGGTAACAAATGGAATTTTCTCTAAGATAGGCCTTCTGGTCATCCAGGTGCTTAATTCTAAAGGCCCGACACTTGAAGAGGGCGTGGGGCTTGTTATGGATGGCACCAGAGCCGTATATAGAGAGAGTTCCGACAACTGGAATCATGGGCGCCATCTTTAAGACTAAGTCAGATCACTGCACAGCGTTCTATTACGTCTGCCAATGGACTGAATTGGGGTGTTGCAACAAATCGCTCATTATCATAAACTGTTTGGGAATGTTAAAAGGTTTCTCATATATTGCTAAAATATAAACGCTTTTACAAATGTCACGGTTAACGTTTCAAGACAGAAAAGTATGACTACATCACCTAATCAGTGGAACCGCGTTTACCTTACCTTTTCCGATATCCGTCACCGTAGCCTACGGTACTTATTGAGACATTGGCTACAAATAAAAATGACAACATCTTGGTTATTCTAATCTAATAATTCTTAATATTTCAAATTAACCCTTCTCGTAGCTACTAGGTGTCATGATCAGACTGTGTCTATTGTTAAATGTCTGACTGATGAAGCTATGATTAAAGATTCAAGACTTTTATTTATCACTGAACAGTAGCCTATGCCCAAGGGAAAAAAGACCAGACACACATAGATTTTGTTTATCAATTCAAGAGTCGTTTTCTCTTTCATAAAAAAACAAATCAGACATTAGCAATATAAAAATAACTTAATTAAATAATATGCAAAAGTGCAAGTGAAAGCAATAATTAGGATCTTGAATATGAGGTAAAAGTATATGTTGTATTAAACAATCTATTAATATCTTTGGTTACTTCTTACACTATAGCATATACATTATGAATGTTTGCATTCAAATCCTAGCATAACACAATCATTTGTACAACGTTTAAACAACAGACTCTGGATGATCCTCCAACAGGAAAAATCATATTCAAATTAACAGTGAAATCAGGGAAGAGCCATTAAAACACATTTCGAATATTATGGGTAAAAGGTTTTTTTTTTTTTTTTTTTCATTTTGTATTAGACAATCTTATAGCATATTGGTATAATACATGAATACATTCTTGGTACTACTTCAGAGGTGACATGGAAGAGTGGCAGGCCTACAGTAATGCAGTCTGAGTCAAGGTCCTCATGTGGGTGTGTGTACCTACATCATTTGAGTGTGATGGTGCATTCATGGCACTTCGGAATGACAAGCACTGCCCCCGTGGCTACTTTGTTTTTCCCACAGCAAGTGTTCATGTGCTTTGCTGTCAGAATGTGTGACAAACACGGATGCCACAACAAAGGTTAAAATGTACACTCACTAATCACAAATAAACAACTGTATTTGCTTAAAATATAGTGTAAGACACTTTTGAAAGAAAGATAAGCAGCTTTCAAGTGACAAAAACATCAAATTCCCAAGTTCACATTAAAACTGTTGGACATGAAAGGCCACATGGACCACAAACGAACTACAACGTGACGACAAAAGTGATGACGAGCCCTTAACTGGGCAACTCTGTTAGCAAAATCTAGCCCCAGTTTCCGACCTCTGACTCACACACTACGTGACGTGAATGACACGGTTTTCCGAAGCCCATGAACGCTAGGAAAGTGAGTGGAGTTCCTCATGCGTGTGTGTTTTAAATCCTGTGTGTGTGAGTAGGCAGTGCAGGTCCTCATTCGTATGGTGGGTCTGCTGGGCGGTGTCGGTGGGGTGAAGACGAACAGTGCTGGGATGGCATTCGGCTTGAGCTTCCTAACAGCATCAGCTCTGTGACTCTCGAACTGTGTCTCATCAAAGGGGTCCTACAAACAAGAGTCAGACATATTTTAATGCAATTTCAAAGAAAGTAAATGATGGTAATGGATTTTCACAGAATGGCATCTAACCAATGTTATGCATGGATTGCAGAGCTTTGTGGAAAAACACAGACAGCTGATACAGGTTGTTTGTCCTGGAGTTCAGTAACATAATGGTTGTGTAGCTTAACACTACCAGCACAGTCTAACAAGCCATCACTGCAAAATTAACTCAAGAGTAACATAAACCTCTCCAGCAAACGCGAACAATCAAATTCACTTTGGTTAGTAACGTTACTTTTTTTGAAGCATACCATGAACAACAAAACAAGGGGTATAACAATATTTTCCTAATGTGTTTTCTTTACAAAAGTCCATGATAGAAATGTTCTTACCTCACACAACAAGGAAAAATTATTCGGCTTCGTTTATAGCTCACCATCTCTCTTCTTATCAAATACGTGGCAAAATCAGGTGGCACGTCAGTGTAGCCTTCCCTTGTTGCTGGAGAAGGGGGCCTTAGGGGGTACCTGATTGGTGCTGGATTGTCGTGTAGGCCTGCGTAGTTGGCTCTGCTTGGCTGTGCGTGGCTGGCTGCATGAGGGCACGATCGAGTGGGATGGTGCAGCTGAGGAGGATGCAGCTGAGCAGTTGTTTGTGGAGGACGACTTGGTTCTTCGTGCGTCTGCCGTGATCCAAGAAATGGCTGTGGAGAGTTCCGCGCATACTCCCTGGTGCGCTGAGCTCTGTCTTCATCTCCCAAATCCAGCAGCTGAGCTCTGTCTTCATCTCCCAAATCCAGCAGCTGATCGTCTTCCCACTCTGCTGCAGCTTGGTAGACGTCTGCTTCTCTGGACGCTGCTTTTGCCTCCTTCTCTAATTGTAGCATGTGAAGGTCAGCCTCCACCTCTGCTTCGCGCCGTACTGCTTCGGCTAATACTTTCTGCTTTTGTTCTTCAATGCGAGCTTTCTCCCTAAGCATAGCAGCTTCCTTCTCAGCATATGCAAATTTTACTTTAGATGCCTCTGCCCTGGCCCTTGCCTTTTGTGGCAGCACTGGTATCTGTTGATGTGCTGGACCTAAAACTGCCTATGTGTGACCTCGTTTCTAAAGTCACATGTCCTGAATCTTCTTCTTGAGAAGTCGCCATTTTGTCACTGTGCATTTCTGACAAGCTGAGTGGTACGAGGTTGCTCCGTTGTCTTCACCCGCTGTGTATCGTCCTTTTACTATTCTGTCCTAGCAATTGCGTCCTTGCAAGGCGCAGACAGATAGCTAACTGAAGAATGTGGAATGAATAAAGCTCCACAACGTTTCTTGAATGAATTTTACTGGTCCATAAAACATGCCTGTCCAGTTCTTTCACTCATTACATTGTTGCTCATTCTTTTTTCTCGTAAAACTATAAAAATAAACAGAAAGACATCAAATTACCATATGTCAAATTACTATCTCATCAACATGTGTTTTAAATGTATTTTTCATATTACAAGCAACATGCTAATTATATCCGACGATAACCACTAGCTAAATCAGCAAGCTATGAGTAGAAATTAGCACGCTAGTCGTGCATGCGTTCTTCATCAAAAGTAAACTTTTTATATTGACTTATTTTTAGAATTATAACAGAGGCATGAGTGTTTACATACAATATCTCGAACAATAATTGCTTAGAACACTTACGGACGTATCTACTCCGAGGATCTGACCGTAAGAAACAGCTTGTCGTACACATCTCTATATGAACACGTTAGAACTAAATTCTCGGGTGCGAGGCAAAACAAAGGCACTTAGGGTGCTATACCAGGGTACACCAGTAGGTGTCCTTCTTGCATAAATTTAAACAGATTAAAACAGAACATGATATATAATGTGCCTATCAATGAATCTAAATTAAATGTATGTATACCAGGCAGTATCAGGCGAGGACTTGCAGGAGAGTTGTCTCAAGGTCAGCTGCAGTGGCAGACATCTGTAGGGAACAAATACATTATGCCTCCCATAATAAGATTTTAAAAAAGAAAAAAATATAAACACACTACTACAGGTAGGTGAGAGTAACCTAGAGCCAAATAGGGTAGGCTTCAGAAGTACCTACAGTCAAACTGCAAAAATAGATTTGGCATTCAAAATTTAAAGGGTAACCATTTGTACAGGTCTTGGGGAGTTCTACTAGCCTGGCGAGCCAGACCCACATTAAAATGTAGGGTCTGGGCACTCACCGTTCGCAGTGCTCAGTCCGAGGGGCGGGATAATTAGTTGTCTTTCAAATTCCCTCTGCACGCAATAGGATATTTGTTTTCAAGTAGCAGTGAATTCAAGCCAAACCGTTGCACCTCTGCCATCAATCATTATGTTAAAGCCACCAAATGACTATACACGATTTCAATGCCTGATTAAGTTTCGATTTCTGGAGCTCACAAGCCAACGGAGAGTTGCTAGACTAGCCCTGGCAACAAATGTAATTTTAGATTTCTAGGCTAGAGTTCTACTGCAAATGTCTAAAGTGTGTGTATGAACCCTTTTGTGGCTCCAGAGGAAACTGCACATAATCTGATACGTTTCTGCTGTATTAATTTGATTCAACAGTGTCATAGGGCTGTATTTTGGGCACCAGCGCATGGCGTAAAGTTTGTTATTCACCCGCGCGAAGTTTAATTTGGTATTTTGCGGTGTGTGGCAATTAACAACCTAGGGAGGGGACTAGCGCGTTGTCTAAAAATCGCTATCATACACCACCTAAACCTGGTCAGAAGTCAATGGCAAGTTGTTCATATGCTATTTTAAGAGCGCATGTCAACAGTCATATTGGCAGGTGCACGCACACCATCCTTCTATCATTCATGAGCATACACGGCGCCGCGTCCATGCAAAGCATTACAAATTGCACGATTACAATGGGAAACATAATTAGAATAAAGATATTACGAAATACTGTACATATCATTATGAGTAGTTATTCACCATCATTTGCAAATTGGTAATGACGGTTAAAAGTGATTAGGGGAGAGGCGAGACACGTATGGAGCACAGCTGAAGACACACTGTCACGAGATATAAGCAACTCCTTTGCAGGATAAATGTTGTTTTATTCAGTCATTTGAGCAACATTAGGGTAAGTGTTGCTTTTTCCAGTGTATGTTTTTGATGGTAACCCATTGTCAGTCAATAGTGAAAGTAACTGCATATAACTGTCTTGTCGTTGACTGACACCATGGTAAAGTTAGTTTCACTGAGTTCAAATAATAGACGAGTGCAAATGCGTGAAGGCTATGCTAGGTTTTAGTAAAGCATGGTTTAGTGGAATGACTATTCCATACGGTCTTGCAAGCACCCTTCTTCAAATGCACCGTTGAATGTCAAAATACTGATGTATTCTTTTTTTATATATATATATATATATATATATATATATGGGCTTTTATGCCTTTAATTTGATAGGACTGTGGAGAATGACAGGAAGTGAGTGGGAGAGAGAGTCGGGGTGGGATCCCGAAAGGACCACGGGGCGGGAATCGACCCCGGGTCGCCGACGTACGGTGCAGGTGCCCCAGCCAGTTGCGCCACATCGAGTAGTTTTAGTAATTGTTAGTTATGCTAACAATTTTAACTATGCTAACCATATTACTTAGCTAATGTTTTCTAGCAGTTTTGTTGATAGTTTAAAAGTAGACCATTTAAAAGTTGAATGTAAATAGTTGTCAGACACCAAACAGGACGAGGACCACAAAAGCGTCACGTTAGAATGTTTATTTAAGGGTTTGGGGGTTACAGGGGTTTCAGGGGTTCGGGAGTTCAAGAGTCTGCGTGTGTGTGTTCCCCAATAGCCGAGCAGCAATGGCAGGAGCTGGATGATCCGGGGAAGTCCTGGGGAAACACACACACAACAACAATTGAAAGCGAAGCAGCAGTACAGTCAAGGGCTAGGCTGTATTAAGTAGAAAGAAAGAGAGGCGGAAGGCAGGTCAAGATTACGGGGCTGGAGATCAAAAAGTAGTCGGCGGAGGTCTGGGTTCACAGGCAAAAAGTAAGAGTCGTTTTCCAAGACAGGCAGGTAACTGGTGCGGGTTTGCAGGCGATCTGACAAGTGTGGACTGAAAAGCAAGGCTTTATATACGGGCATGATGAGTGGTGAATGCAGTGCAGCTGGTAGGTAAACGAGGGTGAGGCAGAGCAGAGCAGGAACAGGTGGAGGTCATCAGACTTTAATCAGCCAGCGTGTTACCAGGCAGAGAGCTCATGACAGAACCCCCTAAGGGGCGGCCCCAGAAGTCCCCAAAGAGTGACACTGCGCCGGGGGGCGGAGGGAGCGGTGGAGGGCTAGGAATTCCTCCGGCGGTCCAGTGAACATCCTCATCCTCGGAGGGAGCTGGAGGGTCGTGGACAGAAGGCGGGACAGGTGCGAGACAGGGTCAGGGTCAGGCACAGGACAGGAAGCCGGGCGGGCAGGGCGGTTAGGGACCCCTCTGGGGCGGCCCCTCACGGATTGCAGGTTGATCAGGATGCAGGCGGTGGAAGTCGGCGATGAGTGTCCGGTCCACAATCCGACTGGCTGGCACCCAGGTTCTCTCCTCAGGCCCATAGCCCTCCCAGTCGACGAGATACTGGAGGCCCCTACCTCGCCCGTCTGGACGAAGCAGGCGTCGAAGCGGTGTACACCAGCCCACCGTCCAGCGAGGCGAGGAGGAGGAGGAGGAAGCGGCACGGGGACCAGCGGGCTTTCATCGCGTCGGCTTGACTTTGAAACATGGAAAGTAGGGTGCACCCTCATGGAGGTTGGCAACTGGAGCGGACTGCGGTTGGGCTGATGACCCTCTGGATAGGAGCGGGCGAGGAATCGAGGTGCCAGTTTACGCGATTCCACCCGCAGTGGGAGATCCTTGGCTGACAGCCACACCTTCTGGCCAACACGGTGGCCGGGTGCGGCGATCTTGGCCGGTTAGCCCCAGTGGCATAGCTGACAGCTGACTTGAGTAAGCGTGGCACGAGCTTGTGACCAGGAATGCGGCGGCAACGGCGGGCATAAGCGAGGGCAGGCGGACAGGACACATCTCCCTCCTGGCTGGGGAACAGGGGGGGCTGGTAGCCATACACACACTGGAAAGGTGACATACCAGTGGCAGAGCAGGTGAGGGAGTTGTGAGCATACTCTATCCACGTCAGTTGTTGTGCCCAAGCCTGGGGTTTGCGAGAAACCATGCACCGCAGCGCCTTCTCCAGCTCCTGGTTTGCCCGCTCGGATTGACCATTGGACTGGGGGTGGAACCCAGAGGTGAGACTCACTGTGGCCCCTAGAAGACAGCAGAACTCCTTCCAGAATGTGGAGGTGAATTGCGGACCTCGGTCAGAGACAACATCCCTGGGCAGCCCGTGTAGACGGAAGACATGATCAAGAACAGCCTGGGCAGTCTCTCTGGCAGATGGCAGTTTAGGGAGGGGAATGAAGTGTGCCATCTTGCTGAACCGGTCAACCACAGTGAGAATGACCGTCATCCCACCTGATGGTGGGAGGCCAGTTACAAAGTCCAAGGAGACGTGGGACCAGGGTCGTGTGGGCACAGGCAAGGGCTGGAGTAAACCAGCGGGGGGCCGAGTGGAGGACTTGTTCTGATTGCAGGTGGGGCAGGCACGGACGAATTCTCGGACATCCCTTCTCAAAGCAGACCACCAGAAGCGCTGGGCAAGGAGATGGCAGGTGCGGGCGGAGCCAGGTGGCAGGCAAAGGCGGGAGTTGTGTCCCCACTGTATGACCCGGGACCTCAAATTCTCTGGGACAAAGAGGCGACCCGTCTGGGCATGCACTGGGACTGGGATGGTCACGGAGGGCCTCCTGAATTTCCTCCTCGATATCCCAGGTCAGGGCAGCTCTGGCGCAGGGATCGGGCAGAATTGATGCAGGTTCCTGGGAAAGGCGTCATCCTTATGAAACTGGCCGGGGAAGCGTCCGGCTTGGTGTTCGAGAACCTGGGCGGTATGACAGGGGTGAAGTTGAATCTGGTGAAAAACAAGGCCCAGCGGGACTGTCTGGGGTTAAGGCGTTTGGCGTTGCGGATGTATTCGAGGTTTTGTGATCGGTCCAGACCAGGAGCGGAACTGTGGACCCCTCCAGCCAGTGACGCCACTCCTCCAGGGCAAGCTTGACTGCCAACAGCTCATGGTCTCCAACATCATAATTGCGCTCTGCAGGTGAAAGCCGGCGAGAGAAAAATGCACAGGGGTGCAACTTGTTGTCCTCCTCTCTGCCCGTTGAGAGAGTATGGCCCCGACTCCCCGTCTGAGGCATCCACCGACAACGAACTGCCGGTCTGAATCCGGCATCTGGAGGATGGGGGCAGTGGTGAACGGGCCTTGAGGGTATGAAAGGCTGTGTTGGCCTCTGGGGTCCAGGAAAGGGGTGTTTGATGCTGGTCAGAGCTGTGGGGAAGCGGCGGCGGGCTGTAGTTCGGATGAATCTCCGGTAGAAATTGGCAAACCCAGGTGCTGCAACTTCTTCCTATTCCCGGAACTGGCCAGGAGGTAACTGCCGAGACCTTTGCGGGGGTCCATCTGGATATTGCCTTCAGCGACAATGTATCCCAGGAACGACACAGTCTGGCGTGGAACTCGCATTTTTCCGCTTTGACATAAAGGGAGTTCTCCAGGAACCGTTGAAGAACCAGCTGGACATGGCAGTGTGTTAGGGACAGAGTTCTGGAGAAAATTAAGATGTCGTCCAGGTACACGAGAAGGCAATTTATTCAGCATGTCCCCGCAGCACATCATTCACCAGCGCCTGGAATACGCTGGGGCGTTGGTGAGAGCCAAATGGCATTACCAGGTACTCATAATGGCGGTGTGGGTGTTGAATGCAGTCTTCCACTCGTCACCCTCCCTTACTCGGACTAGGTGGTAAGCATTTCTAAGGTCCAGTTTGGTGAAAATAGTGGATCCCTGGAGCAACTCAAAAGCAGAGGTGAGTAAAGGCAGAGGGTACCGGTTCTTCACTGTGACATCGTTCAGACCTCGATAATCAATGCAGGGGCCGAAGAGAACCATCTTTCTTTCCCACAAGAAGAACCCGGCACCAGCTGGCGAGGAAGACGGGCGGATGAGTCCAGCTGCCAGGAGTCCCTGATGTAAACCTCCATAGTTTTTCTTTCAGGAGGGGATAGTGAGTAGAGGTGACCTTTGGGTGGAGCAGTCCCAGGGAGGAGATCAATGGCACAGTCGCATCGGACGGTGTGGGGGCAGAGATGTGGCTTTGGTCTTGTTGAACACCTCTCGGAGGCCATGGTAACATTCAGGGACATTAGAAATGTCGGGGGCAGTGCTGGGGGGTACTGAGCCGGGGGGCAGCGAGGCAGCACGCAAACAGGTCAGGTGGCAGGCATTTCCCCACTCTTTCACAGTTCGGAGGCCCAATCGAGGTGAGGATTGTGGAGGCGGAGCCAAGGGTAGCCCAGGATTAGGGGGTTGGCCTGGGGGGAGCTGAGCAGGTGGAAGCGGATGGTCTCTCGGTGGTTTCCTGACACCATCATTGAGATGGGGGCTGTGATGCTGGTAACTGTGCCAATTACGTGACCGTCCAGGGCCCGGGCTGGAACAGGAGTGGACAAGCGATGGCTTTCCAAGCCCAGCTAATGAGGCAAGTCCTGTGTCAATAATGTTTGCTTCTGCGCCAGAGTCCACCAGGGCTGCCAGGGTGTGGGTGGAATCAGACAGGCAAAGACAGACTTGGATGAGGGGTTTACGGCTGATGGAGGGCGGAATGTTCATTGAGCTCATCCGGTTCCTCCCTACATCTGGTGAGCTCCCGCCTTTGCTGGACAGGTGGCGACTCGATGACCATCACCACCACAGTACAGGCACAAGTTGGAGGTGATGCGGCGCTGGCGCTGCAGGGGTTAGGGAGGCGCGGCCGATCTCCATCGGTTCAGACTGGTCCGCTGGTTAGGCGGTGTGGCAGGTGGGACAGAAGGGCAGTTGGGACACTCCGTGTGCTGGTGGATGGACTCTGGCCCCCCTCTCTCGACGACGGACCTGGATCCCTGCGGTCGACGGACAGCCAGAGCAATGGCTTCATCAAGAGTGGGGGTTGATCATGGGAAACCAGCTCGCCCTTTATGTAGTCCGCCAGGCTGTGGAGGAAGGCATCCACCAATGCTTCCATGTTCCAGGAGCTCCGACTTGCCACAGTTCGGAAGTCAATGGAGTAATCCGCAACAGTCCTTCTGCCTTGGCGAATACTCATCAGGGTCCGAGATGCCTCGACTGTGGTGGATTCCAAATCAATACCTTGAGCATCTCCTCTGCGAATAGGTTGAAGGTTGCACATGCTGGGGTCTGGCTTTCGAACTCCGCCGTTCCCCAGAGTCGAGCTCGCCCGCCAGGTGAGTGATCACGAATCCACCCTCGCCCCTTCAGTGGCAAAAGTCCTGGGTTGCAGGGTAAACTGGACCACGGCAGCTCGCCAGGAACGCCATTACCTGGGTTGGGTCGCCGCTGAACCGCTCTGGGTTGCCGATCCTGGGTTCTGGGACTCCGCAGCCACGGCAGCAGTGGACTGGGCAGGAGACTCGGGTGCTGGGCCGGTGAGAAGTTGAATGATCATTGCAAGTTGTTGCTGTTGCTGCTGGAACTGCTGAAGCTGTTGGTAGGGCGGCTTGAAGTAGGGGAGGCAGTGTCAGCAGTGTTAACGGGTTTGCCTCTCTGTCTCTTCCAGGCGTTGCATGGCGGTGGGTGGTTCTGGTCTGGCCGGTTTCCATGTTGGTTCGACCGCGGCGCTGGGTCCATGTTTGGTCAGATCGCACTGTCAGACACCAAACAGGACGAGGACCACAAAAGCGCCACGTTAGAATGTTTATTTAAGGGTTTGGGGGTTACAGGGTTTCAGGGGTTCCGGAGTTCCAGAGTGCGTGTGTGTGTTCCCCAATAGCCGAAAGCAGCAATGGCAGGAGCTGGATGATCCGGGAAGTCCTGGGGAAACACACACACAACAGCAATTGAAACGAAGCAGCAGTACAGTCAAGGGCTAGGCTGTATATTCAGAGAAGAGAGACGGAAGGCAGGTCAAGATTACCGGGCTGGAGATCAAAGAAGTAGTCGAAATGGTCTGGGTTCACAGGCAAAGAGTAAGAGTCGTTTTCCAAGACAGGCAGGTAACTGGTGCGGGTTTGCAGACGATCTGACAAGTGTGGACTGAAAAGCAAGGCTTTATATACCGGGCATGATGAGTGGTGAATGCAGTGCAGCTGGTAGGTAAACGAGGGTGAGGCAGAGCAGAGCAGGAACAGGTGGAGGTCATCAGACTTTAATCAGCGCGTGTTACCAGGCAGAGAGAGAGCTCATGACAATAGTAGGGCGGGGCGATATGGCTGAAAACTGTGTCACGATATAAGTATTTCATATCGGTCGATATCGATTATTATTGATTTTTAAAAAAATCTATTTCAGATAAGGACCAGAAGGGGAAATAAAGTTCAATTTAAAGACTTTTTATTTTAAACTTAACCTTCCTCTGATTTGAATCACCTCAGTTATCAATCAAAGCAAACAGGGAAAAGAAATAGCAACACAATCATGAAAAACACTCAAATAAATAATTGTGCACATAAGTCTGAATGAGCAGCACTGGTTGAAGCCTGGAAATATTGTAAACAAAGTAATTTGAAAGTTTATCAAAGTCTACTGGTTAGACTGTTCAGTTCCCCCACGTGTGTTTAAGTTTCAAATGAATACTTTTTCTCCTTGGGACAGGCCCGTTTGAGTCTTGGAAAATACTTTTCCATTTGCATCGGGATTGAGTTGATTAGAATTTAGCAGTAAATTTGAATGCAACAGTTTTGAACAAATTCGTGCAGCGTGCTAATGATGCTAACCGGATTTAATAGGAATTCAGTCGTCTTGCACGATTGTGAATGTTTGGATTACATGCGCATGCTAAGGAGGGATGCACCTAGAGAGAGAGAGCGCGCATGGGGCAAGGACTCATTGAGAATCTGTGTTGAGGTAGGCCTATTTCTATCGTCTACTCTGGTAGAGTTGCACATACTAGCTACAATGCAAGATATATTTAGCCTATTTATTTATGGACAACGTAAGGCGGGAGGTGTGTGTTGCTTTTAATTATCGAATGTTCTATCGAACACATTTTTTATTGATATCGATTACATGTCTATTGCGATACATATCGCTATCGTTTTATCGCCCAGCCCTAGTAAATAGTTTAAAAAGTTGTTGACATACAGAAAGTTTAATGAATGTTGATATTCAAATAGTTTAATGGCTGTGTATAGGTAGATAGTTGACAATAACTGAAAGTTGGAATGGCTCTAATGTTTGCTAGCAGTTATGCTACCAATTTTAACTATGCTAACCATATACTCCCTTATCCACCTTTTCCAGAACAGATTTGAAAGATATTGAACCTGTCTCCATCGTCTTCTAATGTAAAGATCATTCTCTTGAAAGATTCCAGGGGCAAGAACAGGTTTTCCTTTCAACAAAAGGATGTGGTTGAGTGTGAGCGCTTCCAAGTCGTTAACATCGTCAGACACCTTGGTTATCGGACGGTCATTCAGAATGGCTTCCACCTCACACAGGATGGTATGGAGGCTTTCGTCATCCAAAGACTGTTGCTGCAGAACAGAATACAGAACTCGCTTGACCATTTTAATGAGGCGCTCCCAAACGCCGCCATGATGTGATGCAGCCGGAGTGTTAAAAATCCAATCGATGCCCCTTTGCTTGATACAGCGGCTCACCTTAAGCTTCGCCACCTTCTCCAAGTCCGACAGCCATCCGGTCCATTGTTGTAGAAGGGTCTGGGGTATAGGCTCATCCCAAGACAAGTTTCTTCGGCACATTTCTTGCAACAGCAACTTTGGCAGCAAGGTGAAAGGAGATAAAAAAAACCAATGGGTCATATATGGAACCAACAATTGACAGAATTCCATGTCTAGTATGTGGCCGCTTTTCCACTGCAGGCTTAAATGTAAAAGTGTCACTTTCAGCACACCAATTCAGTCCAAGTGCCATCTCCATGGGTAGCCGGTCTTGTTCCAAGTGCAGCTGCCTGGTTGTTTTAGATCACTTTTCTTCAGGAATAGACGACAATACGGCCCGACTGTTACTTGTCCATTTGAGCAGTCGAAATCCTCCCTTTGAGCACACCTCAGTAAGATCTGCAACCAACTTTATAGCCTCCTTCTCTGAGGGTAATGACTTTAGACAATCATCCACATAAAAGTTGTTATATATGGTCTCAATCACTTCAGCTTGAAAGTCATCCTTGTTGTCTGCTGCAGTTCTCCTTAAAGCGTAGCTTGTACAGCTTGGTGACGAGACAGCTCCAAAGATGTGCACCTTCATTCTATGTTCCACTGGACTTTGTGTCGTAGCTCCTTCTGGCCACCATAGAAAGCAAAGGACATCCACGTGTCTTTCCGACACCCTCACTTGATGAAACATAGCCTGGACATCGGTCATCAGGGCGATGCACTCCTGTCTGAATCTTGTTAAAACACCAAAAAGTGAATTGGTGAGGTCAGGACCTTGCAACAACTGATAATTCAAGGATGTTCCTTTAAATCCAGCTCCACAGTCAAAAACCACCCTTAGAGATTTCTTTCTTGGGTGATGCACCCCATGATGAGGGAGATACCACACATGGCCTTCTTTACAGTCCAGCTGGTCTTTAGGCACCACTTCAGCATATCCGCTGTCAATCATCTGTGAGAGAAACGCTGTATACTCCTCCTGATAAGATTTGTTCCTTTCAAACTTTCTTTTTAGACAGTTAACACACTGTTCCACTATGCACCGGTGATTGGGCATGGTGATGTCATCAGTCTTAAAGGGTAAATCCATGCAGTAATGACCTCCTTGCAAGTGTGTGGACTTCTCAAGGACCTCCATGAACCTCAGGTCTTCCCTTGACATCTCCTGCCTCTCCTCCAATGACTTCTCATTAAAGTCTTGGTTGTACTAAGAAACCAACAGCTCCTCCAGCCTGGCAATGGATATCCTATTGGCATAGACGGTTGAGCAGCTTCTCTTGCAACATCCACTATTGCCTCTCAATGGACCGTTGATGACCCACCCCAATAGGGTCCTCACGGCGTAGGGTCCACCACCTTCGCTGTTGACAATTTCCCAGGACTCCATCAATTTTGGTGCATTGGTCCCAATCAAGATTTCAACATCTGCATCCAATTCTGGAATTTTAACATCTCTCAAATATTCCCATTTCTCAAGGTCTTGCTGGGTGGGAATGTTGCTCTTTGACACTGGAATTGCGTCCTGTGTGTACATCTCTGGGACGTCCAAGAACTGGCTGCCACCCAATTTGGACACCTCCAGACCTGGAACAACTTGACTTTCAACAACCTTCTCTTGGCCCATGGTGCGTAGTAGAATGTTGGTCCTTTTACCCTGCAGATTCAACTTCTTCAAGAAACTGTTGGTACAAAATGTTGCTGTACTTCCAGGACCCAAGAAGGCATACGTCCTAAGCACCTTGTGTCCTTTATTAGATTTCACCTGTACAGGACTGATGGAGAGAGTACAATGTTGATCTCCGGCCCCAGTACAACCACATGCCTGAAGCGACACCAGTAAGTTATTTACTTCTACTTCCTGTGTCTTGGTCATCTTGTCCTTATTGTGGATGTGCAAGATAGTTGGATGTTTCAGATTGCATTCATCACAGGTCAGACGACTTCTACACTCTCTGCTCATGTGGCCCACTTTCAAGCATCCAAAGCAAACACCCTTTCCTCTCAAGAATTCAATCTTCTCCCTGTGAGGAATTTTGTTCAAGCCTGGACACTTGGGCAATAGATGAGGCTGCTTACAATAGTGACAGAATTCTGAGCCTGACTCCTTCGAAGCACTGGGCTGGCTTGGCATCTTGATTACTGTGGGCTTTGGAACTATATTAGGGCCATTAGCGTCATTATATTAGTCGCCAAAACTGCTTCCTTTGATATTGCTCCTGGACACTGGCCTACTCTTATTCAAAGCGCTGGATTGCGTGTCTACAATATCACCAAAAAGCGGATGAGGCAAGATTTTGACTTGAGTCTCGAGAAAGTTCACCATATCAGGAAAGGTGGCTCTATAGCCTCGTCGCTCTTGTAGCTCACAGGCCGTAGATCTCCATCTGTCCCGCAGCCTGTATGGCCATTTTATTATCACATTCTTCATATTTGATGGAATGTTCAATTCACACTTACCCTAATATTGCTCAAATGACTGAATAAAAAAACATTTATCCTGCAGGAGTTGCTTATATCTCGTGACAGTGCATCTGCAGCTGTGCTCCATACGTGTCTCCCTAATCACTTTTAACAGTCATTACCAATTTGCAAATGATGGTGAATAACTACTCATCATGAGATGTACAATATTTCGTAATATCTTTATTATAATTATGTTTCCCATTGTAATCGTCCAATTTGTAATGTTTTGCATGGACGTGCGCTGGTGTGCATTCATGGATGATAGAAGGATGGTGCGTTGTGCACCCGCCAATATCACTGTTGACAATGTGCTCTTAAAATAACATATAAACAACTCACCATAGACTTCTGACCAGGTGTACAATAGGGTAAGTAACAATTTTTAGACAATGCGCTAAGCCACTCCCTAAGTTATTAATTGCCACACCCCTGTAGCCTGACGAGCCAGATCCGCATTAAAATGTAGGGTCTGGGCACTCACCGTTCGCAGTACTCAGTCCGAGGGGCGGGATAATCGGTTGTCTTTCAAATTCCCTCTGCACGCAATAGGACAGCGCTGAGTCCCATGCGTTTCCCACCAGCGGAGCTAGTTGGCTAGTTCAAACTCTTGCCAACTTTTGCCAACAAGCTTAACTCGTGTCACACTGTTGGCCAACAGCAACATCTATCTTCTTTGTTTTCAAGTAGCAGGGAATTCAAGCCAAACCATTGCAACTCTGCCATCAATCATTATGTTAAGCCCACCTAACGACTCTATACACGATTTGATTGGCCTGATAGAAGTTTAATTTTTCGAGCTCACAAGCCAACGGAGAGTTGCTAGACTAGCCCTGGAAGCAAATGTAATTTGCTGCCGCTAGGGTGCGTCTAGATTTCTAGGCTAACACCCCTGGGCACATTGTTTAAAAAATAAAAGTGCAAAATAAAAAAATACACTTTGCGCCAGGTGGAAAACGAGTTTTACGCCATGCGCCAGGGTGCAAAATATGGCCCAGAAACTCCGTTCAAACTTGTAACGTAGGTCTTGAAAAGGACACTTGAGGAATGTATTTTTTGTTTTTGTAAACTTTATACTTTTTGAGATATTAACATAAATCAAGCTTATTTTTCCCCATAGACTTTGCATTGGCACTATGACATCACAATGGGCTAATCAAACTGATTTGCACCTGTATCAACTGACAGCTGCTCAACTAGGCCCCCCTCACAGAGCCAATTAAAGACGTAGAATGCAATCAACTGCACCAGTGCTCTCTCACTGACTGCAGCAACTTCAATGGAACCTCTTCTCTGTGTCTTTCTCCATTGAACTGGATAGCTCACTTTTCTCTTCCCCACTTTCTTTCACTTCATCCATTAAACTATCTGTCTATCAACATCCATTAACTCATTGAATGCCAAGCTGTTTTCGGAAGCTTTGTCCTAGAGTGCCAGCAATCTAGACCATTGTTGATGATTTTTGTACAGCCACAGCATATTCTGTGTTATAGCTATGAACACATACAATGGCTCGTTTAAAAGGTGAGACTTTAAGCTCTCAGTGGGTGCAAACCGTGTATTTCTACACGCCTCTGTTCCTGAGAAATCCCAACCTAAACAGTGGCTAGTTTTCATCAAAATCACTGTTTTTTTCTAGAAATGGAGATATATCGTCTTTCTTGAAATATGAAGTGTTGCCTGTAAACTTTCCGGGAAGTGATCAGCGAGACCTGGCGAGACTGCCACCTGATAGACCCACGAAAATGGCCTGGTTTTCAGCTGACGCGAATGCGTCACTGATTCAACCCAAAGCGGCAACCGAGTTATGATAAAATGTCCGGATTGTGCGTTTTCATGAGTTTTCGATCATCATATATTTCATTTCCATTCATCACAGAGTTCCCAAAATCACATATAAGGTGTGTTAGAGTGTCTAGTTTCGTAATAATAATAATAAAAAAAAAAGCTAAAAACGTAATATTAAGTTTTTGGCACTCAATGAGACTTGGCACTTCCTATTAAGCCCAATTGTATCGAAATTAGTTGCAGTTCTATTAGAATTCCACTGGGGGTGATCGCGGGCGAGTGCAGGTCTATGGAGCTAGACGGCTAAATGTATCTCTTTCACCTGCTTGTCGTGGAATAATCGTAGATTTTATTGTAGTTTATAGATTTTAGATCTAAAGTTGAATGAACGAGTACTTATGTCCTTTTAATTTCTTACAGGTTGGGTCGTTGTTGCCCATATCACGCTAGCATTGTGCTAATGAATGACGTCATTGACATTTTTTGAAAGGCTTTTTAGAAGACTTATGTGACGTCAAAAAATATAACAATCAACAGTGTGTATTTTCTTTGCCTCTCCTATCGAATGCAACATTCAAATTACTACTCAAAAAATTATATCCAGAAAAAAAAGTGGATATTGAGGGGTAAAGCTCCATAGGCCTCCATGCATTCTGCGCTCGCCTGTGAGCGCCCTCAAGTGGAATCTGAGGAGGAACTGCAACCAGTCCAGAAACTGGAAGTAACCAGACTTCTCTTCCTATTAGACATTCTCTGGTTGTCGTCAACTATGACTCCCGCCAGCTGTTTCCTCTGCCCACAATTGTTTCAAAATAAAAGTCCTCACTACAATAATTCCCTATTAAATAATTTAACAATTTAAACCATTTCAACTGTCAGTTGTAGTCAACTATGACTCCTGCCAACTGTTTCCAAATAAAAGTTTGTTTTGCATTTTATGTTAATGTATGTTTTTTTCATGCACTGGTAATTTCCTCGAAATTACATTTTAACAGCATAGCCTATTTGTATAATGAGTGAAACAATTACTTTCCAAAGCCAAAACTATAATTTATTTTACATTAAAACATTTGCCCACCAAAAATTAGGCTAAATTAAAGGGATACCAGGCAAGCCTGATGCTTTTTCTCTACGAAGCTCCCCCTATCGTCTGTACGTGTTGATACGTGTGCGAGCCCTCGCTCGGTCTTAAGCTCTTTTCCTTTTCTTTGCATCTTCCATCAAGGGTTTTCACTGCTTATTCGCAAGCTCTGCCATTATACACACGTTTGCAACAATCGCTAGCGTTTCGTTAGCCTGCCTCTGTGCTGGGGATGCAGGATGTAAACTGATCCTGCTTCTCGCGATGTCTGAGACTTTGTAAGACTGAAGTTTGGCGGGTAGGATACACCGAACTTGCAAGTGGGATACTCTTCCTACAGGCAGTAGGGGCGGGCGAGAGAGCCTTCATTCGCCCCGTAATGAGTCATTTAACCACATACCGACTTACGAAGATGATTAACACAAAAACGTTGCCTGGTGTCCCTTTAAACTCATTGCACATGTAACAACATAGGCTACACATTCGCACACGTGTGTGTGTGTGTGTCTGAGAGAGAGAGAGGTGTGTTCCTGTGTGGTTTATTACGAATACGAATCAAACAGTAACAATAAAAAAAACAACAATAAAAAAGTGGACCGATAGGCCTAGCCCACATGGCAATTATTACCCCAGCTTGTATTTGGGGACCGGCCTTTATTTGTTAGAATCAACGATGCCCCTGGCTATTATCAGAGGCCCGGCTATAAATAGAGAATATAATCTCGGCCATAATTTGAAGATTTACTGTATGGCCATAGCATCTGCTGAGTATTCAGGGTATAACCTACATTGAAGACAGGTATTTTCTACTCCTGCATTTGTGAATATAATTCCGTTCACACCTGATGATGAAAACAGCCATGGGTCCCGAACTCATTGATCAAACAGGTGACCAAATCAGAGATTCCAAACCAACAAGGGAACAGAGTGAAGCAATGCAAAACGGCGAAGTTCGAAAAGATTTCGGTAGACCTCGACGGACAGCTGTAACGTTAGCGATAGTCTGGAAAAAGACTGTTACACAGGAAGCATATAGGCCTACGCAAAACGCTTGCTGTCTGTCTGTCAGAGTTTATTTTCATTCAGCTTTGCGCAACAAAAGCTGGTTGAAACACGAGTCACATTTTCTCAGTCTCGCCTGTTTTCTCGCATTGTCCTGACCCTTGTTCTGACTTAGGCCTACTCTTAAATTGATTATTGTGACTTCATTTGAGCAAAGTAAGAGTCTGCTAATGACACCCTCAAATATCATGCTAGAAAAGTTCTATCAGCGCTGGCGCCCGTGTGGCATGGTTGATGCACGCAAAGGTTTGGCCTGACCATGCACGGCATTTCAGAATGTCATTCCAAGACAGCTCGTTTACCTGGAAAAGGCGGAATAGCCTACTATGACGTCTTTTGCCGGAATGGAGAACAACTCCAGCCCACGCAGAGCAGAACAAGGAGGTAGCCTATGTGTTAGGCCTATAAACTCTTATTAGCCCGCGCTGCCATCCCCAGACTGACCGGCTGTGCGCAATTTACATTGGCAGTCCCTTTGGGCACGTCAGTCCATAGTCCATTCTTTGAATTCGCCTTACTGTCACTTAATGTCACGATGTAGACAAACGTCCATGCATGGAAATAAATGGGTTGTTCAAATTAATTTTTTAGGCTATGGTATATGGGCGATTGATTAGACTAGAGGATAGGCCTATGCGCGAATCGGAATAGCTGTTCATTTAACCTACACTATGAAGCGTTTTACAAATAAAAAATAAAACATGCAGAAACAGATTTTCTATTAACTCTGCGCTCATGATGTGTATGATAGAAATTGCATACAAACTAAATTGGAGTATCCCGAGGTCTTTATGTGGTCGGATAGAGTCCAGAAGGCCACACTACCCGAAAAAATCCCATATGGGCCCCGCAAGGGCGTGTTTGCTGGGTTACCATTGTGTGTGCATGCATGGCAAGCTGTTTTAAAAATGTATTATTTGCAGGAGCAATGAGATATTGATAGTAAATTTGAATATAACAGTTCAATTTCATGTTCAAATTTGTCTTATCAATAAAAAAAAAAAAAAGCAATTCATGCTTTAGACCATTTTAATTTAAAACATTTTAATAACAAAGTAGGCCTACCGGTTCAGGCACCGGCACCGGATAAAACCCAAACGATACCCAACCCTAACTGAGCTGATGGGCCTGCCTACTTTTTCTATAGGCACGGCCAAAAATCGCATGCCTGTTGACAGGGATGACGTCCCAACAGTGAGCTGTTTCACACGTGTGTCCAAAATCTTCAGAACAGTGTTCAGCAAATGGCGAAAAAAAAATCTAAGGTGGGCCCAGCCAGTTGAGACGTGAGCTCCTGTAGCACCTTGGAAATCTGCCAAGCAGCTCAGACGTGCGCTCTTGTAGAGCTTTGGAAATCTGCTCTACAGTCGAGACATGCGCTCCTGGAGAATTTTGGGAATTGTCCTAATTGAGACATGCACTGAGCATTATAAATCTGCTCTAAAGTTGAGACATGCACTCCTGGAGAATTTTAGAGATCTGCTGAACAGTTAAGACATGCCCTCTTGTAGAGCTTTAAACTGCTCTACAGTCAAGACATGCGCTCCTGGATAATTTTATAGTAATGTCCTACAGTTGAGACTTGCGTCTGTGAAACCTCTGCCACATTTGAGGCTCACGCTTGCGCTCCTGCAAAATTTGAAAAAGTTTGGATTGGTCTGTATGTGTGTGCACACACACTTCAAACACACAGTAGATAAAACCCTCTAAATGACCAGATGGACTGTTTTTAAAAATGTTTTCGGTTACTTTGGTGCATTTCTCAGGGTGTACAGTGTAAGATAATGTTAACTGAGCTGATGATCATTCTCCATTTAGAATTGATTTAGATTAAGTGTTATTTAGTATAATTTGTATTTTAGTATATTTAGTATATTCTTTATCTTCTACTGTCCTTATTGCTTAGTTGTGTTTCTTATTATGACCGCAAGCCTTTAAGCGGGCGGTCATATAGGTTTAGTCATTTTTTTTTTTTTTTTTTTCGCGATGCCCAAATTTCCGTCAATGATTCCCGGGACACTGAAAGACCGGGGTACACGAAACTTGGTGGACATGTAACCCCACATGGATAGCATGGAACCATCGTTTTTCGTTTTGATCTGTAGCCCCCCCGCTGAATTGGACCCCCCGAAAGGAGGGTAGGGCAGACACAGTTTTCTGTGAATATCTCGAAAACCGTAGGGTTTAGGAGGACCATTTTTTTTTTTGTATGTTGATCTCAAGGGGCCATGTCAACCCATTCCATAACCACTCATTTCATGTATAGCCACCTAGTTAAACACAAAAAAGTAAAAATGAGGTGGTGTAATTGAAGGTATCTGTGACCTAACATAGTCAAAACTGCACGAAATTGGAAGTGTAGGATCATTATGACACCCTCTGTATGCACGCCAAGTTTTGTGGAATTCCGTTCATGGGGGGCCACACAATAAATTAATTTATGTTACTATACACAAACTGGCCTGTAGGTGGCCGGAGACAGTTTTCTGTGAATATCTCGAGAACCGTAGGGCCTAGGAGGTCCACCTTTTTTTTGTATGTTGGTCTTAAGGGGGCATGTCAACCCATCCCATTACCACTTATTTCATGTATAGCGCCACCTAGTTAAAAATTAAAAAGCAAAAAATTAGGTGTTTTCATCACAATATCTCTGGCTGACAAGGTCAAAACTGCACCGAAATTAAAAGTGTAGGATCATTATGACACCCTCCGAATGCATGCCAAGTTTTGTGTACTTTTCGGTCAATGGGGCCCTACAATAAAATAACTTATGTGTACATTTAGTGACGACACCAACAAGGATTCGGGACACTGAAAGACCGGGTACACAAAACTTTACATGGATAGCATGGAACCGTCATTTTTCGTTTTGATCTGCAGCCCCCCCGCTGGACTGGACCCCCCGAAAGGAGGGTAGGGCAGACACAGTTCTCTTTTATGGTATGTTGGTCTCAAGGGCCCACATCAACCTGGCTCATAATCACTCATTTGTGATTTGCACACCCGTAAAAAAAAAAAAATGCAATATTATTCTGCTTTAATCGCCCTATCTTCAGTTAAGATGTTCAGAACTGCACCAAATTTTATGTGTATGATTGACCTGGCATTCTCTGGGGGTCTGGGGGTATGCCAAGTTTCGTAGAATTTCATCCATGGGGGTCTAAAAATTAGGTTATGTGTACATTTAGTGACTGTACACTCATTGGCCTGTAAATGGCGGTGCACACATATACACATGCACACACACAGGCACCCACATACTATCGGTATTAGAGCGGCCGATACATAATTACAAATTCAGTAGGATCAAAAAGAAAGCCAAAATAAATATTCATCATCATCATCATGGCTGCATTTTCAGTATTGGCGATAAGTAGTCGTTTGTCCACTAGATGGCGATCGTTGAAGTGAGGCGTAATTTTGTTGGAAGTTAAAAGTGGGTTGGGGAAAACAATGGACACTTCCTACAAGGACTGTAATTTACCGCAGCGAACATCTAATAAGGACAGGACGATGTTCACATGAAGTGTAATTGCCCTTTCTTCTTGAAGCCGAAATAAATCTGAGGATGTTTATCGGACATGCTTGGTTTTACTGCAGGTGCGTTAATCTTGTAATATCAATAAGGACCTAGGTAATGTTACCGTTAGCGTTGGTTGAGTGATGGAGGCCCATTTGATTGATTGCATTTGTAGAAAACTATAAATGCGGTTATACCAAGCAAATTGATAGCAGCACTGTTTGTATCTTTCGACTGTCATTTATTGCACGTGCTACAAAATCATTCTGTGCAATGGAAGATTTACCAACGTTACACGGTCTGATACAGTTTTGCCTATACATGCGTGAGACTGAGACGCCTGTTTATTTTGTTTTAAGTGCGTGCAGGGTGTGAGAGGGAATCGATGTGCTTTGATTCCAGCTTGGTAGTTGTAGTCTGTGAAATTAAAAAAGCATGTGTGTGTGAAGTATCCAAACAATGACACCTTCATTTCATTATGGCTGCTTTTAGCAACACACCTTAAGCTACTGTGTAGTGGGTCCCATTTAGAAGTGGCTTCTTCATTCGCGCATTCCTTGACTCATGGAGCTGCGTGAATGTTATTACAACTTTTCGCCCACGATATGGCAGTTTAAGTCCGCTTGATACTGTAAAGTCGTAAGCCACTGGTTTCCAAAGGAGATTTTATTTGTGTAAGCCAGCATAGCCTATTGACAATTTATGTTGTAAATAGGCCTACCTTATAATCCTACCTGTAGCTTAGGGAAGCTAACAGCTTTCTATTAGGATCTAGTTTGTTAGTTACAGTTTTGTCATAACTCCCTAATCTCCGCATTTTTGCATTTAGAATAGCCAGAGCGTGTATATCTCAATCTGAAAATTAAACAATATCGGGTGCCTATGGACTAGGCTGGGTGAACCCAGCCTGATCTGCCCGCTATTTATTTTTTGATTTCTTAAAAGATTGAGCTTGGTCTGATGAAAGCCAGACTAGCCATGGACCTCAGTTACACAATGCAAGGGAACATGAATCAGCCTATATTTACCAACGAACAATAACGGACAAAAGCTCTTCAACTTTGGCCCGTTAAAATGTGTATGAACAGTCTAGCGACGCATTTCATCAAGGCCCATTTGGACATGTCAGTTATTTGCACCACTGGTTAGATGTAAAACAGCATTTCGTTTCAGACTACTGTTACTTAATTTGTGCATTAACAATAACGTTTCAGACTACTGTTACTTAATTTGTGCATTTGTTACTTAAGTATTACATGAACTAAAGATGACTAAAATCTTATGTAGAAGAAGAAACATTCACAAAAAATCCATCCATCCAAAAATGACCTTTGTTTTTGATAGCTGTTGAAAACGGCATGGAACTGACAGAGATGTTTTTGTTTATAAATACATAAAAATAAATAAATAAATAAATAACATTATGCTGATACCTTTTGCTTTTCCCAAATACAATGTAGCCTACAGGTGTAAGTGACCTTTCATCAATCCAGTTGCAATGGATGAACTGTGATGAACTGCCCTACTTGTGATTGTTTAGAGATTTTAAAGGTTTTATAACAATGCTACATCTTCTTTTGCTATTCTACAATCTATTCACCTTTTCAGCACCAGTAGGCTACTTTCTGTGCAGCCGCACACACACACTCAGGCATGCCAAACAAGCATACACAAAAGTTTCAAGAGTGGGGGATGGAGTAAAATATGGAGACAAATTATAGTGTGATTTATTTTCGCGGAATGGATGCACAGGACTGAGCGGCGGTCATATTTTGTACCGCTATGCGGTACATCTAGTATTATATACTTTTAATTACTTTTTTCTGCTGTTAGTGAATGTGTGTGTGATGTCTGTATGCTACTGAGACCTTGAATTTCCCCTGGGGATCAATAAAGTATCTATCTATCTATCTATCTATTAGCACTCCAGCTACCATGGAATAAACGCTAATCATTCTCCATTAGCTCTTCAGCTACCATGGAACTAACGCTAATCATTCTCCACTAGGACACCAGCTACCATGGAACTAACACTTATCATTCTCCATTAGCATTTCAGCTACCATGGAAATAACGCTCATTATTCTCCACTAGCACTCCAGCTACCATGGAATTAACGCTAATCATTCTCCACTAACTGAATAACTAGTCTCATATAATCTCCTTCCTCTCAGGCTGTCCAACCTAGAACAGACGTGCTACATTAACGCCATCTTGCAGAGTTTGTTTGCACTGCGGCCCTTCTGCACCCAGCTGCTCCTGCAGGAGAAGACATGGAGGCAGGAGCCCTCTGCACTGCTCCTCAGGTAAGTTCACACACTCCCTCTCCTCAAAAGGTCCTTTGTGGGTCTCCTGTGACGTAGGAGCAGTGCAGATTGAGCTGAAGCACACACATAAACCCCCTGTCCCTCTTCTCCCTCCCCAGTTGCATTGTGGGTATCCAGTGCCTTAGAGGCTCCAGCGAGAGGGACCTCTGAAGGTGGCAGTGCTGATGGAGCTGAAAGGTTGCATCGCCCTGCGCAACCACGAGTTCCAGGGAGACTCACAGAACATAAGAAAACACATGAAATAAGACACTTTGCTTAAAACAATCTCATGCATACTGCAATGGTAAAACAGTTCATGGCATATGACGTACACTGACATGTCATTCTGGGTTTTTTCTGTTTATTTATGTGTGTTTTATATATGTGCCTTTATGTTAGTATGTGGCTTTGAGTTTGAGTGTGGTTTTCTCTGTGTGTTTGTGTAGGAGTTCCTGTCAGAGTGTCTGCTGGGCCTCAGGGACATTGGGCACGTCCTCCAGATGGGGGGGACGTGTCCTATCAATACCCAGTGGACAGGACACTCAGCTCTCTCAATTGCCTTTCACCCCCCAAATCAGAGTGGATGCCAAGACTATTGGGGTTTACAGATTAAATTGAATTTGGAATAAGAAATTAAGGCCTTAGCTCAATTACAAACAAATAAATACATCTATCTATAAAGCAAGAAGCGTCTGTGTGTCCTAATGTCGGTGCCATGCATATCTCGCTGAATGTTTGTCAGACCGACCTAAGATTTTGTATGTGGCTTGCGCGTGGCCCAAAGGTGTGCAATCTCGATTTTGACGATTTTTGAATGCATATTTCAAAATATGCTTATTTACGTCCAACGTTTATCGCTGCACTGCACTGTTTCCAAGGGGACCAGTTTCAGGGGAGCTCCACCCCATGTCTACAGTGATGCCAACTATTTTGAATGAAAAGTAGCTCCAAAAGTCGCTAGATGACGTCACATGCTAATTTGCATATTAATTAATGCAATTAATTAAATGCACCCCAAAAAAAAAAAAAAAAAACGGTAATGGCCCTTCAATTCCCTTTTACTCCTGTTTGCGTTTCTCCTACTCATATGGGCAGCTTTAAGAGCCTAGTTTAAATATATTTGATTTAATATACTTGTATATTTATTGATAGGCTACACTTTACTTTCTGTAGCCTATCATCTAGACTACACTAGCATCAGGTGGCTGAAAAGCAGTCATTTCCAACCTATTCACTGCTGCATCTGCTTTGCACTGCTTGAAGTCTTGAACCCTTACGGCAATGGGTATTTTTTTGAATATATCGCACACCCAGTTTGAACACCCTGATGGACACTGAACTCTGGGGGTTCACTGAAATGGTTTAGGCTACTGGAGCGTAAGAATTCCGCCCGTCTTTGCGCAATTGGTCATTGATTGACGGCCATTAATTAATTCTTATAGGTGGCCTGCACGCACAGTTTGTTTGATGCATTGAGTTTCCGACCATTCTCCCCTGAGAGCTTAGAGAATAAAATGAGGAGAGCTACCTGTGTTTTACATAATGTGTAACATTTAGTCACATGGCCAGTTCAAAATCACCTAAGGTTTTGACTGAAATGTGTGCCGATATCAATTATTGGGAAAAACATTGTTTGGAGTGGATGGCGGGTGGATTGTTGATGTCTGCAGGTGCAGATGACATGACTACAGCTCATCCATGCATCTAGGATGTTGGAATTTGATAGGATACAGGTGATCGGATACAGGAACTGCAGAGATACATTGAAAATGAGGATTGGTAATGTCGGAATAGCGGTACTAAAAAAAATCGGAGTAGAGGCATGTCGTAATAGAGGGTCGTCGTAATAACGGGATGTTGTAATAAAGAGTGAACCCCCTTTTAACCCATCTGTAAGGCTAACAAGAGCACCACACTTCAGTGTAGGTTTATGTAACAGACAGTTTATACACTCACTACCTGGAGTTATTTTCCCGCTTGTTTTCCGGGCAACGGCATTTTGAATTGAAGACTCGATAAGTCTATGGACAAATGTGAATTTCGTGTTGTCGACGGAAGGAGGACTGTGGGCATGAGCATTCAAAAAGGGGTGTGTGTCGTCGATAGACTTATCTACGGTGGCCGACAGGTACAAACGACGTGCAACTTATGACAACAGATGCAAATCAACAAAACACGTGCAAATAGATAAAACACAACCAACTTAAGAAAAGATCTTCATTTGACAACACGTGCACATCATTTAGAAAACGCGCTGCAAATTCAGACATTTACATTTCAAAAATGCGCTATGAAATTCTCAACACAATGGAAGTGTTTCCGGGGGACACTTAAAAGTGATGAACACCTCTGAATAGGTGATTTTATGTAGCATGTTTCTGATTTGCGTGTTGAATTGGCAGCTCGTTTCTGAAATGTAAATGTTTTCTGAATTTGCAGCGCGTTTTCTAAATGATGTGCACGTTGTCAAATGAAGATGTGTTTTGTCTATTTGCACGTGTTTTATTGATTTGCACCTGTCGGCCACCATACTTATCAGATAAAGATTGTGTTTATTTCTGTACTGAGTCACTGGATCATCGCTCATACAGTGCAGTGTGGCGATCGAGGGATTGAGTCTGAGATGAGCGCTCATTGTGGCGTAATGAATCCGATATAGTAGCTGACTTCCGAAAGTGTGAATCGTGGCTCGCTCCTGGCTGGACCCAAAATGAAATGCCTGGATTTCCGTGGCCAACTTTCACATCATTTTCTGAAAAGTCCATGTGGACAACAACTTCCTCCTCAGACAGGGTCTGTACAAAACGGAAGTCATGAAGGTAACGGCTACAAACTTTGTTTCGGACAGCCTAGCAAGATAGCAACACAGAACGCCGTTGTCAGGATACCAGAAAGAAGAATAACGTAATGTTTGACTGCAGCAATAGTTATTCACAATTAAATAGAATTTTTGACGTTCAAGGCAGCATGAAGGATACATCAATTAGTTAGCCTATTAGCTGGTTTGATGCTCATTGAACTCGATGTAAATCCCTTCATATTTTAAGCGCTGCTATATGATGCAGTAGGCTGTAGTATATAGCATTACAAAGAGGCAAAAATGCTTCTAAAATGTGAAAATCGCTCTAAGCACTTTGATATTCCAGACTTGTGTTCAGCCTAGCCTAATCCACACAATCTCTGCACTTTATTTAGCGACACCAAAATGGAGATAACGTTACCCTGTTGGACAGGCTAGAATACATTTTTATTTCAGTTTTTCAAAGATGAACACTTAATGTGTTAGGCTAATAAGCTAGAGAAAAGTAGGCTAATTTTGCTTGTTGATTCAGATGTTAGATCAAGGCTATGCATGGGAGGTGATCCACAAAAGCCTATGGTCGGAACAATGGGATGTCGGGAGCAGAGGGTTTATTATTTTATTTTATTTTTTTCGAAATTAAGGGATGTCGGACTACTGGGCTGTCGGACCAAAGGGAATTTTTCGTATTATTGAGAGGTCGGAACAATGGAGCATCAGAGAATGGGCTACTGATATTAATATTAGCTATGCTAGAAAGACTTGCATGTGTGTTAATGTAAATAAAGAGAAACATAGCCTATATTGTAGATTCTCTTCAGCTTTATTAATTTATGTTGAATAAATGTTGCACTTCTGTGCACAGCCCCATGCTTTTCTGACGTGACGATGCTAGCACGTTAGCGGCGGTTAGCAAACTATGCTAACTTCTCCTCCAAGTGACAATCATATTATATACATGATTCTGGCTTACATTTTAGTAAAACAATAAACATCTTACTTATGAAGTTGACTGTGTGGCTTAATCCACAGATGTGTTGAGTACTGTTTCGTTATGGTTTGCGTAATAATCAAAGAACACCATGAGCACAGCAGCACAATATCATGCAGCCCCTGAAAATAGTCCCCATAGGCTAACTTCCAGCAACAAGGTTGAGCTGCAGCAGACAAATTGGTTAGTGACTGGATTATTACGCCTGAATGAGTATAGTTCCATGTCAAATCAGCCTAGAAAATCGCCACGTTTCATTTTCCGTTGGTGTTATTACACTTTCTTACTTGAGAGGAGACAAGTTTTAAATAGGAAAATTACCGGAAATTGTGGTGGATTTCTATGACTTAACGGATGCATGTGTGGTTTTTATAAACTTTGATATTACTGTAATTATTATGAGACTTCAAGGCCTGTACACATCTAAACAGACCAGACCAGCAGTCAAGGAGTGGGGTGAAGGAGTTCACAGTGACACCTGGCTAGATGGTCGAGAGCGAGAGGATGATGTAATGGTGGTAACAGCAAGGCCAAGTAACAGGTGGCAAGATATGAAGCCCTGTTACAACTGGAAAAAAACAGAATCTGGGAAAAACCCAGAAGAAGACAGTTTGCATATAATTTTATGCATGATGAGACAATGGGTTCCACCAATAGTCGTAACCTTGGTGGATGCTGATAGGCCAACAGGTGTCTTTCGAGGGTGGCGAGAGGGCTCAACCCCAAGGTTACGGAGTATAAAAGATTGACCACAGCCACCTGTTAGTCAGATCTCATCGGGGGCGCCAGCTGATGACATCACATCACCCTATTGCTTGACACCTGGTCTGGACATCGTTTAGGCTGGACTATCACTGCAATACGGTGAATAAAGATCAACAGTCTTCAGAGATCTCCTGTCTGCATTGTCTCCTTCGGACGCTTGTTCCAGAGTGCTAATTAGTAAGTAGTTAAGTGATAAATTGTTCATTGGATTCGGAAATGGACCGTTTTTTTCCACGACAGATCCTTAGTCACTTTTAAATGTGATGCTAGCAGGCAAGATGCTAATGGTCTAATCCGATTCAATGATCTAATCTAGGCTGGAGCTAAAAGTGGTATCGCCAGACTCGGAGAATGGCTGGGTAAACTGGAGAAAGGTCAAAATCAAAAGTTTGACTGTTAATGTAATTTTTTTTACCCTATTCAGCTGTAGTGTCTCGCATTAATTATCTTATTTTATTATACGGCTCTTTACAATGCAAGTAGAACGCTTCATTGACTTGAATGGAATTTCACAAAGTTCTACCGGTCATTATTTTCATCTAACGGTGGGTTTCCACACACCGAAATTTCGCGTCGCTCTCATTGAGGTTGAATGGAGACGAAATTCGCCCTAGTTGGGCGAAATGAGAGCGAATCGCCGAGGCAGGCGAAACAAAGTTGCCGAAGGTTTAACTTTATTTAAATGAGGACCATTCGAGAACCAATCAGGTCCGCGTGTTTGTGTTTAGAGGCGGGAGTTACAAAAAAGTCTGACCAAGATGGCGGAGACTACCTGAGTTGTACACAAAAATTTGTATGTGATTAAAATGGCACTTGTATCAACTCAAATTGCGGTTTATATGCCACACGAACTATATGCCACACGAAGAGCACATACACCACTAAATAGACCACTATATATGTTAGTTTAAACACTCAAACTTTTTAGCTAGCTGACAGGCGAACTGCTACTATGTTCGGACATTGGATTGCATTGTAAACCTAGCTAGACAGCTAGGTTACATGCTGCAACACAGGTATGAAATATATTATGGGCCCTATCATGACATTCTAAAGTGCATCGTCACTCGTCAAAAGTCTATTCAAATTTAGTAGGATGTCCAGTTCACATTGGGAGGGGTTTCGTTATCAAAAGTGGAGCGCATGGCGCAACAAAGTGTTCCTAGGTTTTTTAATCAGTCATATGGGTGTGTTTGGGGCATAACATCATTTGACCAATGAGAATGACATCTGGCATTCCCTTTAACGGCGCAAAGCGCGATATGTCAAATAAATGCATTGGTATTTTGGCATTCAACGGCGCATTTGAAGGAGGCTGCTTGCGAGACCGTATGAAATAGTCCTTCTTAAACCATGCTTTACTAAAACCTAGCATAGCCTTCACGCATTTGCACTCGTCTATTATTTAAACTCATTGGCAAAGTGAAACTAACTTCACCAAGGTGTCAGTTAACGAAGACAGTTATATGCCGTTACTTTCACTATTGACTGACAATGGGTTACCATCGAAAACATAGGCTGGAAAAAACAAAACACTTACCCTAATATTGCTCAAATGACTGAATAAAACAACATTTATCCTGCAGAGGAGTTGCTTATTTCTCGTGACAGTGCGTCTTCAGCTGTGCTCCATACGTCCTCTCCCCTAATCACTTTTAACCGTCATTACCAATTTGCAAATGATGGTGAATAACTACTCATCATGAGATGTACAGTATTTCGTAATATCTTTATTCTAATTATGTTTCCCATTGTAATCGTGCAATTGGTAATGCTTTGCATGGACATGCGCTGGTCTGCGTTCATGAATGATAGAAGGATGCCAATATGACTGTTGACATGCGCTCTTAAAATAGCATATGAACAATTCGCCATTGACTTCTGACCAGGTTTAGGTGGTGTATGATAGCGATTTTTAGACAACGCGCCAGGCCCCTCCCTAGGTTGTTAATGGCCACACCCCTGGTCGCAATGTTTAAAAAATAAACGTGCAAAATACCGAATTAAGCTTTGCGCGGGTGAATAATGAGCTTTACGCCATGCGCTGGATATCTTCATTAAGTACTTAAACGTTTGAATTAGCTGGTTAACCCCCGAGGCGAAATTTCACTGGCCAAAATTCGCGAGGTGTTTTGCTCTGTGGAAACCCACCGTAAGGACCTCTAAATAATGACCACTGTCAATGGCAACGGTCTGCACTGTCATAGCCATGACAGGCTTCTTCGTCAGTGTTTCTGAATCGGTTTGTTTCTTGTCTCTCGATTTTCCAATGGTCCACATAGCCATAATGACCAGTCACATCATTGGAGTATTTTCTTGTGTTGGTTGGATGACGGTCCGCACAGTAGTAGCCACCACTGGCCCCTTTGCCATCGTGTCGCGTTGGTTTGTATCTGTCTTGGTAATGGAAAGCACGATCATAGCCATGGTCGGCTGCATCATTACGTTTTTTTGTTTTATTGTAGAAAGTCCTGGTACGGTAATAGTTCGCTCTATCATTACGATCGGCTCTACTATTCTCAGTACGTTCTAGGTGGATCTTATTACGTGGGGTTAGTCGCCCTCGCCTGTAGTGGACCTTGGTCCATGGGTTATTTGTCATTGTCGGTTTATCCAGTTTTGAAATGTTGCAATGTTTCGGTCACCGTGTTGTACCACTTCCGGGATGCTGCCGTAGCCTTCCTACCCGCGCTGCTCACCCCAGATGGGGGAGACCGTAGTTCCTATGAAACATTCACAAGGAATATGATTTCTTCCAGGAGAAAAACATGTTAGTAATGTAATACACATAACCCTGTCAGAATTACACATAACTTACCTTATTTATCTGCTTCAGATTCTCCCACTTCTGTTTGCCGTTGAGGTCTGATTCCTGGTTGAATAGTCTGCGGGAAAAACAGTCACAACAACAATAAAAAAAAACGTATTACCGGACATGGGCGCATATCTTGCTCGGGCCCTTCTCCATGCCCACCTGTGGTGATGTCCGTCCCGACGCCTTGATGATCTGGGTGGCCAGCAATGCCACCGACAGGGTACTGATTAAAGAGCCTTATTAAAACGGCCTAACTTTCAATCACAAGATGGTCGTAAAAATTAATATTTGAAGAATTCAAAGTAGAAAATCGAGCCAGAAATGTGTTTGCGTGTCGCTTTCTCAACATAGAAATATGTGACTACCACACTCTATATAACACTCACAACCAAATTCATTGTTACAGTATAACTGTGTTTGAAATGTTCACCCTTCACTATTTGTCTATTCTTGCATTACAGTACGCATGTCTTGTCCGTTCCTACTCATTTGATTTATACCTGTAAAAAATGTCTTCGCAAACAAGCGCACATATAAACCTCAGCTGCTGTTATTTTGTTGAGTAAATGTGGGACATTGATGTTCTATACTTACAAGGAATGTAACCTTAACAATCTTGCTAAAAAGGTCTAGATTTTGAACTCTGAGATACCTCTGAATTAATCTTAACCTAAGTTCAAATTCATTATCGAACTTACCAAGAGAATCTTTAACAGGAATCTCCATGACATTGCTGTTTATATTTTGAGCATCAATCATAATTATGACAAACACCCAGTGTGACAAAATATTTATAGGAACGATTACTTCATGATATTGCCACCTTTTGTTTAGGGGGAAGGGGTAATGACCCAGGATCTGAAATATATGCTTTGTATAGGCGGCCTTGCCTTACAATCGTCACTTTTTAATATAGCTACATCGTCTTTGTAAAGATGTTTGCATATTTCCTTAGACTTCAGGGGAATATGTAGGCCTATGCTGGTTTCATTTAAAAGACAATGTCCCTGGCAGATATGAATGTCTTTTAGTATGTCATGATGCTGGACATTGATGATGGTTCTGGGGACAATTAACTAGGTCTATTGCTGAAGGCTTTCAGTAACACAGTCACCACTTGACATTTCATAAACAAAAATGACACCGTTCTTATCATGACGTTTATAGCATGTTTATTCTTTATTTAGATTGTCTGTGTTTAGATCCGGATCATTGTGGTCACCTAGATGGATAGCTGGAAACAGCCTGCTGATCGTACTATCATTTTGCTGAGTACAAAGCCGTAGAAAATGTACATAACTCTGAGGCAAATGTTGGCTCTGTGATGGGTGCTGGATAACAACATCTACATTTAAAAATGGCTTGCGTTACAGCATTAAACTAGAAATTATTCATATAGTTTTCGAATCTGTTACAAACATATGATAGGACAGATTTAGGGTAAAGTTTCATTTTTCGACTAAGCCTACGCACTGAGCTTCCTTGCTTCCCATTTAATCCATACATTCTTGCCTGTGGTGACAGTAGTAACTGATGAGACCTTTTTGTAGTTTTGTGGAACACTCTACTTTTACTCCGGCCATCCTGTCTCTACGTGTTCTGGTTTGACCTTTAACCTATCTCATAAAACTCCCTTTCTCTGGCCTTATGGCAAATTTGTCGATGTACTCGTCTACTCTCATTTTCTTATTTAGGTACAATGCAAGGGGGAGGGGAGGGAGGAGTATTTCTGCTGCACTGTTGTGGGGCTCTGCAAAATGAAAGTCACTCATCCAAATTCACTGCAACTTACTTTATCCAGGGATTTTGAAGATTTATGTTTCTGCAGAACATAGATGAAAGTCAACTGACCAAGATGCAGGTTTGTGTAGCTTCATCAGTATCATCAGGATCTGGTCATCAATTGACAGGCATTCTACCTTTCACCCTGTATAGTACACAATTAGACTCCTTGAATCTCAACACAGTCAACAAAGATGTTAAAAATGCCCGTCTGGGAAGCCAGTTTCCTTCCGCAGGACCATTTTCATCAAGAGTTGATGCAGAGTTTTTGAAACATTGAGGCATACGTGGACTGCCCTCTATAGGCAAGCTCTCCTGCGTGGGCATACGTGGACTACCCTCTATAGGCAAGCTCTCCTGCGTGGGCATACGTGGACTACCCTCTATATGCGTGGGCTCTCCTGCGTGGGCTGGCTCATGCTCTCCAGGGGCTTACTCATGCTCTGGGCCTGGTGACGGCGTTCCTCAACAGGAATTCATTGTGCCCACGTCCTGGGAACCATGTTGGACCCCTCTTAAGTCCAAGTTTAAAATGGCAGCTGCACACTCGAGTGGACACTGGGTCCCCTGTCTGCGCGTCTGACTAATTGAAGAAAATATTTGTTATTCACACATTATGCTTTTAAGCATGATAAAGTACTGAGGTGCTCTTTTTATAGAAAATGTTATTTGTTTATGCATTAATGCATAATCAAATACATTTATGCCTAAACAAATATACTTACGCATATATTTACGCATTAATGCATGAACACATCTATTTATGCAATAATACATTAAAAAATATATTTATGCCCACACTAAGTACATGTATGCATTAACAAATCCATTTTTGCCTAAACAAGTACATTTATGCATTAAAGCCTAATCAAGTCCATTTATGCATTAATGCTTAAACAAATACATGTATGCATTGATGTCTAAACAAATACCACTTATGCATTAATGCATATGCAAGTCCATAAACTTTATGCATTAATGCTTAAACAAATCAATGTATGCAATAATACATACACTAATATATTTATGCCTAAACTAGTCCATTGATGCAAAGATAAATACATTAATGCATAAAACGTCCATTTATGCATTAATGCATAAATAAATACATTTTTGCCTAAACAAGTCCATTTATGGACTAATGCTTAAACAAATTAATTTATGCATTAATGCCTAAACAAGTACATTTATGCATAAACAAGTACATTTATGCATTGATGCTTAAACAAATCAATAATGCATAAACACATATATATTTATGCATAAACTAGAACATTGATGCATTAATGCATAAACAGATACATTTATGCATTAATGCCTAAATAAATACATTTATGCCTAAACTAGTACATTTATGCATTAATGCATAAACAAATACATTTTATGTCTAAACAAATACATTTATGCATTAATGCATAAACAAATCAATGTATGTAATAATGCATACACTAATATATTTATGCCTAAACTAGTCCATTGATGCAAAGATAAATACATCAATGCATAAAACGTCCATTTATGCATTAATGCATAAATAAATACATTTTTGCCTAAACAAGTCCATTTATGCACTAATGCTTAAACAAATTAATTTATGCATTAATGCCTAAACAAGTACATTTATGCATTGATGCTTAAACAAATCAATAATGCATAAACACATATATATTTATGCAAACTGTGTAAATCATAACTAATAAATGGCAGAAACAAACCAAATGCATGTAGCGGTAGACTGGCCTTTTGCTGTAGAGATTTTCCATTTACTACATACAGTAGGCACTCTGATTCCATGTATGGGGCACATATATATTATTCAGATGACACACAAACACAAGTAGACAAGACCTGTTTAGTTCAAAAGCTCATTTGCCACGGCAAGGCACAGATCAGGAGTGAGATGACGAGACAAGACAAGAGACAATGTTAGTATTTTTTTTTGTTTTTGTTGATGTTTTTTTGCTTTTTTTCTTAGCTGACAAAGACACACACATCACAAGGACATGAACACACAAAAAGGAACACATAGTGTATGTCCTAAATGATCAGGGAAATAGATAGCAAATCAACAGTGTAAATCATTACTAATAAATGGCTGACTTTTTTTTATGTAACAGGCCTTTTGCTGTAGAGATAATGACTCCCTATCCCTATCCATACAGGGCCGGCATTCCTATCATCTTGTGATAGACTTTGCATGACCTAATGTGTGTGGGGGAGAGGGAGAGGGAGAGAGCGTGTCACCACCTCCACCATGCGAGCAGCATGGCCAGATCTGCCTCTCGCGCGCCGAGTGGAGAGAATTTGCGCAGCTCGGACTAGGCCTACTGTCATTCTCATTGCGACTCCCCACACTGCCTCTATGTTCCCCCCCTAACTGTCCTATGAGCACTTCGACCTCGTCTAACATACCCAGTGGCATTAGACAAAGGCTCCACCACGTTACTGTCGCCGCGATTGTGGAGAGGCACACGTTCAGAAGACAGAAGCTAGCGCTATGGACATTAGGCTACCTCCAGCCTCGTTCGCCACACCACTACACCCTGCTAACTTCCCGATGAACACTCCGAACCCGTGAAACATTATTCCCACCAGTGACATTGGGCAAACGATTCAACATTTGTGCTTGGTGTAAGCTAAACTATGGAGTAAACTCTCACTTTGTCCAGCTGCATCATTGCAATGCAGGGATGCATCTGAAGCCTCACTAAACAAATCACCGTCATTTTCTGAAGGCAGATATTCCCCTTCAGAATCAGGGTCCGCAAATAGAAAACCCAACACTTCATTTCAGGTAAACTTTTTTGATGCCATTAGATGATAATCTAATGCAAATACTCGCTGACGTTGACAATATCGCTCTGATAAAATAGCTCACACGCACACTAGCTCCGGTATTGCACGCACTGATTCACTGCAGCTGTAGCGCGAAAGTTTTGTGTATGACGTGTTTGACGTATGACATGTCTGCCATCTAGTGGAGTGGAGGTCGAACGAAATATGACGCCCTATTTGACTAAATCGGCCGTTTTATTCAGTACCGCATCTTGTCGACTGTGGCGCCTAGAGGGTTAACTGCTGCCAGGAGAAAGTATAGAACTTAGGGTATTTGGGGATGTGATTTTAAGTGCCTAAAACAGTGAAGAAATACTAGGTCAACATTAATATAACCTAATTGATATACAGTAACAAATTTACGCTATCAGTACTGAGTCAGTGGTGTCAAGGTGTCAAGATGTCCTGCTGTCTACTGTGGTCATCTGAAATAGTGGATCCCAGCATCTTCAGATCGGTCACCGACAATGGGGGAAAAAAGGAAGGTAAGATTTAACACATGCGTTGTGACATGCACTTTGCATTTGTAATCTATCAGATAGTATTTCAGAAAGCCCAATTAAAATCACGACAAACGTGTATCACACTAAACTCACTTAAAAGCAGAGATAGTTTACAGAATGTAATGTTACTTTCAGATGTTACTTTCGCTACACCATGCATTTGCTTATATAATTGTCTTTGGTGCTTCAACAGAAACTTTTCCCTGAGGACTATGAACATCATATCTGTTCATTCGAGCCTCTTGAGGGCAATAACTGCAACATTTTCCTAAAACTAAGGGTACACACTGAGGAGGAGGTTCACAGATGGCTTCAAGCCTTTCAAAAGTCATCTCAAACAACATGGCGGGTGAACAAAATCTACCCTGCGGAACGTCAAAGACAGAACATGTACAGAGTAAGTCATTGCATAGTTGCATTCATTTATTTTTGCAAGGGTTGAGCCAAAACTTAATTGAATGTGTTTGAAGGTGGACCTAAGATGCCAACACAACACGCGACATTCAAAAACCTCAAAATAAAATACATCCTGTCCTGCTGTGATGTATATTGTCCTGAAGAAGCAAAGCTTTTCGCAGAACAGAAAGTCCAGGTTAGATCTAAAAAAAAAAATTTTTACCAAAAAAACAAACTGTTTTGTGAAAAAGTCACTCTATTATGAAGTCACTCTTTATAATAATATTATAAATGCCCAAGGTTTCTTCCTTAGTAAGGGAGTTTTTCCTTGCCCCTCTTGGGTGCTCCTTTTTGCCCCCCCCCCATCCCATCCCAATCCTCCCCCACCTTCTTATGCAGCCCTTGCCACTTAATCTACTAAACCCCCCCCCCCATAAATGCACAAATAGGCTGACACCACACATAATTTCACTGCATTTCTTACTTCCAGTAACTATATGCATGTGACGATACACTTCCTTGTATTAATAATAATAATAATAATAATTGTATTGTTCTTAGATCTGCTGATTTACACATACATGAAGGACTGTGTCTCTACATCAACCTAAAACTTCGGCATGATCACCTGCTCATGTGTGCTGAGGCTATGGGGTACCGCGATGTAGCACCTGACACAATAGAGAAACTACAAAATCTTTTTCGAAGTGGACACTCTCCCTCTTCTGCTTTAAGCTGAAATATGACCTTCAGGAGGAGATGTGTGACTCCTATATGTGTTTGCTTCTGCGGATCGCTCCATCTGCCCTGATCTGAATTTTTGCTTCAGGTTAACTTTATGAGAATTTATCATTTGAGTAGTTTAACAAGGAGCATATTCATGTAGGTGCACCTATGTGAATATGTCGAAAATGTTTATTACTGTGACAAGATTTAGGATTGTCTATTTGCTGTTGGCTAAACATAAGCTGTTATTTAGTAAGTTGTGTGTGTTTTTTTTATTACCATTACAGACTATACTATAACATATTCAAAAGAGCCTATGGAGAACTTACTGGGGATGCCATGCTCTGCAGCCTCCAGGCATCTATTGATGCCTACAATGAGCAACAGGGAGAGGTATGCACTCAAATGAAACAAGATGACAATCAAACCATTATTGCCATCTGCAGTCCTCTTATGAAGCGTGTGCATGCTCTTGTTCGGCACAGTGCCGAGATTGTCTTCATAGACTCATCTGGTAGCTGTGACCGAACCAACAGCCGAATATTTCTCCTCCTAACACATTCGGCTGCTGGTGGGCTGCCCCTGGGAGTGGTTATCACAACCTCTGAGTCGCAGAACACCATCACTGCAGGACTTAAGTTGCTGAAAGCCATTCTCCCGCAGGAAGCTTTTTTTGGGAGAGGAGACCTTGGCCCACAGGTAGTAATGACCGATGACTGCCAAGCATTGCGTCAGGCTATTCTGAACACCTACCCTCAAACCCACCCCATTCTCTGTGTCTTCCATATATTACAAGCGATGTGGAGATGGCTTTGGGATGCACATAATGGGGTCCCAAAAACCCACTGTCAGCATTTATTGCATCTAATCAAACAACTTGTTTATGCCAGGTCCCCCTTGGACCTGGAAGCCTCATATCATCTGGCAGTCCAGGACTCCATAGCAAGCAGGTATCCGAAATACACAAACCATCTGGCGGCGGTTTTCAAGAGGCGAGAGTTGTGGGCACTCTGTTTACGTTCCCATCTCCCAACACGAGGGAACAACACCAACAACTTTGTGGAGAGTGCGATGAGGATAGTGAAGGACCAGATCTTCTACAGGCTTAAAGCAGACAACATCACGCAACTGGTGGACTTCATCCCAACCAGGCTGGAAGCCTACTACAATCGAAGGCTTGTGGATGTGGCTAACAACAGAAGCACAAAAAAGCTGCCAAAACCGAAGGGGCGTGTCAGCACAGATGGCATTGTCAAGGTTTGAAATTATTAGTTGGTCATTGCATTCCAAAAAATCACTTATGCTGTGTGATTGTGACATTGTTTATGTCACAATCACACAGCATAAGTGTAATAAATAATATGCTTCTCTTTCTTGTGACACCATAGGAGGATGAAGTGAATTTTACAGTCCCTAGTGCCTCAACTGATGCCACATACCACGTGAATGTGTCCTTGGGGACTTGCACCTGCCCAGATGGCAGCACTGGTGTTTTCTGCGCTCATCAGTATGCAGTGATGCAGGCCTTCCAAATGCAAGACAACAACCCATTTGCAATTGCCACATCTGCCGCAAGGAAGTTGTTCTACCAGATCGCAACAGGTGTAGTGTTGATTTACTCTGCCTATTTAACAACTGTTGACACAGCCATAAATGTACAGTAGGTTAGAAATAGCAAACATAACTACTTTTTCTTACTTTTTCTTTTTGCTGTCTACAGTATGTTCTTCTCTCCTCTCTCAAAAAAGGAAAGAACAATGTGCCAGACAACTGGTTCATGAGTGTGGAGGAAATTCCATCTGATGCAGGTGACCATGTCTCATTTAGTTATTTATGTACAAGAATAACAATTCATAATGTTTACTTAACAGCCTAATACAACTGCAGAATTACTGCACTCACTTCACTCTCATTTTTCTATTTAGATCCCCAGAAACAGTGTGGTGAAGCCTTATCGACTGAAGGGTCATCAGCGGATGAAGACACTGTTAATTGTTCGCCTGATGAGAGGCTGGTGAAGGCTCATCTGCCCAAGTGACAGAACTTGAGTCTTGTGCCAAGAGTATGTTTGAGGGCCTGCTGTTAAAAGTAAAAACAGACTCGGATTTCCATACAGCAATAAAAAAAAAAAAAAATTCTTACGAGAAAATGTCTAATAGTCAGCTAATTTCAGCTATGTCCACGTTTGGCAAATCAGGCACAAATACTGCAGCCAAACTGCTTAAGAAGAGGGCAATGCTTGCAGATGAGTGTGGCAATTGGCATACAACCAACAGCAGTGGCTCGCCGTAAGGCCCCACTTGGAGGTCGACGTGCACTAATCACTGGGCGTCCTCCTAAAAGTGCCCGGAGAGACCACAGCTACAGGAGAGTTGTCGGGCAAATGCACTGCCCAAACAGTCGGCGCCACACTCATTCGCTCAATGTGTTTCTGACTGTGTGACTCTGGGTCGTAAACACAGCAAATAAAATATTTGTGATGTATTTGCCTGTAATGTCTTTTATAATGTGGTAAATGGTACTCAATGCATTTGTCTGTACACTTACGCAAACATAACATACATATAAGCAAACATATTACGCAAATGCAAAAACATACAGGCTGTAATATTGCAGTTCTATGATAGTGTAGGCCTACAACACTTTTATGATGTTCTGTAATGCCTCTATAATATCCTTCATCATCATTGCTTTCATCTCCAACAAAATAATCATCAATAACACGGTGAATCATTTTTATGGTTTTGACCATGTAACTATAAACAAGGCTGTAGCTTGTGTACACTTCAATGTTATTTGTATGCATTTGTCCTGCGTATTATGTGAACAGACTCAAATTTCCTCCATAAAGTAAGCCTATTATGCATCACTGAATAGGGTAAGATGTAAGCTTTGATTTAGTATATGACACATAATCAGGAAAACCATGGATCAGAGGTATTGCCATTTTAAAAAGTTTACTTATTTTCAAGTTGGAATTATTGAATTCCTTATACTGTGTAAAATGATCTGATGTAAAAAACATAAAAATAACATAAAAAATGACATGCAGGGTCAGATGGTATTGCATGGTTACTGGTTATTGTTTACACCAATATCTGTGGTAGGCAACTAAATCCTTCCTAGAGTGGATTCGGTGCATAAACTCTATTGAGAGGTGGATTTTTTCAAAGGCTACGCTGCGCAAACGGTGTTTACTTGCGTTCAGTCTCCACTACAGGCTTGCGTGACCTAGGCTTGACACCACAACTCCATAGCTACCTTGCTGTAAGTGACAAAACAAACGTTATTGTAATGTTAACACGTGCAAAAACAATGTCTGTAGGCTACATGCCTTTTGAGCACGACCCCGTAGGTGACATGTCAAATCCATCAAGAAGGTGAAAAAACGTAGTGGGGATAGTGTAGACTATACGCAGCGATCTGAAGACGGCAGCAACACTGAAGTGTCTGTTGTCACGTAGGACGTGATGTGTCAAATCCATCAAAAAAAACGTAGTGGGGACAGCGTAGACTGTAGAAAATACGCAGCGATCTGACATCTCATTGTTTAGGGTTACCATGGTTTCTCAGAACGTTAGAGTATTCTTCAGAATTCTTCAGAACGTTAGCATATTCACCGACCGTTCCCTAATGAATATTCATGAATCTTCCGCTACCACCCTACAAAAAAAAAAAAAAATTGTGTCCTGGAGGGTGGTGTGAGGGTTGCCGTGGCGGGCAGCCACCTTGCGGAGGCTCCCGCCCTCCAACTCCTGCAGGGCCTTCATAATGTCATCCCTTGAATAGGCATGTTTCTGAAAAAAATAAAAATACATAACATTTATTAAAACTAAAGGATTGTTTAATTGGCTGTGATTATGTTGTTGGAATGTGGCTCTGCAAAAGCATTATTTTCATTGATTATGTGGTTGGATTAATGTTTCTTTTTTTTTTTTACTGTGTTAATAGGGTTTTCGCCTGCCTTATACATTTTACCACATATTTTCACAAATCTTGTTTAAAGTCTTCCCCTACGTCATTTAGGGCGAAGGTTAAACCCTCCCCCGGCGCCATTTTTATATATCCTTCCGGTATCGCTAAAATATGCTGTGTGTGTTGACATACTTACTCAGTAGTTGCGTTGCTTGCTGGTCGGCTGATACTCCCCTCGGTCAGAGATCGTTTCCCTATGGCAGGGAGCACTGTACGGAACACTTCTTAGCTTCTAGCTTGCTCCATCCAGACCTCATACTCTTCCTCACCTGGGGGAACAGGTCGTAAACCAGAGACAACCCTCAATTTCCTATAGCTAGGCACTTCACTTTACAGCGGTCGACCAGCTTGTCTATAGCAGTGACTTAAGCCAACACTAATGTCAGGTAGGCTGAGGACCCAGAACAGCCATCTGTACGTCACCCATGGACTTACCCTCCTTCTGTAATAATGCCAACAGCTTGCCTTTAAAATCATCCTCTTTAGGAACAGGACTAGACAACAGGCTACTCACCACATTAATGGCCCACGGACCTGCCTCACCTACAATTCCCACTTCAGGAGGGACAGAGCCCTGATCCAACTCAGCAGAAGACTCCACTAAAATGTACAGCTGCCTACCAGTCTTATCGCCACGGCGACCATGTATCCGAGTCCGACCTAGAGCCTTGACTACCGAGCACACGATTAACCACGTCATCAGTAGCCTCCATTGGCACTCGGCTAAGAAGAAATCAACGTTCTGCTCACGGCTCCACTCAACAGCCTGACTAAGGTCCATGATAAGAGAACTGCACAACAAAAGGGTGCCTCCAAAATGTAACCCCTTTTTAACGAGTGCTAGTCTAAGGTTAACTTAGAGTTACACTAAATAATGGCGCGACAGGATCCTGAATTCTCAGCGGTAGAACAGTGAGCTGGCTGAGATTCCTGATACCATAAATAGAACTGTATAGGTGGAGTAGGAGTATGGGAATAGTAAATATGAATAATCATAAGTGATTACAAATTTAGTAGCGCGGTGCCTCCACTGTGGAATTACTACACTTACCTTCAGCTAGTGCAGGATGTATCTCCCCAGAATTTAAATAGTGTGTCAATTATACAATGGTGAATGTAGAGCTAATATCTGCAGGTGCATTACTTACTATACACCGCCTAGGCTACCTCAACAACACAGTTTGGCATGCAGAGAATAAGCTGCCAACACCCAACATATATTAATAATAATTCATTTATTACAATAGCAACCATAAGAGTAGCAATATTGATAATTAGAAATGCTTCCCTAAGCAAAATAAATGCAGTTACCAAAAAAAATAATAAAATTAGAAAACACCTGCTCCAGAGGGGAACAAAACCATTACATCATAGAGATGTATGAAACGGTACATCAAACCAGTGTGGATATATCACAGTATTACAAATAACCCATTGGTAAGAAAAACGAACACAAACAATATCACAGGCCCAAGTTCATTCCTCCCTGTCAGCGCGGGTTCATCCTCACAATCCTTAGCGTCCTTTTACTTTATATGCAGACATGTCATTCATTTGTACTGCTAAACTAAATCAGGACTGCCTTGAGGTAAATACAAACAGTAGTACAGGATGGATGGGTGGATTGGTAAACAAATAAGTCCTGACCTTCAACTGTAAATACAATCTCTTATAACAACCATACTCTAAAGAAAAATTCTCTCCCTCCAAAGAACCTGTTCTCAATCATCCGTGGCAAGGGTGGCCACCGATTTAACCCTAAAAGTAGAGAATTTGCAGCATCACTGAAAAGTGCCTCTATAGTAGAGCTTTCCAATAACATAGGAAGCAACTTCTGCTAAACAGCACTAGGCCAACAACACACTCTGGCAATGCCCAAATGCCAACCCCTCAGGTCTGTATCATTAAACACAATAGGTATGTATAGTAATGTATATCCACCATGTGGGCCTGACATATGCTCATACTTACACAATTCTATTACATTTAGTATGTTCCAGATGATGGCATCAATGAACTGGACACTGAGCTTCTTGAACTGATATCAGAGGACCAGAATAGACTAAATGACCTAGAGGAGGGGGTGCTGACATACTGTACATTTGTGGGTATGCCAATGTGGTGTGACGAAACCCATCAATAGACGAACTATAGCATACCGTGATAGTGTTTACTTATGCTACGTAAGAATCAGGAGCGTAGAATGAAAATGTAGCCTGGCCTATTTGATACACAAAAAAAATGTTGCTGACAGACCTAGCAAGCTGTTTAAGTTATAGCAGTTGGTTATCAAGATGCTTAGTATCAGAATGATCCGTCCTTACTCATATGATTATTAACAGCAACAACTAAGCTATTTATGTTTTATATTTAACAATAAAACACAGAATTCTGCTTTGTTTGCAATTTAATATTATAGGCTAGTATTTAAGCTTGATGGTACAACAATTGTATTATACTCTACCTTTTTTTTACTGTCCTAGAATTGTTGAGAGAATTGTTTAAAAAGCTTAAACTGTTTACCATGTTAGTCATTAGGTTAAAAATGTGTCAGCCTAATGTAATGTAACAACTTCACTTAAATAAATGAGTTGTATTAAACAATTGTACAATTGCAGACATTCCTTGTATTGTTTTGGTATATAACTGTTAAACTTGTTTGCTTTTGTCTTTTAGGTACCAGACCAGACCAGTGGTGATGGCCGTGTATGACATTTTGTGTGTGCCTGTCTGTGTGCACACCTGTCAACCAATCTCTGACAATGTTGCTAGAAACATACCTACTAACATACATTCTTACAAACATGTGACCATATCTCAACATATCTGTGCACATACCATTTAACCATACTGAGACTTATCCAAGATCTACACTGAGACATTCTGAGAACTATATTGTTGTGTGAGATACTAACTATATGGAACTTGTATACTTGTGAATCATATTTGTCAACCATCCATACCTTTGAATCATACCTGTGCTGTAACATCTGTGAAACTTAGCTGTGCTGTTAGACCTCTGTTTTTAGACCTGAGCTGTGCTGTGTGAACATTAAGATTCTAACCTAAGTTCTGTCTAAAACGGATCATCTGAAGGGCTGACTCTTTTATTCTTCTGTATATATCACCATCAAATTTGACCTATTATCATTAACTGAGGCCTCTAGCTGTTGCTGCCAGTTCAGAATTAAAACTGATAAATAGATCTGTCTTAGGATAATATGATTGGCTTCATCAAGTTCTAAGAATGCAAATTCAGACATCTGGTTTCTCCCTTATCATTATTGGTTAACTTTAAAATTGGTTTCAACTTTGGCACTCAATTTTTTTGACTTCAAGCTTGCATTGGTTGTTAAGTGTTTAGTGTGTTCTGAGTATCATTCTGCTGTTTCTGCAGTACTGTATTAAAACAAAGAATGTTGATCAATATTGAATTGACAATTTATTTGTACTGACTGTCATATACTCTAAGCGAACATCTAACCAAGTAAGTGGTTTTCAAGAATACTGTAAGTCTAGGCTACATGTATGTAATCTGAATAATCATACTGTAAGTAATGTTATACACAACAGTTTTTACATTTACATGCAATGCCTAATTCCCTGGAATTACATTTTCTAGTTACTTTTATAATCATGGGGCAACGCTTTGGACAAATTCGCGATGTAATTCCCTGACGAAACAGGCATGAGAGGGAGGGAGGGGAGATTTTCTGACGTTGCAACAACGAAACAGTTTGCCATCGTTGAAAGAAGTTTTTTTCTCATGCTTTGTGCTGCTGCAGTCAGCCTGGGCAAACCGAGAGATGACGCAAAGAGAAAACGAAGTCGCCAGATTTGGTGATAGTCGCTAGATAAGCTTTTCAGTCGCCAGGCCCAACTCAAAAGTCGTTAAATCCAGCGGCAAAGTCGTTGAATTGGCAACACTGGCGGTCGGTCAACCGCTGTCTCGCTATCCGGAGAAATAATCTTTGGTCACCGCTATTTATCGATTACCGGCTCCCATTGACTTACATTGAACACATGTAAACAAACGTCAATTATGTGCTCAAACTAACCCCGCTGACTTGTGCCAACGACCATTTCACGTTGATAACAAACTACATTTCGTACGACTTATATAAAGCAAAAATAACAGAATTTGGATCAAGCAATGACGAGAAATGCAAAGTGTCAACCCCTAACAATGTGCCCATTGCCCAAATTTATGGTCGTCTAATGTCGAATGTCAGAGTAATGACATTGAAAAAGGTACCTTAATGATACACTACAATTTATAAAGGAACGAAGTATAAAAAGAAAAACACAATTTATCAGATGGATTACCCAAATAATTTGATAGTAACATTTATTCGAAGGCACATCTATTCTCAGAACTATAATGGGTGTAAAATATTCCACAACCACTAGACGGCAGCATGACACAGCACATAAAGTACGCCTACGTGTCGCTGCGACCTAAAGGATGACGTGGTTGAATATCCACTTCTCCTGCACTTCGGGTCTAATAGCGGGTGAATTGTATGACCACCAGATGACGCCATTTCACTGCACCTCGGGCCTAATAGCTGCTGTAACTTCGTTTAAGTAATAAGCCTCGACGAGCCGACGGTTACACTGATTTTAGGGGCGTTGTTAGCCACGCTGCGCAAGCGGGGTACAGAAGAAGCCTATAGGCTACAGTCGCGTGTGTTCGTGGTGATTTATTCCATGTCTTTAGAATTAACAAAAAAATAATGGAACATTAAATAGATAGCCTAGGCCTACATAGATGAAAAAAAATGACTAAATAATAACACCAAAAAAGTAAAGAAGCCTTATCATTGAAATAAGCTTACTAAAAAAAAATCAAATATAGGCCTAGCCTACAATGACCCTCGTTGGATCCTTCTCATGATCCTGTCAGCAGTCCTATCAGCTGAGAGACCTGTGGTGAGCTGGACCTCTCTATATGGCATTGTGCTTGAAGATGCTCAAGGAATCCTTCTCACAAACTGTCGGATCCACACCCAGCGGATCAGTCTTGATCCATGACACGTGTATCGCAGACACATTTTTCCAAAGGCATTTAGGGCTCTACAATGTTATGCTGTTAAACATGCTCGTCACACAACCAAGCACATGCTACAGCAGTTGCAAAAGTTTGTAGTTGATCCGAATGTCATTGGTCGCAAGGACTGTTACCGGGTGTATCCACAATTGGGACATTGTTACAAGTTGGTCTTTCAGCTGCTAACGCAATCAGTAGCCGTGAGAAAACATGTTAGACAACTGAGGGATGAGATGCCACACATAAAATGTACAGTCAAACAGAACGCCAAACACTGCGTGGAGCCATTGTTATTGTCAATCAGCACTCTGCCACGCTTAATCAGACCCTGTTTTGTTTGAGACACTAGATGACGTATCCGCAGAACAGATATTTGTAGATATGATGCAGGACTTGTTAAGAGAGATTGGCAGCTCAGTCTCCCTCAGTAGTCCCTATGGTGAACGATGTAATAGCATATAGTACTTCTGCTTCTGATGTGCAAGACAAATAATATCAACTGACATTGTTATTCATAGCCATATTTTATATTCTGCTCTTATAAGGTAACTGCTAAGTGCACATATTTATATTTCATTTATACTACTTTAAACCACCTTCTGAAAATCAACTGTATAGTACTGTCTCACTACACCATATTTCTTGACCTGTCTCACCACCTGCCTACACTTTCACCACCACCTGCCTATATGCAAACTGCATTTTGTTGTCTTTGTACTTGTACTCTGCACAATGACAATAAAGTTGAATGTAATTAAAAAAAATAGAAACTTCAAAATTGGCCATTGTGTTTGGAGGAATGTCTTCCAGGTGAATGGGCAACAAGAAATCCCTCATAGATTTCCCCATGACACTTCAAAAATAGTCAATAATTGTTGGGCTTGCCACTTTTATGAAAGGCTATGTGTGCTGTGTGTAAATGAGACATTATCTCATGAAATGTGCAGTTATATGTTTATATTTGAAGTACAGAAACCTTAACAATGGATGACGTTAGGTTGAAAATTATTATTTTTTCTGGATTTTGGACATATTACAGTGAAATGTTACAGTGTGTGTTTTAAATGTCGCTATTTCCAATACATCCAAATCCTGCCAATAGCCACTAACGAAAATGTATTATCACCATACTGTATACAAATCTCAACCAGAAATGTCCACTTCAAGTAAATGTAATATGTACTTCAGTTTCCACATATACTCCTACACTGTATGTTGGAGGATTGTGTAGGGAGGTAGTTCACATATGATTAGTGAGCTAGTGGATGTAAAACAAACAAAAGTAATACAGCAAATGCATACCAAAACAAAATTTTTCAACCTGACTGACATTATTTTGATTTGCCTGCTTTATATTACAATGAGCACAGACACATTGGTTTTCTAATGATTGTTTATTGATCTTTGCAAAGATGAAGAATGACAGTAACCCCAGACTGCTTACACAAACTCCAAACCAGGCCAGTGTTACAGAGGTTGTTCACAACAACCAAAAACGAAGCTATGAAGCATCACTTCTAGCTGAAACATTATTTCTAGTACATGCATGCGATGTGTAAAACACACACACACATATATAGGCCTATAATAACAGTAATACAGTAATATTTAAATAATAGAAAACCGAAACACTAACAACTAAATAACTAATACCTAAACTAGATGTACCGCATAGCGGTACAAAATATGACCGGGCCGTCAGCCAGTCCTGTACATCCGCTCATTAAAAAGAAATCACACTTCAATTTGTCTCCATATTTTACCCATCCCCACTCTTGAAACTTTTGTGTATGCTTGTTTGGCATGCCTGAGTGTGGGTGTGCGGCTGCACAGAAAGTAGCCTACTGGTGCTGAAAAGGTGAATAGATTGTAGAATAGCCAAAGAAGATGTAGCATTGTTATAAAACCTTTAAAATCTCTAAACGATCACAAGTAGGGCAGTTCATCACAGTTCATCCATTGCAACTGGATTGATGAAAGGTCACTTACACCTGTAGGCTACATTGTATTTGGGAAAAGCAAAAGGTATCAGCATAATGTTATTTATTTATTTATTTATTTATTTATAAACAAAAAACATCTCTGTCAGTTCCATGTCGTTTTCAACAGCTATCAAAAACAAAGGTCTATTTTGGATGGATGGATTTTTTGTGAATGTTTCTTCTTCTACATAAGATTTTAGTCATCTTTAGTTATGTGATACTTTATTGTCAATGCACAAATTAAAGGAGAATTCCGGTGTGATATTGACCTAAAGTGTATTGAAACATGATACCGAGTGTGAACGTATGTCTCATAGCCCATCTCGACTTGTCCCCCTGCACCCAAAATCTGGCGCTAGTTAGCCGATGCTACCAACAACTTTTTTCAGTAGTGGTGTTTTCGCATCGGGCTAGCCATGCATATAAATCACTGTTTTACACCCATTTACGAGGCTCAATGTATCTCCACACTTCATTGGTAGACTTCCTAGGGCCCTGACATTTAAAACGAGACATTGAGAACTTTGAAAAAGCACTGGTAGTTTACTTACAAGACGATTTATACAGACAGTATCTTCATGAAGTTTAACGCTTGCAGCCATCTTGAATTTAGTCACGCATAAGTCGAGCAACGAAAAGTAAGAATGAACAGGTATGATAAGGGATCAGATTCAAAAATAATTCAGTGGAAATGCATGGATTCCAGTTTCTTCCAGTAGCAGCAACTGGAATCCATGCATTTCCACTGAATTATTTTGGATTAAATGGATTAAATTCTACGAAACTTGGCATACCCCCAGAGAATGCCAGGTCAATCATACACATAAAATTTGGTGCAGTTCTGAACATCTTAACTGAAGATAGGGCGATTAAAGCTAGAAGAATAATATTGCATTTTCATTTTTTACCGGGGTGCAAATCACAAATGAGTGATTATGGGCCAGGTTGATGTGGGCCCTGAGACCAACATACCATACAAGATTCTTCATCCTCAGTGCCACGGTTCAGGTAGTTATTTAGAAAAAATCCTTTTTTTTTATGGTCGGGGGCCCAGCACGGGGAGGGGGGTGGAGTTACTGGTACATTTTTTCAGAAAAAAGTCTAGTGGGGCTACATACCCACCAACATCATGTGCCCCGGTGGAACCGGGTGTCCCGGTATCGTTGACCAAAAAATTCAGGAAGTAGATGACGGGAAAAAAAAAAAACTTTGACAATCCCCATATGACCCGCTACGGTCATAATAAGAACACAAAGAAGGAGGGAATGTTGGGGAAATTATGAGATGTCATCTTTCAATGGTGTGCCAGTTGGGCCAGTTGGTGGAACATGGACACATCACATCAGCATAGTTGTGTCCAGCCTATCCAAGTAGGGCCTAGATGGCAGTTAGCTTTCTTACAGCTCTTCCAATATCAAAACCTGCACACGTGGAAACACAACACATCAACACTTTGAAGAACAAAAACAAAGCTCAGCACACCTGTTCTGTGCATCAGCAAAGTTGGAGGGGCAGTTTATGAAGCATCACTTCTAGCTGAAACATCACGTCTAGAAGGCTACATGTGATATATATGTAATATATATGTTATATATGTAAAAAAACACTACTAACTAAATAATACAAAACTGAAGCACTAACAAATAAACATGTAATACCTAATTAATAACAGACATATGGCGGGAGTTGGGGAAATTATGGTGATATAACTTACACGACTACTTGAATCGTTCAATTTGCCTTTGCAAAGCTGTGAGCTTCTCCATCATCAAATTGCGGTTGATATCCATGAGGTTACACATATTGCGGTTAATAGTCTCAGTCTGAGGGTTGACCGCTCTGCCCAGTGCTTCAATCATGCAGGGCAGGGTGGTTTGGACAGCTGTCGCCGATTTCTTCGTTACTTGATAAACCATGCCAATGCCTATTCCAACCAGCAATAAACCTGCTACCATGCTTCCGAATATGTAGATATCTTCAATGTCGTCCATGGAAAGAGGCGCCATACACAGGACATGCCACTTGTTCCGCGGGCCCCTAGGTTCCCCCGTACCCACGCTTCTCGTGTTGGAGTTGTGCATGTGTCCTTTCAATAAACAACTTTGTGTAAAGGTCCACATTTGTACCTGATCATTTCTGTCTCTCTGTCTGTGTATATTATATATATATACACACACTCACACACACACACATACATACATACACATGTAATGTAGTGTGACAAGTGTGTTTACATACAGCAATAACTTCAGTTCAGTAAAACTGACGACCTGTTCTGTATTGCTCTCTCTCTCTCTCTCTCTCTCTCTCTCTCTCTATATATATATATATATATATATATATATATATATATACACATATACACACACACACATACATACATATATACATATGTATTGTATGTAGTATTAGAATTACTATCCTATTCTAATTTGGTTCGTTCTATTGACATGGAATGAATGAACAGGCACACGTGACTATGAAGTAGGTCTACTTCGCAATTCAGATTGTGCGTCGTGGCTGACAACGGCCCTAAAATCTCGAGTGTCGAGGTTCCTGGTTGCTGCAGTGCAATGATGTCATCTGCTGGCCGTGCCGCGCAATAGCGCTACAACATATGTAATTTCACAGGACATTAAATCTTTTACCGTAATGTCTTACGGTAAAAATCTTGTTACTAATATTTGTGTCATCCAGCAAACATATTGTTTAATTCTTTTGACATTTCGTTCCTTTATAAATTGTAATGTAATATGAAGGTACGTTTTTGAATGTCATTACTCTGACATGTGAGGGATATCGCCAATCGACGGACCTGTTATAATGTGACTCATGGACAAGGGAAATGCCATTAACTCTGTCACTTTGGCGGCAATTTTTCTTCATCTCGAGATTTTCCACATTATTTGATCCAAATTCTGTGATTTTTGCTGTATAAATGTTGTACAAAAATGTACTTTCGTATCAAAGTGGAATGGTTGTTGGCATAAGTCAGCAGCGTTAGTTTGAGCACATTATTGACATTTTGTTTACATTAGAGATGCACCGATGTGGAATTTTAGGGCCGATAACGATTACCGATATTTATTGGTTTGTTTAAAATGATACACCGCATACGATAACCGATAATATTACTCTTGAAAAAAAATCGTGAAAAGTGATTTGGGGAAAGCATTTAATAAGCATAATTTTATTGCAGTAATTTTACCTACCACCAAATGATGGACAGAACTCATAATAGTCCTCAATAGTATGGCAGTCAACAACATAACAGTAGCCCAGCCCTACAGTATGTGGCTCCTTTAAGTAAAACCTGACGTCAGTGAATTGCGAGTGAGTGGCTAGAGAGTTTGAATCGTTTTCATTTAGGACTAAACGCTCATAAACGACTCAGCTTGGAATAAGCTACAGTATAGCGTCCAAATCAGAGTCTGTGAGGGTAATTTAGGTTTAGTTTCAACTGCGGGTAACTGAATAAAGCTGCAACTCCTCAGACTGTATCTTATGTCTGTCTACTCTGTTGCGCACAACCTGCTGCAGCAGAAATGAAAGGAGTTAGCCCCGAAGGTTTTAATAACTTATTATGATGACCTGTCTGGAACTGAAGCAGGAATGGTTAGCATATTTCTAGGTAATAATAGAAACCCACGCCAAAGTAATGCAAATATAATACTAAAACACAAATTAGAACTAGGTTCGCTTTATGTACTCGTCCCACTAACGAGTTTGTTTATTTGTTTCCCGACCAGCCAGCAGTAAAGTGCAAACACACCAGCACAAGACGGTTCTAGATAGGGCTAAGCTCCACTCTGTTAAGGTTAAATGGCCGGATCATTCATCAGAGGATTTTGAGATGCACAGATTTCCAAATGAACGATATCCACAGATTTTGTTAGAGTGGTGAAATACATTCACACCGCTGACATTATATTGAGGAAAAAAGTATAGCCAACCAAGCTCAAGTATAGCCAACCAAGCTCAGTGTAGCCAGATCGGACCTTACGTAGGGTCAAATTAGGACTTTAAAAAAATATCGGAAAGAAATTATCGGCCAGAATTCTGTTATCGGACCGATAATAATATTTTAAATTTTTCACTTATCGGCTAATAATATATCGGGCGCCGATATATCGTGCATCCCTAGTTTACATATGTTCAATGTAAGTCAATGGGAGGCGGTAATCGGTCAATGGCGGCGTCCAAAGAATATTTCTCCGGATGACGTGACAGCAGTTGCCGGTCAGTCAATAGTGTGTGTAGACTAAACTCAAAAATACCAGAGAAATGTCAATAGCGACCTATAGCTATTTAAGTGTGTCAAAATAAAAGTCTAGTGTTCATGTATCCACTAACACTATATATTGTAACGATTGATGCGACACACAGTTGTCTAATCAAAGGTTTATTTGCGGAAGCGGGAAACACACACATACCAAGACACCATTACACAGCAAACACAAGGGAAGTCAATAACACAAGACACCATTACATAGCAAACACAAGGGAAGTCAATAACACAAGACACCATTACACAGGAAACACAAGGGAAGTCAATAACACAAGACACCATTACATAGCAAACACAAGGGAAGTCAATAACACAAGACACCATTACACAGGAAACACAAGGGAAGTCAATAACACAAGACACCATTACATAGCAAACACTGGGAAGTCAATAACACAAGACACCATTACATAGGAAACACAAGGGAAGTCAATAACACAAGACACCATTACATAGGAAACACAAGGGAAGTCAATAACACAAGACACCATTACATAGCAAACACAAGGGAAGTCAATAACACAAGACACCATTACATAGCAAACACAAGGGAAGTCAATAACACAAGACACCATTACATAGGAAACACAAGGGAAGTCAATAACACAAGCACGATACACGAGCAGGGTAGTCACATACCATACACCGGGTAAAACACATGAGGTACAACTGTCGTGGAAAAACCGATCCACTTCCGAATCCACTGAACAATTTATCACTTAACTACTTACTAATTAGCACTCTGGAACAAAGCGTCCGAAGGAGACAATGCAGACAGGAGATCTCTGAAGACTGTTGATCTTTATTCAATCAGACAGTGATAGTCCAGCCTAAACGATGTCCAGACCAGGTGTCAAGCAATAGGGTGATGTGAGATGTCATCAGCTGGCCCCCCCCGATGAGATCTGACTAACAGGTGGCTGCGACCTATCTTTTATACTCCTTAACCTTGGGGTTGGGCCCTCTCGCCACCCTCGAAAGACACCTGTTGGCCTATCAGCATCCACCAAGGTTACAACTATTGGTGGAACCCATTATCTCATCATGCATAAATTATATGCAAAACTGTCTCCTTCTGGGTTTTTTCCCAGATTCTGTTTTTTTCCAGTTGTAACAGGGCTTCTTATCTTGCCACCTGTTACTTGGCCTTGCTGTTACCACCATTACATCATCCAATTACATCATCCTCTCGCTCTCGACCATCTAGTTCACTGTGAACTCCTTCACCTCGACCATCTAGCCAGGTGTCACTGTGAACTCCTTCACCCCCTCGACCATCCAGCCAGGTGTCATTGTGAACTCCCTCACCCCACTCCTTGACTGCTGGTCTGGTCTGTTTAAGATGTGTACAGGCCTTGAAGTCTCATAATAATTGCAGTAATATCAAAGTTTATAAAAACCACATATGCATCCGTTAAGTCATAGAAATCCACCACAATGGCTACTTTAGCTTCGAGTGATTATTCCCGTTTGCAGCCGTTAACAAATCTCAATAGCCACATCATGGATTTCGTTTTATCAGAATGGTTTAGGAATCATTCCATGGTTTGCCTTTTAGGAGATTTCATCCAGTTTTTTATAATGGAGTTCTGTAATATATTGGTTTTATAAGGGTTGCCTAGACAATCTAATTTGGCATTTCATAGTTAGTGCTTTGCGGCAGATAGGCCTATCACGACGCAGCAGAACGATAATTGCAAACTTTGTCGATGGACATAAACTGTGTTCTTTTGGCCTAATAATGATACAAATAATATAAAATGTCAGTTTGCGATTTGGGAACGCATATTTGAGTGATATCATACATTACTTGGGCTAAAAAACAACAACTACAAAAACAGCTATTTCCGGGATTCTCGGAAATCGCGTTCGTTTTCCCCCGGATTTGATACATCTCATTTTCGGGAAAAATATTAAACCCTAGTCTGAAAGACACCAACGTTACACAGCCCCCTTGCGAGCCATTGCCGTCCTCAGCAATGTCTCCTCGGCTTAGCCATTGCCATAACGTCAGTGTGGGCATTCACTCACTCAGTCCATCAGTCCGTGGTACCGCTAACAACACGTGGGGTGCACACACCGCAGGAGCTCACTCACTGGGGAACCACAGCTGCTAGCAGTCCAGTGCGGGCGTGCTAGCAACATCTTGGCTGTCGCCGCTCATCCCCAGCTCCCTCTCAGCAGCCGCCCTCAGGCTGCACTTTTCGCGGCGTGTCACCGCGGCACTCCTTCTGTCCAGGTCTAGGTGTCTGTCTAGGTGGCCTTCACTACCGTAGACTGTGGCACCAAGCACCGGAACTCACGGGTCAACTGTCGCTGCACCTCCGTCGCTCCACTCCACAGTCGCACTGACCAGGACAGGCAGGCACCAGCTCCGCTGCAGCCGGACATGCTGAGCTCTCAGGCCGTCAGCTACCGTTGCTGCCTCCTCGCAGAGCTGTCCTCCGCTGCTCCCGGCCCGCTCCACTCCGTCATAGTCGCGACAAAGGCTTGACCCCCCTCTTCTGCCTCGTGCTATCACCCAACACAGCAAACCTTTTTTTTTTTTTTCTCTCTCTGGCACCGGTCAACAGGAACGGGCGCCCACACAGCACGGTGCCTCTCACACACACCCAAATGTTAAAGCTCAGATTTTCCGGCAGGCTGCCCAACCAAATGGAGTTGCTGCCCCCCAGCGGTTTCATAAACCGTCTTCCCAGGAACCTCTTCCTCTCCGCTCTCCCTCGGCTCTGGTCACGCGTCGCGGCCAGGGCCACCGCCAACTCCAGCATCAAGCCGCCCAGCGGGGGCAGGGGCTCCTGGTCTTCTCGCAGCGGTGTCAGCGCCCAGGCCATGTCTTCTCCTCCGAGACCACTTCTTCAGGCCCCTCTTCCGGCAAGATCTCCTCCCATGGCTGCAGGCAACTCCAGACAATAGTTCCTCTCCTCCGGCAGCAGTAACGGCTGAAAGCCGCTATAAGCTTTTTAGTAGCCCTTACAAGGGCTCTCTCCAGATCATCTTGCGTGGGCCTCCACCCAGTAGTGAGGTCTCCTGCTCCCAGCTTCTCTCGCTGGGCGGAGGCCATGTTCGAAAGTCGCTTCTGACACCAATGTAACGATTGATGCGACACACAGTTGTCTAATCAAAGGTTTATTTGCGTAAGCGGGAAACACACACATACCAAGACACCATTACACAGGAAACACAAGGGAAGTCAATAACACAAGACACCATTACACAGCAAACACAAGGGAAGTCAATAACACAAGACACCATTACACAGGAAACACAAGGGAAGTCAATAACACAAGACACCATTACACAGGAAACACAAGGGAAGTCAATAACACAAGACACCATTACATAGGAAACACAAGGGAAGTCAATAACACAAGACACCATTACACAGCAAAGCAAGGGTAGTCACATTACACAGGAAACACAAGGGGTAACACAAACACCATTGGTACAACCATTACTAAGGTCAATAAACAACTACACCTGTTGACATGCTAAACGAATTACACTCACTAAAACCGACATTACACAAACCAGCATACATACACATTGCATTCTGGGAGGATAGCACTCAGTCCGGAAGACACCGATGTTACAATATTATTTCATGTATGAAGGTTATATTGTAGCATGTGTCTCTTTAAGAATTGCCGTTACAGGAGAATATAAAACGGCTGTTGACGGCCGCTATGGGGTTTTTCCTCTTTTTTCACGCAATATTTATAAAGTGAGGGATGACAGCTATTTATACCACTCTCTTGCCCTATAACTATTAGTCATTGTGACCCTATTTGTATGTGTATTTTTTTGTATTGTGTTTACGTTCAGATGTTCAACATACAATGTGACTAAGAAGTAAAACAATTACCTGCAACTTATTAAATTTATTTTTGTTTTGTCAATTTTAACAAAGGAACAAGGCTTGTTGGGAACATGTGTTTATCCGATGATCTTACATCCTGTCATTTGTGATACGTTATGTTAAGCTACTTCTGGATGTGTAGCTTAGTTATAATCAGCAATACAATCAGGAATTAGTAGGCATAAAAGTGGCACACAAGATAAGAAACTGGTGGAGACTAAATCCAAATGAATGAAACACCTCGAATGTTGCTGCTGGCATTGATGCTAGCAATGCTGACGTTATGTCCTACCTAAGGAATAGGCTAGCATGGGACAAGAGTGATTGAGTGGATTGGGCACACTCTCCATAGAGAACCGCACAGAAGTTGGATTTCACTGATAATGACATATCATCAATGAGTTTGCTGAACAGAAAGCCTGTAGAGTGGACTTCTAATGGGTGAGTTACAGGTTGCTTGTTGTTATGGAGTAGGCTGTGTGCACTTTCTGAGACCTTTGTGTGGATATATCTGACCTCTGCGCCACAGACTAAATTAAGCAATTGTGTGGTCATATTATGTAGGCACCACCACATGCTGTTTTGCTGGATGCTTTCACTGATGGCTATTTAATTGTTCTGAGGCTATGATATCTGTGTTTCAGTTTCGGATGTTGGGGGAATTCAGAGGTGGTACTAGCGATGATTAGTCAGCCACTCTCCATGGTTCTGTCCATATGTTGGCCAATCTCCATCACACACACAATAATACTATATTGTTGTTTTATAATTTTATAAAATGTTAGAAACCGCATAACATCACTTTGAGCAACTTTAAGGCATTTGTGGAGGAGGAGGATGATTCGGGTGTTCTTACAGCTCAGGGTAAGCTATTTCGTTGCTCTGATTGGTTAGTTCTATCCAATTGAGTGCAGAGGCATTTTCCCCACTGTATTAGTTGAATCCCATAATGTCCCAATGGACCAGTATTTGACTCAAATTCTGACTAGAATTCAGTATGACGACGTCAGGCTACGGTTTGGGGGGCCCAGGTTGGAAAAGTTTGAGAACTCCTGGTATAGATATGGCAACACCATGTGGCGGTCATTATATAGGCTGTAGGCTACACCTAAACAATAACACTGGATAAATACAATAACACTCTTCATAAAAGCATTGTGCATCAACGTCATAAGCATTTAATTAACTTAATTATAACCAGCAAATGAACCCAACAACTTAAATGATGAGACTTTGCTTGAGGTGAGAAGCCTATGCGTGTGGTCTTGCCATGCCACTAGATTTCACGACCCAAGTGCAACGCGTGCTGATTGTAGCCTAGTTGAGGGTGGCTGGAAACTGATCCATTCACGCACAGGCACAAGCTAGCCATTACTGTCGAAAACTGGGCAAAAATAATTCTACTGGGACAAAACGCACTTCTCTTATTTGGAATTACGTACAGCTCTCTCACTGAAGTGATGTAAATAAAGGAAGGAAGTTAGTTGGATAAAAGCAGCTTTGGTTTGATTCTGAGTCTCCGTGTTGATTCCGTGGAGAGCAGCAGCAGCACAGACATCCTTGCCGTTTTTTTTTTTTACTGTCGCCGGTGGACAGCTTTCTCTTCGTCTGATAGAATGGATACGTGTAAAATCTTTACCATCGTTCTTCTACTGCTTTCAGTTGTCAACGATGTTTCCACCGTGCAATTTCCAACATCTGTCATGTAAGTAACAAAAGTAAAACAAACATGTTCCTCAACATCTCAGCCAAACGATTAGTACCAGGCTATACCGTTTAGTCTACATAAGACTACATTAGATGTGTCATTCTATTTGTTACCGAGGAGTTTATTTTCTGGCACTGTTGAAGATATAGCCTACTGTAGGTCTTTCTGCATGAACTCAAGATATTTGAAGTGCCACAAGTTGCGCCCTAAAATGATTCAAGAGCTGATTCTCGTACCAATGGCTACTGAAACCTAAGGTTTGTTAGTTTGATCGCCTTTGCGCTTTTGTTAAATGACCATTGCTTTCATCAAGGCTTATATTTGCAAAGTATTTAAAATAGTTGTTCAATTTGTGCTCGTTGTTTATTTCGGCCCAACGAACGAGGCGGTTCCTTGGGTTGTGTCCAATGTAGGCTGTAACCAACAAATGTAGAGCGATCAATTGTTGCATACGCTAAGATTAAATACTGACCATCTCTACTGTAGCCTACCTCAGGTATTTTTCCTTTTACGCAAAGAACAACACAAACAAACAAACAAACAAACAAAAATGTCGGACAACCTAACAAGGAAACGAGATTCATGCCATTCATGATCGGTCGGACCACATCGGACGGATAGCAAATGCAGTCTTGCTGTCTATCTGTTTATAATGCATTTTCACAACATTAGGCACAACTGTATAAGGCCATATGTTTCCCTTTAGTCCACATAACCATTTACACGTGTTATCATTCTTCCTTGAAAATGGGCGATGCTAGTGGCCTTTTCTATTTCTTCACATTCATCAGAAGTGATGCTGACAAGGGAAATGTAGGGCCTAGCATAATATCACAACATTTTGCTGTTTCTGAGTTGTGCTTGTCTAGACTACTGTAAGCTGACAACTTTCAATTTGAGATCGTTATTGTGAGCTTTTGTTTTTTGCCCAGAATTGTGGTGTGAATGTCTGAACGTATGACTGAGTTGAGCTTTAGTCCAGTCAGTTAACATTAAGTCAGGACCAGCATATTTAGGTGGATCACAGAGGGAGAAAGTGACAGAGGTCAAGAACAGTTGTCACTGCCTCCTCACTCAAGTCATCCCAGACCACTCATTTCAATCCCTACTGAAATTGTAGGTTATGTGGACAATCCTATTTTTCTCTTTCATCATTTTCTGCTGTATGCTATTCTACTATAAACCTCATTCATACCTGCAGTCCACAGCTGCATCTGACTACACATTAATCACACATGCCAGTGTGTTTGTGTGTCTCATGACGTTTGCATTCACATTCCTAATCCTCAACCCCTCTTCTGTCACTTCCACACAGTCTCTGATTTCCTCTCTGGCTGAAACATGTCTTGTGGCATCAGTTCTTGCTGCGAGGCAGACGATTAACATCATCTAATCTGAAATGCAAAGTCAAGAATCTGATGTTACAGATTCTATCATGTGAGTTGTGGCAGAATGGAACAGAATGAAAAGGCACATCAGTGTGTTTGTTGTTCTAAGTTATTTTCACTGTCCCCTTTTGATCCTTGCTGTTATGATGCCATGGGACCTGTCATTTACTGCTCAGCGTCATGCTTTCTTCTCTCTCTCTCTGTGTGTGTGTGTGTTTGTGCATTTGAAGGCGATTGGTCAGTTTCATATGCTTATTTCAAGTGTGCTTAATCAATCATGCACATGATGTTTCTTCTCATTTTTCTTCTCCAATACAGTGCAGTTCATCATGTCAGTAGGGGCACTGCTATATGGGTTGACTTCAGTTCATTCATTATGTCGGTTACTCAGCTTAGTGTGAAATCATATTCTTTGCTCATGTTGTATTTCCAGTTTGTAGGCTACTGTTGCTGTTTTGGAGAAGCTACAGGGAGCAGCTCAGTGGTTTATCCAAAGCTGAATTTCACTGAAGCTTGTCAGAGTTCACCCAACAGAGTCCTCTCCATTTTGACATGTAATTCAATTATATGCTTAAATGATTTAATTATTAAATATTCCTCTTCTATTCACAGCCTATCCAATTAGTTCTAAGATATGGTGGAGATACTGTAAATTGTTAAATCGAAAAAGAGCATGGTGCAGAATAGTTGTACTAGCTGGAGAATCTCTAGCTCTGTTCTAAGTGAGAAACTGTCCAGTCTGAGGCCACTAATGTCTGCAGCCTTCTTGTCTGTCTGAAGTATGGGATTGTGGTATTTGTGGGTATGTCTTATAAAGGCCTCACGTATTAACACCTGGCTATTTGGGAGACATGGCCTAGGCGACTTATTTACAGAGGAATGTTCAGTCCTGCGTGAGAACTGGAGCTGCTGGCTATTTCTGCTCCACAAAGAGCAGAGCACAAGGTCAGAGAAGCGGACGAACTTCTCTCTCCCATCTCTTTTACTCAAACATTTCTTACACTATCAATCTGTCTTAGCTTCTTAGCTGCCCATGCTTCTTAGCACTAGAGTTTGCTTTTAACTTTTCTACATTCATGCTGAAATAAGAGACCTGTAACTCATGAACTACAATTATTTGGGAAGAATGCAAAACAATACTATCCTGTAAACTTGAGTCTTTGGGGTGATCAGAAAATATTTTTCACTGCCTGTCTTTTCCCTGGGCTGAGATGATATGCTTTTGTCCCAACTCAATTCTTTCACAATACTTGAGTGCCGATTCAATTTGTATTGCGATTTTCCTTTTTCTTTTTTGAGGCATTTCTAAAAAAAGAAATGCCTTCTAAGAAAATTTTAAGGCATGTCACTGGTAAAAAATAAATCAATTTGAAAAAAAAAATCATTGCAAAAAATTGCGTTCCCCACCCCTAGCACTTATAAGCTTTCTCAATAATAACTAAACCTTGATTAAAGCAACACGGTGTAGTTCCTTAACCTTAAAATAACGACTTCAAATTCATTTTGATGCCACACTGACTTATAAGAATAATTGAGTCTCTGACTTGCGCCTGCAAAGTTGTATGTAACATTGTTGTGGGCAGGAGCGTTGTCCTTTTTGTTGGTTTTAGATGAATTAGGTGTCCATAGTGCTAAATAGATATCCAGGATGTTACTATGACGATAATTGGACCCTTTACCCATAAGGCCAATCCAGCTATTTATGAAACAGTGCAGAGCACCAAACTCAGTCATATAGGGATTGGTTTTACGGTTGAGATGGACAACTAAAAATAGTGAACTTAAACACATAATTTGAAGAGTGAGCTACTTGAAAAGAGTTGCACAGCTGATGTAAAGGCCGATCATGCTTACCTTCAACAGGAATTCATTTCTAATTTGGAGTGAGTGATTTGGAGCTGGAGCTGAAGCAGTTATGCAGTTGCAGTGAAGGGAATATAACTGGAATAGAGAGAAGTGCAGGTAGAGGAGGAAGGAGATATGGAAAGGAGCAATATATTTGTGGAGACAGATATGCTGGAGGATACTACTTATGTGCAAAGAAACTCCTCTCACCTCTCTGTCACACACAAACCACACTTACACAGAGGGAGATGTGCACAAATTCTATTTTTAATCATAATCTACCTTAAAAATGCGTACAGAGCTTATTTTGGTATTTTAAGTTTTCAATTAGTTATAGAGAGAAAGGAGCTGACTGCCACTCTAAAACTTAGATCCACTGTTTTTTTCCCATGTGTCGAATAAATATTGATCACATTTATTTAGTGTTTGAGGGAGTTTCCCAATGAATAGACAAGTTTTCAGTGGTTGCGTAGTTCTGCCAATTGAACACTAGGGTCAGATATTATTTCCCACTGAGTCACATACTCTGTCTTTATCTCGCTTTTTAGTGTTTTATTACTTCATTTATTTTTCATTCATTAGTTTGGAGCCAAAAATTAGTTTGACATCATTCATTAGTTTGGAGTCTGTGTTTTACTTATGTGAGACATCAGACTGTTTTACTGCAGTGCTCATGTTGTTCAATATTCACAGAGCAAAGGTGCAAGGGAAAATGTCTAGAAACATGATTTGCAATAAAACTATATATCACACCTTTGATGTTTTGGTCACACTTATTATCTCTTGTAGAAAAGCTACAGATACTCACATTACAAGCAAAACCATTTGTTGACACTCTGTTAAGAGCAATGTACTGTAGGGGTTGGGTTTGGTTAAGGTAATGCTTAGTAATTGTTCAACAACTATCTTAAAGTTTGACCTTGAGTTTCAACAAACCATCTGCTAATCTAGTCGTAGTTATTTGTTGTAGGTACAGTGTATGTTTGTAGTAACTGATATTATGACGATTTGCTATTGTTATTCTGTTTAAATCATTCAGTCTATTAGTATGTTTAATAGGCTATATGGCCCATTGTGTAATTCTATCTTTTGATGATTGAATGCTGTGCAGGATATTTGACAGCCTACTCTAATCCAGGTTCCTTAAAATTGATCAGTTCCTGTCGTAATTATGTAGCTTGTGGTAGGGAAGACCAAATGTGTGTGTGTGTGTGTGCGTGCCTGTGTGCGTGCCTGTGTGCGTGTGTGTTGATGGCGCAGTCAGGGATTAATGCAATTTCAAGCCCATAACATGTTTTGTCACATTCAGCAATCATCTCCTCATGACCCATTCCGTGATTACACTGTAAAAAAATGGTCTCTGTAGCAGCCCAGGCTCCAAAAACTTGACACCAACAAAGTGGGGTCAGCCTCTCCCCCAAACAAAAACAAAACTCTGTGTGGAATTTCTCTGGGAATACTGAAGGTGAGATACCGCTCTGGCATGTTTTGTTTGGTCCTTGGTTAAAAAATAATGTACGTTTGCACAATAGCTAATACATTTAAACAAAAACAGACAAACGCTACTTCCTGTGAAATCCCTGACTGCGCCTTTAATTGTGTAAAAGAAGAGGCTTCATTGAATATAACTCCTTAACATCTTTGTGAGAGGAGGTGGAACAGAAATGTTGCTGACAACAGGTCGCGGGATCTCTAGACAGCTGTTCTGCTAAATATATGCCTGCTCTGGGTCCCCTGATCACATTACACTGTATTTTTAAATAAGAAAACAGTTTGGGGTCCAGTTTCTGACACCATCAAAAAAAAGCTCACTGATGATGACATATCCTTCAAAAGCAGTGTTCATTTTCTTTATGCCCTCTCTCATTCATTTATAATGAAGTCTTCATGGTCCAGTAACTTTTAGGTAATGGGTGGAACCTGAAGTGAGTGTGTTGGTACTCACACAGTAGTGCATGTTGGGCGTACAAGTTACATATGCAATGGTGTTGTAACTCATAAAGTAGGCTCATGTGAACAAATGAATACAGGTTGACTTACAGATGTCATACAACACTAACACAATTTGTCAGGGGTCATACAGCATGTCCTTGATGCTCTGGTGGTTATTATTAGAAATAGATTTATGTGCACAGCACAACGTGACATTTACTGTATTCTGCCATTGTGTTCTGACTGCAATCTGCGATCCAAATGGAACATGGCCAATGGAATATGTTTACTTTACGATGAAAGAAATAAGTAAGGATATATACTACCCTCCAGAAGTTGATCAAAAAGATATTGAAAAATATCTAATTTTTCATACAGTTTTACTTAAAGTGCACTCAAATGCACAAATGCACCTAACGTAACTTAACATACGGTAACGATCAATTTTCATTTCAGCTGACCATAGAATGTAATTGCAGGCAAAATCATACTGTAGACATTAAGGTGTTTGCCTCCAGCAATATGACGGCCGTGCTCATGTAGCCTATGCCACTTAATAGGCTAGAACTCAACGGACAATCTGGGATCTAGCTTTCTAATATCTATGGGTGGAAAAGATGTAGGACCTAAAACAGCGATAGATAAATAGGCCTAGGCCTACTTGAAAAGCAAAAAATGCAGTATCTGAACTGATCTGTAAACAAATGAGAGACTACATTGTCATTATTTTTTATATATTAAGCTATAGTGTGTATTCTGTTATATTTTTGATTGGTGGTGTGCCGCAGGATTTTTTAAATGTAAAAAATGTACTGTGGCTCAAAAAAAGTTAAAAACACTTCAGTAGGCTACAGTATATGTGTTGCCATTAGTTAACATCGCGTGAACTCATTTCGGTAGATAACATTAAAGATAGCATTATGAATATATTGGTTCAGTTCATCACGTGATCTGATAACGTCTCATGTTCTCCTTTAAAGAACTGAGGATAAATTCATAACTGTTACATTTTCCATCATTTGAATGTTTAAAGAACCTTTAAATATACAATATTGTTTTAATCAACTTAAGATTTTAACTGAGGAGCTAGAGATAACTAGAGGAGATATTTCAGATGAACAAGGTAAATTGGTGTGGATGTCAAAACGTTAGCATTAGAGGAGCTGAATTATCATGCTGAATGAAGCACAATTATGCTTTACTGATATTAAAACACACATGCGGTTTAAAGTCATACACAATCGTAAATTAAATTAAATTAAAATTGTAAATTTACTGATATTAAAACACACATGCGGTTTAAAGTCATACACAAAAATGTAAATTAAATTAAATTAAAATTGTAAATTTACTGATATTAAAACACACATGCTGTTTAAAGTCATACACAAAAATGTAAATTAAAAGTAAACCAGAGGTAAATTTAGCCTTTTTATGGCTGTATAAAGTTGACCAAACTAGGCTACTTTGTAGGCTACATTATGTGCTGACCAATGCACAAACTTGCAATTGGGAAACAGATGTGCTCTAAGTGATGTTACGTGGTTTCTAAGCTAAAACATTTTTTGTCACATACTGCAAACCTCACTATCCACTAGCTGCCTGTGCCCTGAATACACTGTAAAACATGTGGTATCTGTGGACAGCCCAGGCTCCAAAAACAAAATGAACTTGGTCCATCCTGGACCATTAAAACATAACAAACTGTTCCAGCCAATCACTGACGAGATGCTCGTTTACGAGAGTTTTATTTGCACAGGAGGGAGGGGGAGGGAGTAGCGAGATAGCTGTCTGTTTTGTTTGAACGTCAAGAGAAGTGACGTTACCCAACATCACTTAACTTAATTCTCAATACCAATTTCCAGGTTTTCCTGAATTTCCTGACAGCGCCTGCTTCAGAGGCCACTGTTCCCACCTAGTTTAGCCTTTAATCAAATGCTTGACCTTTTTGGAAAGCTAAGACACTGTAGTTTCTTGGAAAACAATCAGAAGAACTGTGTGATGTACTGACACAGAGTTACAGAGGCTAGAATATTGTTTTTTTCTTTCTGCCAGATAACAAGCATCTCTGAACTCACCACATTTCAGCCCTCTATGATTTTGATATGATGAACACAACTGAGACCTAGCACAAGGTCTTGTGAAGCTGTGTGCAAAAGTAGATCAATATAGAATGAAAATATGAGTACAGTACTTAAACCATTATTTGCCAAGGTATGCTCATGCATTTTGTTAAATGCCCTATGAAAACTCCCCATAGGACTTTTGGATATCCAAAATGCATACTGACAATCAAATGCTTACTATCTATGAACCCCTTTGTGTAGAAGCATAATCTTGGTCTCAAATGAAAGGTAACACTTTGAAGGTTCATGCCTGCATTTGAATTGTACTTCAGGAGTTCTGATATGGAATGACTACGCTAAATATGGAATAATTACACAAAAATATAAATCTTTGCAATTTATATTTCAATTCAATTGGTGTGTATAAGATGGACTATACATCTGCACAACTTATATTGGATAAAATAACATGATTATTCAATTTCTATGGATTCCTGTGAATATTTCAAGACCCAGTATGCTATAAGCACTAAAGGGGGCATTTTTGATTAAATTTAGAGTTAGATTAAATTTTGAGTTAGATTAATCTGACAATGTAAAGCACTACACATATTTTACATGAAGAAGATTGTCATGTATTGATTCCCAAGAGTCCAAGCTTTCAAATGACGTATAATATGACTATGCTACATAACAATCTGATGTATAAAAATTATTTAGAATGTTGGGGGAGGGGGGTAACCGTCCGGGGGACACTGCAGATTAAGTACCTTTAAGCAACCCTTCTAACGTTTAATTGCGGGAAGGGGGGAATAACATATATTCTTGCAGGCATCCTTGTGTCTATGCCAAGGCTATGTACTGTAGGCCTATTGGTGTTGTGTGAATGAATATAACGAGGCTTTTATGCAATAGGCGATAATGCGTCTCAAATTGTAATGTGTTTAAATTGTAGCCTAATGCACTCTTGCACATTTAAAATTAAGGAGGAATGTGAAGAGGCTTCTATTAACGGTAAAGAATGCATCTGCAATTGAAACTGCAGCCTATGATGTAAATCCAATAACCTAAATGTCCGGTCTGTGGATGTCTTCTTTAGTTGTTGACAGCGCAGTATTTGAGAATTCAAATGATACATTTTAGTTTTTGGCCAAGCTGAAGAGTGGCGTCTGTTATTGTTTGAAAAAATATAGACTCATTCATGCATCCTGCATTCTGCTACTGGGGGGGGTTCACGTGAGCCCACGTGAGCCCTACAGAAATATTATTTCATTTTATGAGTGAGCCGCCGCGCCCCCCAGTTTGATAACCACTGAGTTAGATCATCACTGACAATGTCCTGGAAATATAGGTCTTTTGATTTGGGATATTGAAGCTGTTATCATGGCTTATTTTTATATGAACAGTATTTTTAGTAATGATTTTCTATACATTTTTTACAGTGTACATGAATGGGTGGAACAGATGCAGAAGGATTTGGTGTCTTTGATTGATGCTGAAAGTGGAGTTCAAAGTCTTATTAAGGTAAAGAGTCATCCATACATCAGGACTTTTTTCCCTTCTGTTAAGATCTAATATTGTACACATCAGTTATTTGGAATACATGTAAATGACCTTTAGAAAATAAGTATTTGTATTTGCAAAAACAAGCCAAAATGACCAATTTCCAAATCTATCTGAACCTCCAGCTATTTACTAAAGAAAAATGCTTTGACTGGCTGAAAATGTCATTGTGAATCATATGGGATTCAATGAAGCTTCAATACATCATGCTTTTGATGGCCAATATTAATGCTTAGAGAAGAGTACAAAGCAAAATAACTTTGATCGATTTAACTTGATTTAGTTCCAGTTTGGCTATATAGACCCTTTCAACAATAAAAACAAAAACAATGCTTGAACATTCTATTTGGGCCCCAATCTACTTCCTCTGCATTAAGATAACATATGGAATGTTATACAACAATTGGGTTCTATGGAACTATTTATTTGTTTCTGATGGGCCGAGAGACGTTCCATGAGTTGGAATATCCCTGGACATTTCAACTCAGACTTTGCACGGCTAATAATAAATCACTCCGCGATACAATGCGAAGATTTGACACAATGTTCTCATCCCAGCTCTCCACTATTTCAAGCAATGGGTTACTCCTTAGCAAGCCATAAGCCATAACTCAATGTAAAAACATTGCATTAAGCCACACAGTCAACTCAATGTAACATTTATTAAGATAAAGTTGAGTGGTTCGCAAGGATGCATAATTAGCTATCCATTCAGCAAACCTAGCTATGAATGTGCTAGCATCCAAGAAGACATGCCAAAAGACCCGTCAGGATCTGGAATGTTGCACAGTAGTGTAACATTTTTTTATTCACCATAAATTAATAAAGTTGATTAGTTTGGTTCTGCCATGAGAGTGGGGTTGCCATGACCAACCCCACTCTCACTCGTGCTATATTGCTTAATTAAAAAGGAAGTCTTGTGGGGCCAACTATGATGCTGATAATGGAACTCTCTTGAAAGGGTCCATACATCATACCATGTATCCATATGATATTTCAGCAGAATCTCAAATGTAGTTACAATGTTTATGCATTATACATTTTAATTGATGTCTATGGCTACTCTGCATGAATTAAATTACGTTTTTGTCCCTTTCATATTGCACAGATCTTTCAGAACTACAATAAACATTACATGGTGGAGCATAATAATGCCAAGCAGTTGGTTGCCAGCGCCGCTAGCAACATTGAGAAGCTCCTTCTCAATCGCTCCAGAGCTCTAAAGGTAAATCATCTATATATACGTACATAAGATGAGGACAGTCATACAATACTAATAGTGATAATTGATGAATTGCCATTGCGATTGATGAAATTTTTACAAGCATATGCATGCATGTAACAATTAAAGGTTGACTGTGTGTATATACATTGCTGGTTCTGTAAAAAACATAGTGGCCTAGATCAAACCTCAAACATTCTTGCCAATAACCTGAATTTCAGACCAGTGTTGACAACAAATTCTCACCAGAAGTAGCTATCAGCTCTCTGAAAGGTTGCGTATGACATCATTGAGTTTACTTAGCATACGCCATGTTGCCAGTTTTTTTTTTTAAAGGATTATGGGTGAAGGCGGGTGGAGATGGAATATATAATTAGGATAACTGATTATTTACAGTATCATTACAATTAACCTATTGATTTCAGGGCCCTATCCTGACAGTCTAAAACGCATGGTCACTGGCGAAAAAGCTTATTTAAATTTAGTGGGGTGTCCAGTCCACACTGGGAGTGTTTTCGTTATCAAACATCGGGCGGATGGCGCAACAAGGCGTTCTTAGGTTTCTTAATCAGTCATGGGTGTGTTTTGGGCGTAACATCATTTAAACCAATGAGAATGATATCATTCCCATTAACAGCGCGCAGTGCAATTTTAAACAGCTCATCAGTATTTTCATAGTCATTGGGGCATTTGAAGGAATCTGCGTGCACGCGTTTGCACTCATCTATTATTTGAACTCATTGCCAAAGTGAAACTGACTTCACCATGGTTTCAGTCAATGACAAAACAGTAAATACACAGTTAATTACTTCACTATTGACTGACAATGGGTTACCATCAAAAACGTAGCCTTGGAAAAAGCAACACTTACCCCAATAATGCTCGAATGACTGAATAAAAAATGTTTATCCTGCAGAGGAGTTGCTTACAGTACATCTTGTGACAGTGCGTCTTCAGCTGTGTTTCATATTTGCCTCTCTGTCATTACCAATTTGCAAATGATGGTGAATAATTACTCATTGTAAGATGTATTTCGCAATATCTTTATTCTAATTATGTTTCCCATTGTAATCGTGTAATTCGTAATGTTTTGCATGGATGTGCGCCGGTGTGTTTGTGGATGAGAGAAGCATGGTGCGTTGTGCACCCGCCCATATCACTGTTGATAATGCGCTCTTATAATAACATATAAACAACTCGCCATGGACTACTGACCGGGTTTCTCTTGGTCAGTGGAGTAATGGGTTTTAGGTAGTGTACGATAGCGATTTTTAGACAACGTGCCAGATCCCTCCTCAGGTCGTTAGTTGCTACACCCCTTTGGCGCTTTGCTCAAAAAAGAGACGTGCAAAATAAGAATTTAAAGACTCAGCCAACTGATCATACTAAACGCTCCAAAAAGGCCAACAAAAACAGCCTGGTCCAGGCTGCACCAGGCTGATTTTGTTTCCGTTTTTGGAGCCTGGGCTGTCTACAGAGACCACATTTTTTATAGTGTGTTCAGGGTACAGGCAGCTACTATAGGTTTACTATATGTGACAAAACATGTTTTAGTTTAGAGATCGTGTAACATATCTTACAGTACCTGTAATAAAACATTTTTAAAAATCAATATTATGTGTTTGAAAATCGATTCAGTATTGCGGGGTGTGGTTTTGATCTTGAAAAGGGTTTTAAAAAAATACAGTTCAGCCCAGTGCCCACCCAAAAATATGGTTTGCAAAACCCCCCCTGGAGAGATTAGCTTTACAGGATGGTGCCTTTTCTTCAGTTTGACCATGAATTTTCAATGGGATTGAGATCCAGACTGTTTGCTGGCCATGTCATTGACTTGATATGTCTTTCCTGAAGAAAAGTTTTGATGTTCTTTGCTCTTTGGCAAAATACATTATCATCCTGGAAAATGGTTTCCATTGATGGTGGAAGAAAATGACTCAATCCTGCAAAACTGATCTGTCAACTACAACAAAGTTGGAATCTGAAGAATATCTATGTTAGTGAAGTCTATGCCTCAGAGAAATCAAGCTGTATACGTTTCAATATTTTTTTTTAAAAACATGATAAAGATGGGATCAACAGAAGTTGACAAATGAACATGAAATGTTTGACCAGTAGCCTGATACAATTGTAATGTATAGTTTATAATACACTTACATTTAATTCAATGTAATTCAATGTGTCTCTGTAAATATGCTAAAATGTCTTCTATATTGAAGCATAATTTATTATTTTGTGGTAAGCCATGTGATTTGGTAGCCTATACGTTCTGTAAGAAAAATGAAATGTATTGTGTTTAGTGCAAACAATCAGTCCTTATTCCAGTAAAGAGCTGCAATGAAGCACATACACATACTTTGGTTCAGTCTGAACAAATCTGTTAAGCCATATTAGGATATGTCATAGGCTTACTCAATACCAGACCAGACCAGACCATGTCCATAGTGGAAAATGTAGACCTAACAATGATGTAACAATAGGGACCAATTTGGAAAATTATTGAAGTTCCTCCTTAAGGTGGATTAAGGAGGCTGTATTTTACCTAGCTTGTCTTACAGAATGCCACATTCTTGGCCTTGTAAATCACCACATTATTGTGTTTACACTACAGTGTTGTTGTCAACTTCTATTTCTGTCCATTTCTGTCCAGAACCCTATTTGGTGATTCACATGGGAATAGGGTTTATCAAGGAATCACTTACACTGTGCATGTAACAGGAGCGCTGTTGGATTTGCCATCTTGCCTTCTTTTCTACTGCCTTACCAACAACACAATGCATGGTCCCATTTGTCAAGAACTTGTTAGAGAAAAGGAAGATAGATGAATCATTCAGTGAACATTCTTAAACAGCTAAAAAGATCATGTCCATGTTTCCCAGTAGGCCTGGAGTGACCCTCTAATGACCGTATGTAGACAGACTATTTTTAACTTTCCCCTCCCAACTCCTCTTGCGCTCTCATCTCTTATTCTTATTTTTCTCCTGTTCTTTTTTTGCTCTCTTAGGAGTTTGCATGAGGATAGATATATGGATGATAAACAGAAGGGAGATGTGGGAAATATTTAACTTTGTTTTGGTACACACAGCTTCCTGGGGGAAATGACAGGCCCACTGTTCACAGGCCCAGTGTTTTAGGAGAAATTTGAATGTTGGCCATTGACTGGTGAAGTGTAGCCTGAACCTACCCCCTACATGTCAAAGAGTTTGTTCTTAAAGGAAATCTTGGTCTATTTAAACCTGGGCCCTATATTTTCCCATAACATAAACAACATGGTATTAAAATAAAATTCAGATGTAAAATTGAGAATGTAGACTTTTCACATGCAGATAATATTATGGTCAATGCGCAAAGAACCCTTTGACTTCATCATTCAATGCATGATGCATTAATAAATATCTCTCTTTGGTTTCTGTGTACTATGTTAATTACATAATTTCACACATCAAGACGCATTCTTCCATACTTACACTTGGGGAAGATCACGCGGTAACAAAGTTACACTCCCACTACACTTTTGGTGCCACTCAGCAATTAATGAACCAAAATTTAAGAACAATATATCAGTTTGTATGTGCCTACATGTACTTAAATGGGAACACAAAATGTTCTGGTAAAATTAAATCTTTATATTGTTTTAAAGCCAGAAAGTGCTCGGTAATGGAGTTACAGAAAATTAACATCACTTTTTCACCATAAAAGTCAACATCATCAAACATGCGGTTCTCAAAATATAACATTAAAAAACTCGTTAAAATGACCAAAGATTTTGTTACTGTGACATATTTCATAAGTCATGTTAACAGAGTTACAAATGTTCCTATTCTTAAAACAAGATTTAATTGTGTAAATTGTTCCCAAAAATATATGAAATTATCATGTATACATTAGTAATAGTATGTTTTTGTCATGAAAGAATGTAAGTGTGCGTGGGGAGGGGGCTATGGTGTACCCGTCTGTGTGTGTGTGTGTGTGGGGGGTTTGCCTGTGTGTGTGTGTGAGTACTGTGTGAGTGTCACCATCCCCTACCGGCAACCCTTCACTCAACACCACCATCAACATTTCCTATCAGGGGTGGAGTGGCCATCGGGACGATCGGGAGTTTTCCCGGTGGGCCGGCCGATGAGTGATGAGAATCAGATCTACACTGTAATGTGTGGGAAGTCCAACTAATATTTATACCACTGTCTGTCATTCATGGTTACCCTGCACACTCATCTCTCCCATGCTGATTTTTGTGTAGGCTAGCCTTAATTTTTTATCTTAATTCATTTTTGTCTTATTCAGGCGTTACAGAACTTTCATCACAAATAAAAAAATGACAATTTAATTTGTTTGTTTGTACTTAAATTAACGTAAGCCTAACGGTGCCGTCAGAATTTTCCCGGTGGATTTTAGTGCCCCACTCCGCCCCTGTTTCCTATACTTAGCGTATACGTTCATACAAAATAAAAATAGCGAAATGCAGTGCTCTATCAGTATCCCCAATGCACCCACCACCAATGTGTTTAGTGAAGGAAGGGTTTATGTGTTACCAGAAGCTTTTATTGTGACATTTAGTTGAATTTTTCGTTTCTTAATGATGGGAGGTCAAAAGGGAAAGAGTGCACAGTAGTTGCAGGTGTTAAGATGCCAGAGTTTGATTGGAATAGGAGAAGAGAAAACCTTCTTTTGCTGCAGGCCATTTGCAGAGATGCAACTGATGGGTTGTTATGCTGCATTCCAGACAACTTCTAGTTGTAATCTCCAAATTTTGTTCCAGACAAACAAAAGAATTCAGACCTCCTACTGGGAAAAAGCCATAGTTCCTACTTCTAAACTTGTAGCAAGTCCAACTGAAGTCTGACCTCTAACTTCCAAGTTGTCTGAAAAGGAGCATACATCGTTGAATTTTTTCCTAGTTAGCATTCTGACATCATGTTGTGGCATGTGCAATTATCTTAATTTAGCAGATTTACATGTATAGAGATGGTTATTATTGAATTTAATTTGAAAAAAATATACAATATGTAAGAATCCTGTAGCTTATAAGCCTGGGTGAACCTAGATGAATCTGTCAGCACATTTGAAATTGCTCTGTCTGGCAATTCTTCAATTCTCTTTGATTTCCAAAATCACCAAAAACTCAGGAACCAGTCACAACCACTTATCAGAGGAGGACGGTTGGCACTGCCAATGGCTTTGCTGATGGCGTCAGTGTTAAACGATTTGAACATATATTTTCTTTTAAACAGTTTAAATGATTGGATGTAAAACCTTCGTTTACAAGAAAGATATGTTTGCTGTACTTTGGAAATGATGTGGTAAGAGTTTAATGCATCAGTATAAATGTAATTTCTCCACTGGTTATCATTGGAAATCGGAGGTGAGCCAAGGATGTCCAGACCAACTCTCAACTGAGAATAGATCTGTTGTTAGATAGACTAATAATACATAGTCTTAAGAGAAAAAAGAATGATTACTGGTATGTGAACTTTATTTTCTGCACATGTAGAATGGTATTAGCCATAATGGTAGCATTGTTTAGTTTTTCCCTTTTTATTGTGGACTGCATTTTAATATTGTGGAGTAACAGTAAATAATTGGTTAACAAGCGTCAGCAGCTAAGTGGTAAAAGCCTTTCCTTTTTGGTAGATTTCTCATCTCACTAGATATTCAAAATATCACTCTCTTTCATTCCAGAATCTGGCTACAGCAGCAGAGGAGTTACAGTTGAAGCACCAGTGGCAAGATGACTTTGAGGTATTGAACAGACTGGGTCTGGGTAGTTACCCATCTGTAAGGGCCCTGTGTTGAAAAACTGCCAGAGTTCTCTGTGATGAATGTTATTTTGTTGAGCTTGGCTGTACCATGGAAGGCAGTGTGTTGCACAGGAATGCTCCATTATGCAGCATTCCTTCAGCAGAATGTCATCTCTGTTATATTGCCACTCTGCAGGTGACAGAAGTGGTGTCAACCAGTGAAGAATACCCATGTCCTAAGGGTGACCATATGTCAGAGACAGAGTTAGTGTCTCACTTTCATCCACTCTGACATATTCCACAAACCATTATAGGAGACAACGATAGCATACAAAAGGAATGAACATCCAGTGCCGCCTTAGTGGCTGCTGTAGCAATGCACAATAAAAGATGATCATAAAATGATACTGTTATCCATTTCCTCTTTACTCCCAAGTGAAAACCTTGTGACCATTTTGACACAGAAAACAAGTTTACCTTGAACACTGTGAAACACACACACATTTTCAGGTATGTGTCTGAAATGATTAGTAATTTCCTGAATAACAACTGGATTCTCCTGCTCTTGTTTCTGTTTTAGGAGGGTGATGTGTCATATTACAACGCCAAAGACAGTGTAAGTCCCTTTCCTTTCTGTTTGTTGTAATTGGGTCATCAGATGTGTGCTCTCATCCAACCCTTCAACATTTATAGTGATGTGATTGAGACATAACAACTATTAACAACTACTAAAAATTGCAGTTGTCCTCAATAAATTATGACCTCCAAATTTGCATTTCTATACATGTGCTTGTGTAATGTGTATCTAAATATTTGTGTTTTCCACAGAATGAAACGGATGATGAATTTCCAAATAATAGAGTGAAACCAGAATTTACAGATGACCCAGATTTTAAACGTGTGGTGTCCTTCAATGACACCGCTGTTCACATACCCACGGACATCTATGAGGGCTGTAAGTAAATAGTCTTAAATTATATAATAATTGTTTTTTAATGTAATATAATATAATATAATATAATATGATATACCATTATGAATACATGAGGACATGCTTTGTGTCTTGCTTTTTCTCTCCATGACACAAAAACCTTTAAACACATTATTATACTGTATTTGTGGGGGAAACCTATGACTTCTTTGCGATTCATTTGCACTGGAGGTAATCTGTGTGTGGATGGCTGAAGGCCGGCCGATGCTTGAAACTAAACGTAGTGGCAACTCTAGCCACAGGGTGTGGAGCTTGGAGTCTCACCTCAGACACCAGCTGCTTCACACCCTCTCACCACCCCCCGCTCCTCCCCTCCGCAGCAGCAGATCATATGCTGTGAATGATCATGGATGCCATCATGATTCCAGAGTACCATGGACAGTAATCAGCATTGTACCCCCCCCACCCTGTTTGTTCTCACCTCGCTTTCAACTCTGTGTCTAAATATAAGGCATGTCAATATGTCATCTCATGTCATCAATACACATGTCACACTGACCAGAGGTGTAGATACCAAATCTGTGTGATTATGTTGAAGTCTGTGTGACTTTCCTTTGGTTTAAAATCCATGCCCGGTCGTGCCGTTTAGTTACAATACAACATATACGGTGACTCACCCAACTCCTGGTCCAGGCCATAGTCATCTCACAACTTGACCACTGTAACAGCCTCCTGACAGGTCTCCCAGCCACAGTGAACAGTCTTTAAGCAACCCAATAGGGCACATGTTACCCCGCTGCTCACCCAGCTACACTGGCTAACTTTAGCCACCCGCATCAAATTCAAATCACTCACGCTTGCCTACAAATTAGTCTCCTGTTCTGCTCCCACTTAATTGAATGCTCATACAGGCATATGTTATCTCCTGACAGTTGCACTCCTCAGATGAACGATGTCTGGCTATGCCACCCGTACCCTCAGGGCAATCCAAACTTTTCTCATCTGTTTTGCACTACCAGTTCCTACCAGAGCAGGAGCATCCCTCTCTACCTTAATCCTACTGTAGCACTTGCCACCTGACTAGAACAGACACTTGACTGTACGGAAGTAGCACCTTATCATACTCTACCCTGATTGTGTCCCTTGTTTGGAGTCGCTTTGGGTTAAAAAGCATCAGCCAAATCTAATGTAATGTAATGTAATGTAATGTAATGTAGCCTAATGTAATGTATGTGCAAAGTCTAAGTGTGCAAGTGTGAGTTGGGGCTGTAATTTAAAAGTGCAAGGTGTGCTGTACACTGCATGTGACATACAGTAGAAATGCGTCAACAGCACAACTCCAAAGGGAGAGGGCAAGCAGGGTAGTTGATGCCTTTAAACAGTCATCAAACATCACAGTATTTATAGGACATGGGGAAGATTTCACATAAAAAGGAGTAATCAGGCATTTTTACTATATGGGCCCTGTTTTAGATGTTTTTTGGTAGAAACTTTCATTTAGTAGGGTCCAAAATGATGAAAATCGATGAAATGAAAATTAAGTTTTGTGCATTTGTCAGAGACAATGCACAATTCTACTTTTGCTATTTTAACAACAGAATAAAGTGCCAGATGCATGATTCACAGGGGCTGTACTTATAGTCTCTTAACTAATCATGGGTGTGTTTTTGGTGTAACATGAAATAAACCAATCAGAGTTTCATTCTCAGCTACAGTTGCACCTTGGCAGATTGTTATTGTATTGACAGTTTTGGCAAAAGAAGAATGCCTCTCTGGAGAGACAATGGATAATCTATGGCAATTCGATGGAGTGTACACAACAATAATCTTTCACATTGCCATCTTTTGATTTTATGCACTATTGCATGATTGTGCACTGCTGCGCATACCTCTATGTGTAAAAACCAGAGTATACTGTATAGTGTACAGCTTCAAAACCTTCGAATTCCTGTCCCACTGGATCTGCCATTATGCATCGCACGCTGGGTCCCTTTCACTGTGTCACAATGGCAACGCTTCAGCTTGAACTTCATCTCGTGCAGGAGGAGGAGGTCATAGGGAGCCAAATCCAGAGAGAAGTCGTGATGAGGAGCGACAATACCGTTGAAAATGCACAAGTGTTTCAGGTGCTGTTAGTGTGCACGTCATGGTAGAATAGTGTTTCAGGTGCTGTTAGTGTGCACGTCATGGTAGAATAGTGTTTCAGGTGCTGTTAGTGTGCACGTCATGGTAGAATAGTGTTTCAGGTGCTGTTAGTGTGCACGTCATGGTCGAACACCCAAGTAGTAATATGCCACGTGCTCTCTCTCCCCTGGAACCAGTGCGCTGCTGTATAAGGAGATGGCAGCCACATTTAAATCAAGTGTGCTTTTTGCTTTTTATAGCCACCATCTTTGAACATTCTGATTGCACATTACTGTGTTGATAATGCTCCCTAAAAATAACAGAGAATTGTGCCATTGACTTAGGACCAGGGTTTTTTGGTCAGTCACAATGCCTCAAAATAGCAATCTGCCAACAATATGCCTGGACACACCTCATCTAAGAACCAGCACTCCCATAGACACGCAGATGAGCACAAGCGTATTTGGTATTTAATCAACATGGCTGCTGGATGGGGAAATGTATCTGCAGTCTGAAATTAGAAAAGACACTACTGTGTCACACTCTGTGCCAGATGCAAAATAGGGCCTTCTGTTTAGCTCTTTCTGGCAAAGTTTGCAAATTACAAAACACATTGCGCACCAATGAAATTAGAGCCCTGTGTTTGTGTGCGTGTGTTGTCGTGTGTTTTCATGACTGGGTGGTGTCAGTGTATCTTTTGTCTATGACACTGTGAGCAAAGTAACAGAGGGGAGGGCATGAGGGAGAGAGAACAGCTGCTACAGTATTGAGTAATAGAGTGGCATAGTGACCGTCGTCTTCAGTCTTCTTGCACACTCACTCCACACCCTGCAGCCTTTTCTGCTCCAGTGAGCTCACAACTCTCCACGGCCCAACCAGATAGAAGGGAAGCAGGAATAGGAGGAGGTACCCAGCCCATCTAAGCACTCATTCATCCATCCGTGCAGCCACGCAGATTACTGGTAATGGTATGATGCCTTTTAGAAACACAAATAAAGTGTTCCATGAAGTGGAAACGGGGTGGGTGTTGGGAAGTGGCTATTCATTACAGCATGCTGCTGCTCACATGGCAATGCATCATGTCTCTCTGTTGATAGGATGGCGCTAATTAGGAATCTTTAGCTCTCCATCTTTGCACTGTGAAAATGACTTTCAGGCAAGCAAGGGAAGGAGGATGCGGGAGGGTCAGTGCTCACCCTGTCCGCGCCCTGTGACTCACTCGCCGCTCCGCATGGAGAGCAAAGAGAACGGCCAGGCTTAGGATCTCTGTCGTTTTCTGTTTTCGTCTGACTGTTTACAGAACACAGCTTCTCCATTACTCATGCATGCAGATGCGCATGCGCACACACACACACACACACACACACAGATTTCCTCTGTCCCAAATGCCAGTTATCACTTCGTCACTGTCACCAAGGAGATTACATCAACTTGGCCTTAATTGCCTACAGGGCATAATAATACAATTATGGGATAGTGTATGGAGTAATGTCCTTGTAGTTTAATGTGTAGGGGTCTATACATCTGCCTAGGGATATCTCAAAACATTTCTGCCCCTGTTAATAAAATGTAATATTAGTCAGCAACGCAGCAGACAGTGGCACCCCTGCCTTCTCTCTCCTAATCATCACAGTGCTTACAGCCATTTGGGGCAAGTTTGTGTGCATGTGTCTGTAGCTCATTAAAAAAATTGATATGTTGGGTTTGAGCTGGGCTGTGTGTGTGTGTGTGTGTGTGTGTGGAGGGAGTGATAGGATGTGTGTGAGCTATTCTGTATATTGCTCAGAGGAAGCCTCAGAGGAATCTAAATAGACTAGGGATGGGGCTCCTTGAGTGTGTGACTGACTGTTGTATAGGAATCCAGCCTGATGCTTGTTTTTCTGAATACTGTGTGTCATCTGTCATCTTCATACACGGAGGGACTGAGATGCGTTTCATGGTTGTGTGTGTGTGTGTGTGTGTGTGTGAGTGTGTGAGTGAGTGTGAGTGAGTGTGTGTGTGTGTGTCTGGAGGGAGCGATATGAAATTGTGAAGGAGAGAACAGGCAGACCACATGTGTCGGGGATGGTGAATGCTCCGTGTCAGTGTGTTCTCTGTGGTGTCCACATTTGTATTTCTCCCTCAGCTCTGCTTGAGAGCTGGATGGTGAGTGAAGATAAATTGATCTTTTAAATTGGACCCTGTGTATAACTATGGCCAACTGAATTGAGCATTTGTATATTGGACAAGAGGGGATTAGCAGCTGACTGTCCACTTAAAGAGTACCAATCTATATACACAACTTGTTGCAAATTCATGTATATGCGCAATCCCAAGATTTTGTATACAGAGTTTCATCAGAGTTATCAAATGTAATGTATGCATGAAAGTACACACTTATCTGTGATCTCAACGTTCATCACCAGGGCCACAATTATCCTGTTTTTAAACACACCTTAAATTGGTGTCGGTAAAATCGGGAAGTGTGTGCTGATTCTGAACTTCTGTTGCTGTGTTGGGTATTGTAATCAACTGCATGTGAGTCATGTCTGTGTTCAAAGTTAACTTACAGTACTGTATGTGCTATAAGGTTAAACGTACTGACACTGTATTTTAGATTCTCCATTTTGCAGATTCTCCATTAAAATATGAATGAATCCTTTAGGCCATTGTGCTATATTTGTCAGTATCATGGCAGTCTCAAATAATATCAGCATGCCAATTGCTTTTTATGAAGTTGGTTGTTCTAGCTTGGTGTCTGTATATCAATATGAGTATAAAAGGTTGTTCTTATGTTTCTTAATCAGTCCTGGGTGTGTTTTGGGCATAACATTCTTTAAACCAATGAGAATGTCATCGGTCATTCCCTTTTAAGAGCCAGCAGTGCAACATCAAACAGCAAATCGGTATTTTGACAGTCAGCGGATCTGAAAGAATCTGCTTGCACGAATCTGCTTGCTTTACTAAAACCTGTGTGTGATTAGTAAATTATAGCCTCCTTGTATCTGCACTCGCCTATTATTTCAAATCGCAAACTGAACTGAAACTATCTTCATGGGGTCTCATAGGCAATGATAAAGCATTTCTACACATAGGTCGCGGATTTTTTAAAAACTTTTATTAAACCTTGCGCCCAGAGGTGTGGTAGTTAGCAACATAAGGTGTGGTCTGGCGTATGATCCAAAAATCGCTATCTTACACCCTCTAAAAATTATTACGCCACTGACTAAGAAAAACCTGGTCTATAGCGAAAGGCGCTGCTCATATACTGCAAAGCATAAGGGAAGATGCACTGTCACGAGATGTAAGCAGCAACTCCTCCGCAGGATAAATGTCCTTAGGATATTACAAGGCAAATACAGGGCAATTACAAAGGCAATTAATTTCTTTTCGTTCATCCTCCACCCACACAAATAGTTCTAATCTAGCCTTTTCATTTATCGTTGCCAAGCAACGTGACACCACTCAAGAGACATACGTTGCTTGAAAGTGAACTTGAAGAAAATTATCCAACATGGCGGAGCTAACTCTAAAAGAGCAATAGTTCTGTATGAACCAATAAGTTCAGGGTTTGTGCCCTGGTTTGTGTCGAAAAATGCACTAATTATGTGATAAGTTTCAGGTATGCATGCCTGGTTGCCTGGTTGGATTGCATAGTGTCTATTAATTGTATCATGTTATGAGGTTGAAGCAGCAGCTGTGTCCATCTGTGGTACGTTGCAAACTGCAATCTAATCTGGGAAGCCATGTTTGGGTATTAATGGATGACAAACATGTTCTCAGTATGCTGTCAATTTAAAGTTTTTATTGCATGCACACTGATTTTCTGAGGGTCTTACAGTAAATTTAGAAAAACGTAAAGGCAGAATGATATTGAGGATATTTTTAACGTCTGGAAATAGCTCAGTGTATGTGGACATTTAGTTACAATATGCAACATGTGCCATGTTCCCTTTTATAGCTAAATGCTAAGCTAAATGCTTTTCCTTTCCATCATTACATTTTCCTTGACATACAACAATGGTATCACAATACATTTAAATTGTGATAAAATGCTCTTATCTTTATGTCTCACAGCCACGATAATTCTTAATGAGCTCAACTGGACAGATGCATTGGTGGACACATTTAGAAAGAACAGAGAAGAGGATCCTACATTGCTTTGGCAGGCGTTTGGCAGTGCAACTGGTTTGGCCCGCTATTACCCAGGTGAATAATATTGTAAATCTTTTGAGTTTATTGTTGGAATACATAACATCTCTCCTTTTCTCTATCTCTCTCATATAACCATATTGACATCCTTGAAATGGACATGCAAAAAATTAGCATACCTGCAGTTATGCCATAGATCAATGAGTCATTTTTGTGGTTTTTATATTATTTAGCATCCAAAGCAACATCAGAATGACAACAATTTGTAATAAGCAATTTCTGTGATAAATTGATTAAACCTACTGTAGCACTACAAATCATCCTCAGGAAGGAAGAGGCCAAAAAACTGACATGGAAATTGGGTGTTTCAAGAGAGAAAGAGCAGGATATGACGAGTAAATGATTTGTACTTGTTTGCTCATGAGTGGGTGTAGTAAAGGAGTATATAATCAAACAACATTCTGATACCAATGCAGAGAAATGAAAATGACCACGACAATGACGGCCCCCGTGAGGTCTCATTCCCAGGGATGGATTACTGCACGGGCCTACCGGGCCCAGGCCCAGGGGCCCAAGGGGTCAGGGGGCCCTGAAGCCCAAGCCTTTGCATGGAATCATTGCCTCAATATCAACAAATCAGGATGTACAGTAGGCTATGAATCTGATTGAATTCAATATTGGCCATCCCCAAAATGCACCAGAATACAGGAAATCATATACAACAATAAGTGGGGGGCCCTTAATACATCAGGGCCCAGGGGCCCGAAAGATCATAATCCGCCCATGCTCATTCCAACAAATCCGGCCCACTACCTGTATGAGTTTGACACCCCTGGTCTAGAGGCTCTAAAATACTATCTCTCATCCAGACCTTTCACCCGCCATGGCTTATCACTAACATACCCTATGGACAGATACAGAGATTAAAGGGTATCTGTGACTCAGATCAGGACTTTATGCATCAATCTATGGATATGCAGCAGTGCTTTCGACAGAGAGGGTATCAAACCCAAACTCTCGTTCAAGCTCATAATCGAGCACAAGCACTTGAGAGGAAGAGCCTGCTTAGGTCTAGACCCCCAAAAGTGCCAACTCAGAAACCCTATTTTGTCACCCGCTATAGCAAAGAGGCTGTCCAGATTAAACATATCATAAAGAAGAACTGGAACCTCATTGAATGTGACCCAGCCCTACGGGAAATATTCACTGAACCCCCTGGGATTAGTTTTAGAAGGGCCCCTACTATTAAAGACAAATTAGTGAGAAGTCACCTCCCTGCTCCAAAACGTGAAACTTGGCTTCGCCAACCCAAGGGAAACTTCCCCTGTAGTAATTGCAATTATTGTGGGAATATGATTAAAACTGACAGATTTATAGATGTTCTCAATAATAAGACCTATTCTGTTAACAGTTTCATAAATTGCAACACTACTCTCATGGTCTATCAATTAGAATGTCCTTGTGGCTGTTTCTATGTAGGCCTTACGAAAAGGAAACTAAGAGACAGGATAGCTGAACATAGGTATGCCATTCAAACTAAAAATATGAATTACCCAATGGCCAAACATTATGCAGAAGCTAATCATGGGAGGGTTTCAACATTAAGAGTAATTGGTATTGAATCTATTCGCCTTGATGCCAGGGGTGGGGACAAAATCAAACGCCTTAAACAGAGGGAGACATACTGGATCTACTTGCTGAGAGCTACAGTACTAGCCATCCAGGTCTCAATGAAGATTTTGATCTTTCACCTTTTTTGTAGTTTTTTGTAGTCTATTGTGGGTCTTCACAACAATTGGTCGACTCATCTATTTGATATGTTGTTGTGTGGAGTACATTTTAGAATAACCTGAACTATGACATTTGACAGAACTTGTTAGGACTTGCTGAGTTTTGACATGTAATTATCTACTGATTCTAGAATACATCCAGGTTTTAGAATTACTGTTGCAATCTTTACCGTGATTTGTGATTTATGGACGTTTTGATACATGTGTGGAGTAGACCTGCATCAAGGTTTTAGAACTACTGTTGACATCTTGATCATGAACTGTAATGTATAACCTATTCATATTTACTGTATTTTAATGCATGTATGGCATGCGTTTAGAGTTTTTAGAATTGCTGTCGTGATCTTGACTATGAATTGTGATGGTGTGTTCATATTTGTTCAATTTTGATGTGGAGTTCTTTGCTTGTGAAGAATAATCATTTGGAATGATGTCATTGCTAGTTTCTCAACTGGATTTTCCCAACTGCCTTGTTGTCTTTGATTAATGACCTGCTTGACCAAAATGACTCCCCTAGTGGCTGAAGAAATGTATAGCAAGTGCATCATTGGCACACCTGAAACCCATGCTATAATTATGCTCAGACTCTTTGTTCCCAACACCCTGATGAAGGCTAGTGAGCCGACACGTGTTGGTGTTTTTTAATGGTTTAGCCCCTAATAATAAATGGAATCTTTTTCCAAACTGCTTTATGGTACAAAATATGATCGCCGCTCAGTCCTGCACATTCTCTCCGCAAATCACACTTGTTAATTTGTTGCTATCTCCTACTCAATCCCCTACTCTTGCAACTTTTGTGTATGTAAATGAGTGTGTGCATGTATGCGTTTGCTTTTGTGTATATGTGTACTTCTCTTTGTGTGTGTTTTGTAGGGGTGTGAATCTGTCATGTAAAAGATTATCCGATTCGTATCTAGATACATGGGCACGATTCGATACAAGAAAAGATAGATGTTCGTAAAAAAAAAACGATTCAGTTCGATGCAATTCGATCACGAATCGATGCAATTCGATTCAGTTCAAAAATGTAAAGCATTCTGAAAGAATTTTTATCATTTGCTCAAGGTGCACATTCATCAGATTATACTATAGACTATAGTCAATGATCAGTCAGTTATGACACCTAAGTTAAGTGCAGCTTTAGTAGGGGTCAATGATGAATCGGCTGGATGTTGGAAATATTGAAATGAAGATAACAATCTCTTTTTCATACAGACTGAAATATCACTGAGACATGCATAAATAATAGCAGATATAGACACACACCCACAGATACACCCCCTCCACACACACCCCATTAGTATTATTATGCAAGATAGATTTCAACTTCCCTTTGCTGATATGCAGATTGAAAGGTCAAATCAATAATTTCATTGTAGCTCACTTTGCACCTGTCAGTATTCGAGTTATGATGTATTCCTAACATTTGAATGTTAGAACAGGGAGACTAAGATTAGTATTTTTATTTTTTCTTTACCTGTAGCATCTCCTTGGATAGACAAAGAAAAAACACCAAACAAAATTGATCTATATGATGTCAGACGGAGACCATGGTGAGTATCCCAATTCAAGCTTTTTTCAATCGACCACACCCTCATTCTCAATAAGATGTACAGTGTGACAGCATGTCACCATTGACAAAAGTGTCTTGAAATTCTGCAGCATTATGTCTGAAATATACATCTGAGAGCTGAAGCTTAACAGAGGTGATTTGGAGCAGAGTTCTCTTCTGTGTGGTCAACTTTTATTTTTATTAAATAGTCTTCATACAGTCTTTGCCCGTTGCACTCTAAAAATGAATGCTTAGACCAAAGCCTCAAAACCTTAAACACATTTTCTGCTTTGCATGTTGTTTACAGTTCTGAAACACACTTGCGAAACACTACACACGGTTTCTTGGGAAAACACTTCTTTTCCAAATACAAAACACATCTGGTAATTGGTAATACCCACACACATATCTGAAAACACTTACAGAGAAAACTGAACACTAATCAATCTAAGACTTGCCATTGTTGCTAGAACTTTGCTGGAAGTTTGCCTCTGGCGGCCAACACTGCCTTTAACCCTTAAAGGAGTACCGTCACACCGGTGTGACGGGAATGTTGAGAAATGAACGTTCTAAAGAATATCTGGGTTCATTGAATTCAACATAGAATTTTAGAACCTTCAATTGTTGCGGAACTTAGAACGTTCAAAAACCTACACCTTTAAGGGTTAAGGGAATGGGAGATGGCATCTTGTTTTCCTTCTTATTGGTTATGGGTGTTACGCCCAACACACATGCTGGAGTGGTAGTTGTTGGTGCCTGCATCAAGGGATTGTGTGTCGGCTGTGTTGTTGAACAGATCATAAATGTCCACAGCAAAGAAGAGGAATGAGAATTTGTGACATTGGTTGGTAGTTGGTATCGAAATATTTGTTGGTGTCTGCATCAAAGGCTTGCGGTTTGACTGGGTATGTTGCTGATCAGATAATAAACGGCCACAGCAATGAAGAGGATTGACTGAAGAATGTGTAGGTATTTGTGGGTGCCCATATCAAGGGCTTACAGTTGGTGTGGTTATGTTGCGGATCGGATCATAAACGATGGGAGCAAAAAAGAGGAATGACCAAAGACTTTGGTGGTACTTCTTGGTGTTCTCATTACGGGTTGGTGTTTTGTTTGTATAGTTTCTGATGGGATCATAAATGGCCACAGCAAGAAGGATGATTAACTGAAGAATTTGTTGGTATTTGTGGGTGTCCGCATCAAGGGATTGCAGTTTGTCTGGCTTGCTCATCAGATCATAAACGCCCACAGTAAGACAAATGACTGTTGAGCCTTTTGGAAGTCACCGATGAATGACGAAGGCAAAGGAAGTGCTTCTTTTATTGCACTCAGGGGTGTGGCAATTAACGACCTAAGGTGTGATCTGGCGCATTATCTAAAAATCGCTATCTTACACTATCTAAAAAGCATTACGCCACTGACCAAGAAAAACCTGGTGTATAGCAAAAGGCGGATATGAAGCACACCTGAAAATGCACTATCACGAGATGTAAGCAGCAACTCCTCTGCATGATAAATGTCCTTAGTTTTTTATTCAGTCATTCGAACATTATTGGGGTAAGTGTTGCTTTTTTTAGGCTTTTCATCTGACAATAGTTGACAATCGTTACCTACCTGGCAGGGGAGATCATGAAGGTGGTTCACCTTTGGCGAGGCTCTGCCATTACACTTCAGTGGTAGCTGACCCGAACGAATTCCCCAAATGTGGGAATCTCGACTGCATAATATGTGGTAGTGGGGGACTGTGTTCACTCTCCGATGATTTTGTTTAATTTTTAGTTTTTGGGGCAGCCGTGGCCCACTGGTTAGGGCTTCGGGCTTAGAACCCAAGGTTGCCGGTTTGATCTCCGACCAGTAGGAAAAATATGGGCAGGGGAAGTGGTTGAGCACTGCTCTCACATGCCCACATCCACGGCTGAAGTGCCTTTGAGCAAGACACCTAACCCCGAGCGCCACTGTAACAAGGCAGCTCACTGCTCCGTGTTAGTGTGTGCTTCACCTCACTGTGTGTTCATTGTGTGCTCTGTGTGTTCACTAATTCACGGATGGGATAAATGCAGAGATCAAATTCCTTGTGTATTTACATTTACAATAGACCACACTTCCAGACAAAGTAACTGTACCATTCAGTAACTCCTGCCACATTGGTAATTAAATGACTGGACAGGCTTTTACCTGGCATGCCCTTTAAATAATTCATTAGCAGTGAGGTCACTTTTGAAGATTTTTTGGAGGACTTGGTGACCCCAAGATGATACCTTTTTCTGTAACTCTCCAACAGTGGAATTTTTTGCTTATCCTAGCATCCTCCATACTTTACATGTGGGCAGGATAACCATGAGTCTTTGTCCAAGCATGTTTGTCCCATTTTCAGTTGATTAGAACCATTCAGTCATTGTTTTAACTGTAAATATAGGCATTTCAACAAAGTTTTTTTAGATATTCCCTGACTTATTGTGTTTCAGTAGTGACAAATTTCGGGAGAAGGAAAACATTCCAAAAACGCATAAAAAGACAATATAAAAATTAAAATGTCCAAGTATTAGAAATGTGTACCTTGTGAATGAAAAGTTTTGGGGGGCAAAAGACACTTTCTCCAAGATGTTTCAAACTCTTTGCATGAATTCTGTAGAATAACCCTTTCTGTCAAAAAGTTCATCCATTTGTCTGGTTGAAATTTTTCTTTTCTTTTAATTCAACTCTGGGAGCTACTCCAGTGTGTGGATTTTCTCTTTTGTTTTTACCTTTTAGAATCCTTTGTCTTGCACCTGGCCTAAACATACATGTAGGTGGGACCACTCTGACTCACTTCATCCTATGCATTATTGCCTCCATTTTATTTATGGCCTTGTGGAGGCAAACGGTTTTAGCTTTCTGATTAAATGCTTGATCAATTTTGTTATTGTAAGTCCATCATGAGAATTTAGACCAGTGGTCCCCAAACTTTTTCTTCCGAGGGCCAGCTCACTATGCCTGGCTCCAAGAGAGGGCCAGAGACTCGGAGAAGTTCTATATCAGTAACCATAAATAGCTTAGTGCTGTGAACAACAGCAGTCTACCTTAGTTGAATATTCTATTACATTTAATCATAGGCTATTGCAATTTAATACCATTGCTGTGTTTATATTGTCATCATGCCATATCAGTGTAAAATTAAATAATACTAATAAAAAAACGTTTGCATTCCCAAAAGTATTAGCAGGGAGTCCCAAAAGTACATTTTATTAAAAAATGTGTGAACTCTGAATTCTGTGTCTTTGCATACACAGCTCAAGTTGTGAATATCCTACAAATAATTTAAAGTTCTCAAACTATGAGAATTTGCAAAAAAAATAGCAAAGTGCTGAAGTGGTCTAAAATGACCACCATTCTAACTTTCAGTCACCTGATGAGAACTTTGTGAACTCTTTGTATGAACATTTGAACGAGCGAATAAAAAATAGAAATAATTATCCCAGAAAGTCCCAGAAATATGACTTGAATAGAAGTTAGTTAGTTATTAACAATTAATTGATACATTTTTAAAATACTTTGAGCACTGATGCAGTCAGCATAGGCCTCTTACATTGTTTGCAGGTAGGCCTACATTTCATTCCGTTTTCGATGGCAAACGCAAAACAGCACCAAAACAACCACCGGTGGACAAAAAGAGTATTACATGTGTACTGTTAAGACTCGCCATAGAGAATGAATGGGGGAAATTGCGGAGGTTTTAATTTGACGATGTTGTACTCCCGTGCGGGCCGGATGATGTATACTACGGACATGTTTTGGGGGGCCACCCAAAATGAGGTGGTGGGCCGTATCCGGCCCGCGGGCCGTAGTTTGGGGACCACTGATTTAGACCTTAAAAGTAGGGCCCAGGTTGAAACTAGTGTTAATTTTGTCACCTATTTTTAATTTAGTCTTAGTCTTAGTCTTGTGACGAAATGTCCTTTTTAGTCTTTGTCATATTTAGTCATTCAAATATGATTTTTGTTAGTCAAGTTTTAGTCGACTAAAAGTCTCGTCATTTTAGTCTAGTTTTAGTCAAAAGGAAACTAAAGGTATCTTAGTCTTGGTCAGTTTTAGTCAACACATTTTAGTCTTTTTTTTATAACAAATTATTTCTGATTACCATGAGTCAAATAGTGTTTCACACATCTCAATTTTCCAACAATATTGTGTGTCCACAGGGCTACTCTGTTATAATTACTCATTCAGATTTTTTGTCAGTCAGTATGTTTACATGCACAGGTAAGTCGAGCTACAGTTATAGCTCGGCTGGGATTTGACCATAGACAGTAAAAGATTTGACTGGACCAGTGTCATATTCGTAGACCAGTGTTTCTCAAAGTGTGGTCCGGGGATCACTGGTGGTCCGCAAGCTATCACAAGTGGTCCGCAAGCAGACGTGGTAAAATATAATATAGATGAGTTGTTTGCAATATAACTTGTATGTTAATCCAAACAGTTCTGCAACACTGTCTATGTAAGATATGCCAGTTTAAATCATACAGTATGAATCCTCTGACACAATAAGCAAAGTGCAAAGACAATAAGCAAGGTGGTTCAGTAAGTAGGCCTATTGTGTAGACTAATTATAGGCTACTGTTGAAGTAGGTCTAATCTTTTTTTTTTTAGCTAGGGTTAGTTAAGTGGTCCTGAAACTGAAAAAGTTTGAGAAACACTGTCGTAGGCCGAACTATTAATGTTTTACTCCGCCTCGCTAGATGGCGATATGCGCCCAAACACAACACATTCCCCAAACAGACTCTCCATCTTAGCCATAGCTAACTTGCTAGCGAACTTTCCATATTAGCTTACTTGCTAGCAAACTTTGCATCATCAGTCTAACTAGATGAATAGTTGACATTACATGCTGAACATTTTCGTATGGACATTCTGGGGGATGTTAATTTGTATGAGAGAAGCTTCAACTTCTGAGTATGTAGCATTGTGGCATAAAGCTTAGGTTGCTAACTCTGGCAGAAATCTCCAGTGTTCTTGTTCCATGCAGTTTCGTGTTGCAGCCACAGGGTTGCAGCAGCAGCACGTAGACTAGCCTACAGGAAAGCCGTTGCGTATGAACTCATTCGGAATATTTTGAAAACGTAACAGCTAGATATTCTGTCTTCTCATTTTGTAGACGAACATGAAGGGAGATTTTATCTTAGTTTTTATTTCATGCAAAACATTTTAGTCTCGTCTTTTTTCGTCAACAATAATGCATCTTAAGATAGTCTTAGTCAGTGTTTCAGGACATTACTGCCGTCTCGTCATCGTCTCGTCTTAGTCATGAAAAAAAAGGTCGTTGACGAACATATTTCCTCTCGTCTCGTCTGACGAAATTAACACTAGTTGAAACATCTTAACGTTTAGTTACCTACTTTACCTTTACATTTATTTTTAAAACCTTGTGTCTCTTTCATGCTGTGTGATTGTAAGTGTATCTGTTGTATCTGTCACATATTGTAGGTACATACAGGGGGCTGCATCACCTAAGGACATGCTGATTTTGGTGGATGCGTAAGTAACGTGTTCATAATTCTCATCATTCAGAAGTCAGACATGAAATACAATTTAGAGTTGCCCTGCACACTTTTCTCATCACCTCATGATTTCCTCCTGAAACACCATCAATATATTCTGCCAACTTCTTCAGACAGCGTCATATCAAGCCGCTTATAATGGAGCATGCCTGTCAGTGAGGATTGAAAGGGCTATATTACAACATATCTGTAAAAATGTGTTGATGGGTAATTCTGTGTATTTCACACCATGTAAGAATTCACAGTTTGTTTTGCCTTGAAAGCTGCATTCTGACATGACACCTCAAAGGCTTCCTGAAATTACTGAAATTACTTTTTACTGACAGTTTCCAGGGACATTTTATGTACAGTATATCAAATGAATTGAATACAAAATGTCAAGCATCGGTTCTTTCTAGAATTGATGTTAGCAGTTGTTGCAATACCTGTGCAAACCGGAATCCAATATAGGAAAGAATTTCTACTATTGAGACACAATTACATGGGCCTCAGGACAGACCTAGAAAAGGCACTACCCGCACAACATGAAAACAAGGATGTAAAGAAAGGATTCATCAGACTTAAGAGGCTTTCATTTTCCTCTCACGGATCTGACAAATATATTTAAGGTCACCACATTCAGAGAGTTGTTACTTTACAGAGACTCAACGGACATCAGAGTCTCCTGCAGGCATCACAGTTAGAACTCCAACACTAACAGGTGCCATGACCAGGTGCTGCAGGCAGTAGCTGACCGCATCTGCACTATAGTCCATCAGAGCAAGCATCAGCTCCTAGCAAGGCATACATCAGCTCCTAGCAAGGCATACATCAGCTCCTAGCAGGCATACATCAGCTCCTAGCAGGCATACATCAGCTCCTAGCCAGGCATACATCAGCTCATCAGCTCCTAGCAGGCATACATCAGCTCCTAGCCAGGCATACATCAGCTCATCAGCTCCTAGCAGGCATACATCAGCTCCTAGCCAGGCATACATCAGCTCATCAGCTCCTAGCAGGCATACATCAGCTCATCAGCTCCTAGCAGGCATACATCAGCTCCTAGCCAGGCATACATCAGCTCATCAGCTCCTAGCTGGCATAGGCATACATTCACTTTGGCAGGATAGGGGGGAAAACGCAGGCGGCGGGCAGGGCCTCAACTGGGCTGCTAGCCTCTGCTTATGACTGGGCTGCTAGCCTCTGCTTATGACTGGGCTGCTAGCCTCTGCTTATGACTGGGCTGATGACTGGGCTGCTAGCCTCTGCTTATGACTGGGCTGCTAGCCTCTGCTTATGACTGGGCTGATGACTGGGCTGCTAGCCTCTGCTTATGACTGGGCTGCTAGCCTCCGCTTATGACGGGGCTGATGACTGGGCTGCTAGCCTCTGCTTATGACTGGGCTGCTAGCCTCTGCTTATGACTGGGCTGCTAGCCTCTGCTTATGACTGGGCTGATGACTGGGCTGCTAGCCTCTGCTTATGACTGGGCTGATGACTGGGCTGCTAGCCTCTGCTTATGACTGGGCTGATGACTGGGCTGCTAGCCTCTGCTTATGACTGGGCTGATGACTGGGCTGCTAGCCTCTGCTTATGACTGGGCTGCTAGCCTCCGCTTATGACGGGGCTGATGACTGGGCTGCTAGCCTCTGCTTATGACTGGGCTGCTAGCCTCCGCTTATGACTGGTAACTGTAGATTGACCTAGGGAAGCAACAGAAGTTTCTTGAGCACATTGTGAGTACACACAGGCCAAAATTGGCCTTAGCATCTGACCGTTTAAAATGAGTGCTTTTGTTGCAACTCACTGTCTTTAACTGGTAGGGCTGTAGAAGGCATGACTGGGCAGTCTCTACAGGCACAATCATACAGTCTCCTGATTAAGTAGATCACTGATGATGTGTCCAAATGGCCTATGACAAGAAGAGAGTAGGGTAGATACAGTGCACCCAGAATGTTTTCAGACCCTTTCAAAACACTTTCACCTTTTTCTCATCAATCTGGACACAACACTCCAATGCTCCACAAAAAAGCAGGTGTTTGGAGTGATTTGTAAATTTATAAAGAAACACTAAAATATACAATTTACATACGTAAGTATCAAGACACAAATCAGGGGAAGGATACAAGAAAATTTCTGGAGGATTGAAAGTGGCCAAGAGCACGGTAGCCTCCATCATTGTCAAATGGAAAAGTTTGGAACAACCAACCGTCTTTCTAGATCTGGCTGCTCAGCCAAACATAAGTATTCAGACCCTTTGTTTTGACACTTGCAATTGAGCTCTGGTGTGTTGAATTCATTTAGGCGCAGGTGGACTCCAATCAAGTTGTAGAATCTCAAGGACCATTGACAGAAGTAGGATTCACCAGACCTCAATTGCAAGTATCATAACAAAGGGTCTGAATACTTATGTAAATGGGATATTTCAGTTATTTTTTGTAAATGTACAAAACACTGCAAACACCTGTTTTTTTGTGGAGTATTGGAGCATTGTGTGTAGATTGAGAAAAAATAATAATTGAATACATTTTAAGATGAGTCTGAAAAGACAAAATATGGAAAAGTTGAAAGAGTCTGAAAACTTTCCGGTTTCCTATGCAGTAGTATTGTTACTGTAATAATGCTTGTTATGCTTATTAAATGCCATCTTTCTTCTTCTTACTTCTCTAACAGGAGTGGGAGTGTATCTGGAATGACACTGAGACTGATCCGCACATCAGTCAATGAGATGCTAGAAACTCTTTCTGATGATGACTATGTCAATATAGTTTCTGTGAGTATAAGGTTGAACAGTTTGCTCAAAATAAATATAAGAGGTGTGTCAGTGTAAGATAATAAGATCAGGTAAGAGGTACTTTTTTATGTTTATTTGTATGAGAGAGACATAAAAAAAATACGGATATGCACCTGATCAGATACCCTTCATACTGAACTGAATCTCTTTAGGAAATGAGGGTGTGTTGATTTAAGTGATCTGTCATTCTCATTCAGTTCTATATTTCCCATATGACTGTGACTATAAATTTATGGAATTTAAAAAAAGGAAATAGTATTTATTTTTTTTGCACTGTTTGGCAGGGAATAAATATCCACAATAATGAACGTCTACTGTTGTAATTATGTATCTTTTCTATCCATTTGTCCATTATCTATTTGAAGACTATATTTCAGATGTGGTGTTCAAGGGTGTCCAGTAGCTTAACTGTGATCAAATTGTAAATATATACCGGTAGTTGGGTGCAAGCCAACCATTTTAGCCAAATACATATTTACCGAACTAGTAAAACATTTAGTAACAGAACAAAGGGTTGATATGCATATTTAAAGTTTACTTTTGATAAAAATGTTAAACATTTTATAGTGGAAAAGGCACCCGTTTCATAGAATGACCCAGGTATGTATGCACTGGTACATTTAAAACCAGTTCTGTGGTGTTCACTACTTTCTGTGGTTTTGGCTATGTGTCCTACTCTATTCCAAATCCATACTCTTGTCATTTCAGTTCAACGAAGATGCTAAAAAGGCTGCCTGCTTTGACAACTTGGTTCAAGCCAATGTCCGTAATAAAAAGATCTTGAAAGATGCAGTGCAGAACATTACTGCAAAAGGAATCACCAATTACAAGGATGGTTTTGATATGGCTTTTCAACAGCTGTTGTCTGTAAATGTTAGTATACTTTTGTGATTGTCTGATCTGAATTTTACATTTTATTTATATCATTTATGTTTGGTAGATGTACTTCCCTTGAGATTTCCCTCCACGCACATTTATTAATGTCACTGAAAATGTGAAAATTCAGTGAAATTTCTCACACAATTAATCCTACACATATTAATGCAATAGTAATGTACAGTATTTTATCACTTTGTTGTCTTGAATTTCTCCATTTCTGAGAACTGAACTGATGTAAGCTTCTGTCTTCCTTAGCTGAATGTGACACGTGCCAACTGTAACAAAATCATTATGCTCTTCACGGATGGTGGTGAAGAGAGAGCCTCAGAGATCTTTGAAAAGTACAACCCAGATAAGAGGGTGCGTATAATGTGATACACAGCAAATGAGAACGAAACCTGTTGACTACCAGTGTCTTACCAAGTATCTCACGCATCACTATAACCTCCTTCAGTTACACGCTCCCCTATGTGTTTTGTATTTCCTTAACGGCCCTCTTATTTCCATCAGGTGCGGATATTCACATTTTCTGTGGGACAGCACAACTATGACAAAGCACCTATTCAGTGGATGGCTTGCACTAATAAAGGTATACAAACCGTTTGCACAGTATTATAGAGCGACAGGAAACTTTACACATGCCTATGATGGGCCTTTGATGCCATGACACAGACATTACCGTAATTAAGACATAGATCCAGTTTGGGTACCCTTTTCTAACTGTCCCATATGTACAGTACCATCCACCAAAGTGTATGTTTTCTATACCTTTTTTAGGGTACTATTATGAGATCCCATCTATAGGTGCCATCAGGATCAATACACAGGTAGAAAAAAATTATACCGGTGAACATATTGTGTAGCTTATTCTCCAAGCTATTGTTCACTAATTCTTCATAGTATGTGCTTAAACACAGGAATACCTAGATGTGCTGGGGAGGCCCATGGTGAAGGCCAAGGAGAAGGCAAAAAAAGTTCAGTGGACCAACGTTTACATGGATGCTCTGGTGGGTCATACAGACAAAGTGTATGAATAGTAGTAGTCTGATTAGCTCTGGTTGCTCTCCATTTGTGACATTGATGACATATTTTCATCTATGAACTTCAACAGAATTCCTGAATGGACCTGAAATTGTCTGTGCTCTGTTCATTGTACTGTATGTGATCCACTTCATTTCAGGAGTTGGGTCAGGTGATAACAGGAACACTTCCAGTCTTCAATAAAACCAAAATTAAAGATAACAAAAATAAAGGAAAGGTAAAGAAACCCGCCCGTCAGCAAAGTGGCATTCTGTCTTAAATGTCTTGCTAATTAATTGCTCACATAATTATATTAATTTTGCTTCTTTTTCATTTTCACTGATGTCCTGTTCTAAAAGTCACTATTGTATTTGAAACTGGATTGATTAACTGTGTATTTCCATTCAGTAAAGCAGATTTAGAACATTAGAACACATTAGAAACGATTTTTACATGGATCTTGATCGCTAGACGTCACCGAGTCAATATGGAAAAAAATGACCAAAATTGGTGCTACCGAACTGGAGTAGCTGCAGCTAATGGCCAGTACTCCCGGTCAGCTACTATGCTAGGTCTGGGGGATCATCTTAATGTGCCTTTTTTGCCTCTTGACAGACTCAAAATGTCATTAATAGTTCTGTGCAACATGAACAGGGCTCTTACGTGACAAAACAATGTGTTTTCAACTCATTAATTGTGAAGAAACCGTTTGAACGGTGACAGTTTGTACTGTCACATCTGCACACCATTCTGCAGCTGCTCTCTGCACTCTACTGTCTCAGCTACTCCTGTTCGGTAGCACCGATTTTGCCCGTTTTTTTCCCAATCGACATACTCGGCGACGTCTAGTAATCAAAATCCATGTAAAAATCGGCCGGATTTCTCCCTTAATAAGGATTCCTTATATTTGTGCTGTGAGTTTGGATCCCTTATATTTGTGCTGTGAGTTTGGATCCCTGTTTCAGGTTTTGGATAATGGTTTTCCTTTTGTTATGCTCTCTAGAGCCAGCAGAATCAGCTAATACTTGGAGTGATGGCCGTTGATGTGTCACTCGATGACATCAAGAGGCTGACACCACGCTTTACAGTAAAACCCTCTGACCCTTCCATTAATTGTGAAAATATTGTAGATTAGAAATTATGAGATTGCATTATATTGTGAAAGCTATACAAACCGTTTGTAGCTTTAAAAGCTGTACTTTGTTATTTTTGTCATTATCTTTTCCAATGTGCCATTTACTATTCAGTCATATTTATGTTGGCCTGTTGGAATGAATAGGCTAATGAATTAATTAAGACATTATCTCTTTTTTAGCTTGGACCAAATGGATACTATTTTGCTATTGATCCAAATGGATATGTTTTGCTCCATCCAAACCTGAAGCCTAAGGTATGAATCCCATTCTTGATCTGTCTTCCCAGCCACACACAGCTTATTATTATTATTATTATTATTATTATTATTAGGGCTGTCAAAATAACTGATTAATTTCGATTAATTAATTTGAGAAAAAATAACTGATTAAAAAAAATAGCGCAGATTAATCGATTCCGTATGACATTTGACCCCGAGCCGTTCTAGTCAGTAACCATAAGGCTGTAAAATTAAGTAGAGAGAAGTAAATGTGCTGCCTAGATCATTGATTGGAACATTTACTTTAAAAAAACGGCCTGATGGTGTTGATAAAAATAAAGTGTTGATTAAAATAAAGACCTATGCGATGTCTGCAGCAAGGAATAGAGTTTGTCAACTCTAAAGTCGCACATCAATGCAAAGAAATAGTGTTGACATTCAGGGGAGTGTTAATTTATTTTCATTGTGTCCCCTAGGTTATATCTGTGGCCTGAAATGCCTTGTATGTGAAAAAAAAACTTCTTCCTGAAGCACTTTTGAATTTATTTCCTCAGCATATTAGGTCATATCATAGATTATTATGGCCATTATTTGAACAGTGAAAATAATAATAAAAGAGTTTTTTAACTTTAATGTCACTAATGCTGATTATTCAATGATTCATTTGAATTTAAATATTTAAAATACTTTCACAGCAAAAATAACAATAACATATTAGCAAACAATAACATATTAGCAAAATGTTATGTGGCACAATTATTGGCACCCCTAAAAATTATTGAATCAAATGTTACTCTGTGTTACACTGTGTTTAATAATTTTGTGTCTACTGTCAACTTCAAAGCAACACTATACAATAATTTCCAGACTATTAGCGCACTGTATGCATCCACTCTATATGCCACCATTGGGGAACCACAAATGAAAATAGTCTGTGTTGCATTGTACTGTATGTAGGCATGGCAACGCCAGATGGCATTCCTTGGAGACTCATATTCCTCTAGTTGTCATGAGAGAAAGGATACATGAGATAAGAGTAGCAGTGGCAAATAATGGAAACAGTTGTTCATACATACATATTTTTTTGTTTGTCTTGGATTGTCTCTGCAAAGAAAACATCATTCCAGGAAGCATTGACACTGGATTTCCTTGATGCAGAGTTAGAAGATGAGATCAAAGTGGATGTGAGTTTTTCCCTTTTCAATCTCTCTGTTATGTGCACATGGCTTCATACTGAATGTATCATTACAATGGTTGTATTTAGCATTTACCTTTCATTAATAGACAAACGGATCATTTCTACAGCAGTTAGGATAAATGTGTTGGTCTAAATGTTGTTTAAGCTTAAAACGCTTGTTCATTAATATTAGCCTGATTGCTTGTCTCACTTTGATTACTTAGATGTTTCTATTTTTGCACCTTTAGATCAGAAGAAATATGATTGATGGTTATACTGGTAATCAGACATTTACCACACTTGTCAAGTCCCAGGATGAGGTTAGTCTTTCAGAGAAAAATATTTGTTCGCTCTGATATCTAGAATGTCAGATGTCTAGAATCTCATTTCACTCTCTTCTTCTGGTAGCGCTACATTGACCGGGGTGTCAGAACCTACACATGGGGCCATGTTAGTGGTACTGACTACAGGTAAATTGTGTTTGTTGAGTGTTTTCCTAGATGTAGTCAGAAGGTGCAACTCTTACTAACTTTCTATCAACTAAATAAAAAAATGAAATATTTAGCTGCAAGCACCAATAAACCATTACCTTTAACTTTGAGCTCATTTAAGGTCTTTGATACCTATACTATACTGTATGTTGGAGTTAATATACATATACTCCGTTTTAAATGTATTTAATTAGAAAATTAAATACAGCCTCAGTTAAGTCATTTTGGAATGCATGCATTTGTACCCTCAAGATACTCTTAGGCCATGAAGCCAAATACGAGTTGATGCAATTTCTAAAATGAACAGTTCCGGTCCTTGATTAAGATTGACTGAACTGCGTCAGCAAATATTATTTAAGGTTTTGTGAGACCAAACAGGTTGTCAAGCAGTTTTCTGGGTAATTCGTCAGACAGCATAGCTAAAATGTAGGTTCACCAGCCATCTACCATTACCACCCATACATGTTCAAATTTCTCAGAAAATCTCACAGGTTCTTGGGGTATTGTGCCAAATGTGAATGTCAAAATAGAGTGATTTTGTTGTTATAATTTTCCTCTTTTGCCTTTGATTTTGGAATGTGTTTATTTCTTGTAAAGACATTTCTTATAAACGTGGTATAAATGATTTATGCACACCATGTGTCATGCGTGCTTTAGTGATGAATAATAAGTGCTATATTGTTTTTAAGCTGAAAGCACACTAAATACTAAATACTAAATACAGTGACCTTTACCTGTAGAGGGTGCAATGGAAGCAGAAATGGAACACATTTTTTAATGCATTTATCACAACTAAAATATCTAATATACTGATCCAAGTTCATTTGTTTTTTAGTTTACCGTGTGTGTGTGTGTGTGTGTGTGTGTGTGTGTGTGTATTTTCAGTTTAGCTTTGGTATTACCAGAGTACAGTCTTCACTATCTTCGTGCGGCGATTGGAGACACCATTACCCAGGCCAAATGTAAGTTTTTTTACATCTAATATTATCTAAGCTTTAAATGAGAAACCGATGGATCTTAGATTTCCTGTGGTTGCATACTGTAGCAACCTGTTTTGGGGCAGCCATGGCCTAAAGGCTAGGGAACTGTTTTTTGACCGAAGGATCACCAGTTCAGTGCAATTCAAACCTGGTCTGTAGGAAAAATTGTGGGTGGGGAGAGTTATTGAACAGTGCTCTCCCTTCCCTCTACAGCCATTACTGAAGAGTCCTTGGGAAAGGCACCTAACCCTCCCAACTGCTCTCCAGGCACTGCAGTAATGGCTGTGTGTGTGTTTATGAGCTATTAGTGTGCTCATTGCTCCAAGTGTGTGTGTGAGTGGATGAAAGACAAATTCTTGTGTGTGCACAGGCCACTAAAACCACTATCCACTAACATTCACTATGTTAAAGGGATACCAGGCAAGCCTGATGCTTTTTCTCTACGAAACTCCCCCTCGCTCGGCCTGAAGCTCTTTTCCTTTTCTTTGCATCTTCCGTCAAGGGTTTTCGCTGCTTCTTCGCTGGCTCTGCCATTATACACACGTTTGCAACAATCGCTAGCGTTTCGTTAGCCTGCCTCTGTGCTGTGGATGCAGGATGTAAACTGATCCTGCTTCTCGCAATGTCTGAGACTGTGAGACTGAAGGTCGGCGGGTAGGATACACCGAACTTGCAAGTGGGATAATTCTTCCTACAGGCAGTAGGGGCGGGCGAGAGAGCCTTCATTAGCCCCGTAATGAGTCATTTAACCATATTACGAAGATGATTAATTAACACGAAAACGTTGCCTGGTGTCCCTTTAAGAGCTTTCTTAAGAAATCTGTTAGAAGGGTTATGACAGATATTGTGAGGACATTGCTTGTTTCCCTGATGTGTGCTCCTTACTTAGAACCACCAAACCCCAAAGCTTTTTTTTTCTCCATAGACATAGCATCATCTGGTCTAAAGTGATTGAAACCCCTAACATCATGTTGTGCATACAATATTCTTATTCATGACTCTTTGGACTGAATAAAATATTGTGTAAATCATGTTTTCTTCTCCTATGATGAACCCTCCTCCCTTGTTCTCCTCCTTTCTCCTTCTTGTATCCCACTCCTCTTCCCCCTTGTATCCCACTCCTCTCCCCCTTGGTTGTTCATCGTCAGCGTGGACTCCCTCAGTAGACATGGGCAAGTATTTTCCTTCACAGCTTACTTCCTCTTTCATAGTTATTCTGCTCTGTTACTACAGATGCGCCTGACTGTTCAGATACAGTACAGGAGGAGAACAGGGGAAAACATACGCTTTAGTGAATGGGTTCAAAACATGAGGATGAATTCAAATGTTCAACTACACAATTATTAAATCAAATATATTATTTAATCATAAGGGGAATTCTTAAGTGTGAAGAAGGTTACATATACCTCAGAAATACCCTAACAGCAGTACCCAAAGCATTGATAATGACCGACAGTTAGCTCCACCTTGTCATTAGTTTATTAATACACAGGTTTTGTTAGTTTGTATTTGACATTTTTGTTGGGTATTTTGTCTACCCGTGTGTGTGTGTGTGTATGTGTGTGTTTTTTTTAGGGTTTTTTTTTAGTTTTTGCAAATTAGATTTCTTCATTTATTCTGATCTCAGTGTTGTATAAACAAGCTTTGTTAGTCTATCATCAGGTATATAGTTGCTTTAGTATATGAAGGTGCAGGAAAACATGACTTTTCTGCCCCACAATAAAATAAATAATAAAATAAAAATCTTGAATTTCCCCTTGGGGATCAATAAAGTATCTATCTATCTATCTATCTATCTATCTATCTATCTATCTATCTATCTATCTATCTAAAAAGCAAAAGCATGCTAGGACAAGCCACATGTTCACCTAATGTCATTTTAGAGAGGATTGAAGAGGGGTGCCATTAAAAATGTTCCCAGTGGCACTAAAGAATGACATCATTGCCTCATCCACTAATTTTCCAACCCATTTATGTTTTGGGTAAAAGAATATACCCGGCTATTCTGACTAAACAGTTACTGCTGCAAGAAGCTCAATGACAGTGCTTGTTGCACTGTGTGTGTGTGTGTGTGTGTGTGTGTGTGTGTGTGTGTGTGTGTGTGTGTGTGTGTGTGTGTGTGTGTGTGTGTGTGTGTGTGTTCGTGTTTATAGTGTAAATACATGCATGATAGAGAGAAATGGTGTGCTTTGTATACTGTGTGTCAGGGCATCTTGTGGGCATAGTGTGTGTCAGGAGATCTTGCCAGGGCATGATACGATTGATATTAACATTTCGAATCCAATCCAATTTCTTGGATTCAAACAGTCAAACAGAACATACTGTAGTAGAAGATTGTGAGAAGATTTTAGAAGGGAAGCCACTCTTAACAGATCTTGTTAACATCCAACATTACTTCATCATTATAGCCATTTAATGCTTGTAAATAGTACAACTAGTAATTGTATAGAAGTAGTGGTAATTAGGTATGTTTGGGTATAAGTAAATTAAAAACGTTAATATTCATGAATATTCTACTTGAATAAGACATTAAGGGAAAATCTTTTAATTTTCTGACTAGTTTCTGAGACGTTGCAGGTGGAAAAGTTCAGTGAATATGGATTCACATTCATTGCACAAAGGTAAGTTCAATGTTTGTGCGCTGTGTAAAATTGCACAGAATTTATATTTACATTTTATTACTTTTTTTTCTTAAATGTTTCTTAAATGTTTTCTTTACTTAAATTTTTCAGAAGGTTTTGATCATTGCATTAGTGTAAAATGAACCAGAATTGTGTTAAATTGTATTGAGTTAAATATTATTTGTTATGATTGGACTCTTAGGGAGTACTGCACAGACTTGAAGCCCTCAAACAATAACACAGAGTTCCTGATCAACTTCAATAAGTATATTGACAGGAACACACCCAACCACCCTCTCTGTACGTATATAATGCCCACTGTGCCAACACAGCTTTTGTGTGTATTTCATCAGTGTTATCATCCTGACTGATATCTTAAAGAATGGTGCAAAGGTGTGCAAGGTTTGATTGGTTTGTAGCAGTGGTAAAAAGGTGCTGGTTGTTGTGAGGAAGTGTTGGACCTAGCTTCCTCTCTTCCTCTCTAGAATCCATTGGTTTTGGTGTCTTTGCTAGCTCGCTTCCCAAGAACAATGCTGTAAGTTCAAGTCCGGTATAGGACTGCAAGGGTACAAAATAGGTCACGCACAACTCCAGACAATTGGTATTTCAAAATGTGCATGTGTCTATGAACATGCCTTTTATTCAATGTGAAGAATATATTCGCTATGAAGCATGCTGAAAGTCATGATTCACACAATCATCTCTTTGATAATTGTGTTTCAGTCGGACTACATGGAATTTTTCATAGAGATTTAGAGGTGGATGGTGTGGTTGTGGCGCGCCAAGGGGGTTACCAAGTCGGTGGATATCGGCACAATATTTTATGTACTGTGAGGATATAGGGTGTAAAGGAACATAAGTCTTTGATCAACAGTCATTGTTGCACACTTTCGAACAATACAGTCATGTTTAGTAGCTACAGGAATGAATCTGGCTGTTACCTTGCCTTGCTCTTAATTTAGTCATTGTGTTAATTGATCTCCCACTGAATAATGAATGTGTAGTTTCACATTTATGATCATTTACTAAATATGGAAATATTCTGAGGTCTTACAACAGACCATGGTTGTTGTTGTTGTTCTTTAGAATTATGTTTTTTTATTATTATTTCAGTTACATGACGCAAATAATGCAATAATAAAATCTGAGATTTAAGATGAGGAGATTTAAGATATGAGCAGACCTCCAAGATTTTCATAGAGGGAAGGTGAAGTGTGAACTCAAATGTCAAATGTAAGCACATAACAATAAGGTGGGAGATAGGAGATAGAATTTGAGATAGGAGTCTGGAGTCAACTCATTGATCTTGTTTAAAATATTTTTTGTTAATGAGAGCGACAGAGATGTGATTGATTTTGTGATGAATCACTCAACTGAAGCTTGATTCTATATGGTATGTTATAGTAACATTGTTATACATACAGATGTCTGCAAATATCTATAACAGATGAAGTCTTTGGATTGAGACATACAGGTGCTTGTTCTGATGAATGGATCATATGGTTTAGGCAACAGTGCTCTGGTGAATAAACTTCTGCTGGATGCTGGTATCACATCAGAGCTGGTGAGGAAGTGGTCAGAACAAACACTGTGAGTGCTGTCCTTTGAACAATTTTGTTTTTAGCAACCTGTTCACCCTCTTGTTCTGTACTAGCCTTTGTAAGCTTAGTATAGTGATAATGAGTGTGGCCAAATAACAAATATTGAATTAACCAGTTATGACAAGGTAAGTCTTCCTTGATATTTAATCTATAATACTTTTGCACTGCACAGGAGTGCGGGGGCGTCTGCTCGCTTCGTGGCTACAGACGGAGGCATCACTAGAGTTTACCCAAGCAGGTGTGTGACTGCTAAATGTGTACACATGAAGTTGACATTTTAGTGTAGACACCTTTGTTATTTTTGTGTACTGTGTGTGGTCTTTCCCACAGTGCTGGTCTTGATTGGTCAGAGAGTACTTATGAGGCATATGAGACACATGACCCTTATGAAGCATTTAAGACATACAATATGTATGATGCATATGAGTCAAGCTTCTACAAAAGGAGCTTGGACAACGACCTATACATATTTACACCACCAGTCTACAACCCCCGCTACAATGGTAGGTCTTGTCGCCATTCCTGTTTAATACTTGATGCATGTACAGTATAGGGACTGTGTTTTTACTAATTATCATGACTGATCTTCTTTATTATAGACACAGTTGATTCAATTCTGGTGAGCAGGGGTGTGGACCTCAACATTAATGGGGCCAAGCTCAAACCTGCTGGTAATTCAGAGCTACCATGTTATCATTCAGAATTAAAATTAGTTGTGCTACATTTCATTTTTACTTATGCATATTGTATATTAGTTATTAGTCTTATTATATTAGTTCATGAAAATAATCCAACATTTAGGCTTTTAAATTGTGTCTCCATGACACATGGCAATCACACCTTTTCTCTTTTTTCACAGTGGTAGGCGTGAAGCTTGATGTTGAGACCTGGATGGAGAATTTCATACATGCGACGGTGAAGACCAGTGTAAGAACAGTGTGGGCAGAACAGGACAGTGTGGGCAGAACAGAACAGTGTGGGCAGAACAGGACAGTGTGGGCAGAACAGGACAGTGTGGGCAGAACAGAACAGTGTGGGCAGAACAGAACAGTGTGGGCAGAACAGAACAGTGTGGGCAGAACAGAACAGTGTGGGCAGAACAGGACAGTGTGGGCAGAACAGAACAGTGTGGGCAGAACAGAACAGAACAGTGTGGGCAGAACAGGACAGTGTGGGCAGAACAGAACAGTGTGGGCAGAACAGAACAGTGTGGGCAGAACAGAACAGTGTGGGCAGAACAGTAGTTAGTAGGGGCTGCGCCTCAGGGATTTATTTGCCTCTCGCCCCTCGTCCATTAATTCCGTATAACAGGACACCTCAGCGGCCGTTATCCCTTACGAATATAATATATATTATCAATATTAATACTTATTATATATTATTATTATTATATATTATTATTATTATATATTATTAATATGCAATATTACCGTTATCCCTTACGTATTATATATTATTAATATGCAATATTACCGTTATCCCTTACGTATTATATATTATTATTATTATAATATATTATTAACCCTTAAAGGAGTAAGGGAATGTTGAGAAATGAACATTCTAAAGAATATCTGGGTTCATTGAATTCAACATAGAATTTTAGAACCTTCAATTGTTGCGGAACTTAGAACGTTCAAAAACCTACACCTTTAAGGGTTAATATGTAATATTACCGTATTTTCCGGACTATAAGTCACACTTTTTTTCATAGTTTGGCTGGTCCTGCGACTCAGGTGCAACATATATATATATTTATATATTTGTTTTTTTCCTCTTCATGACACATTTTTTGACTGGTGCGACTTATAGTCCGGAAAATATGGTAATTATTAATCTCTGGACTGAATTGTGACGCTGAGTTATATATCTGTGCCTTAGCCTTCAATCTGCAAGGATGAAATCTGTGGCTGTCAAAGAAACGATGAGGTTGGCTTTGTTTTGTTGTTGTTTTTAAGCATTTTACCATTTTTCCATTTCAAATATCCAGGCTTGTCACTTCATATTTAATTTTTTTTCAATTTCAGTATGTGGACTGTGTCCTCCTGGATGATGGTGGTTTCCTGATCATGGCCAATCGTGATGATTACATCAGACAGGTGGATGCCTCTTACCAGAAACCCATTTGCAACTCCCACATTTTACATTGCATTACATTACATTTAGCAGACACTTCTTGACCAAAGTTTTGGAGCAATGACGTTTCTTCTGTGGCAGAAATTGCACATGTAGCATGATACTATGTGTACATGCTTTTAAAACAACCTTGTACAGCCACCAAATCCATGTCATGTATGCATGGGAAGTTACAGCACTGACAGTAACAGTACAGAGCAGTAGGTTAAGATGGTGTGTGAGACATTTGTAACAGTACAGAGCAGTGTAGGTTAAGATGGTGTGTGAGACATTTGTAACAGTACAGAGCAGTGTAGGTTAAGATAGTGTTTGAGACATTTGTTTGGCAGAGGGGTGACTGGTCTACAGTAGCATTTCTTGGATGGACAGTTGAGTTATTGGTCTGAAATAAATAACCCGCTCAGGCAGAATAGGCTGACTCTGAGGATATCACTGTCAAAATAGGGCTATTCATATATTAACAAAGATTCAAGATTACCCTTTGACTAATACAGATCATCAGAATCCTGATTTACCTAAGTGTCTTTACTTAAGTAAATTGGCCCTCTTTCTCTGTTGATCATTGAGTAATTTTCTAACTTACTATGAATCTTAGACTTCAGTGGTATTTTCCTTTTGATCTGACTTTAAGGTGGGGATCACATGGAAAACCGAAGCGGCAGCTGCAAATCGTAGCCTAATGCAGTGCTCAGATCACCATCATTTGATTCATTCAAACAAAACTATCTCATCACAACGAAAACAAACATCCTGCCCCAGACCGGTTCATCCCGAATGTTAGCACTTTGATTGGTTAGAATGTCTGACTGTTCCTACATCAAATTGACATTAACAATCCTAGCTCCTTTGTTGCTAGCGTAACATTGACGGTAACAATTGTTGCTCTGGCGGATCATAACATATAACAGAAAATCATTAGGAAGTACAGATTCCACTTCTAAATTTCATAAACTTAGATGATGAAGATGGAATATGAAATTCTTTTCCACATTAGTAGCTAATATTGTTTTACGTTAAGCCTATTTTTTAGGAAGATGCTGTGGTTCAAGACTATTAAATAATGTGTGTGTGTGTGTGTGTGTGTGCGTGCGTGCGTGTGTGTATGTGTGTGTGTGTGTGTTTGCATGCGTATGTCTGCTTGCCTGTGTGTGTTTTCCCTACAGATTGGACAGTTCTTTGGAATTGTTGACCCCTCACTGATGGTGAACCTGATAAATGCGTCTCTGTTCTCCTTCAAGAAGACCTATGACTACCAGTCCACATGTGAACCCCATAAAGAAACCAAATCTGCTGCTGGTTTGCGCTCTGTTTATGTGGTGAGATACAAATACAGATAGGGAGTGTACACACACAGACAGGAAGAAAAATAAGTATATTCTACAGAAGGCCTATATATCGCCCTGTACACGTAAAAACTGACTACTGACATTTAAGACATTTAAGATTTACATTTTTTCAAAGGTTAGTGCTTGATTGGATTATTTCTAATCTCTTAAAATCACAGCTTTATATAAAAACTTTGACTTTCTTTCCTTTCCTGAGTGTTTAACCCCTGATTCATGTTGTTTACCACTGAATTGGATGATTTAGGATTATTTTTTTTATTTTATTTAATTTTTTTAAATTATTTTTTTAGGATTATTTTTGTTCTTTGGAGCATCCAATGATATGTAGTTTTGTTTTATCACAGCCCACCATAGCAGATATATTGCATCTTGGTTGGTGGGCGTCAGCAGCAGCCTGGTGAGTTACACATCTACTTTGGTAGATAATACACAATATGGTGTAACAAGCCAAAGGTATTTTTGTCTTTTTATTAGAATAGCTAGACCATTGGTTCCTAGTCTTATTTATGATTATTTCCAGATAAGAGCTAATCACATTTCACAATGATGAATGGATTTAATGGACTTTAGCCTTCTTAGGGCTGTATAAAGTTGCCCACTTTAATGAAGGCCATTGTCAGGCTATTGAAAATATTAGCGTATATGTACTTTTTACCTGATCAATATGCAAGAGGATTTAATACTCTCTCTCTCTCTCTCTCTCTCTCTCTCTGTTGCTCTCTTTCTCATTTGTGTGGTGTGTGCTTGTAGTTAAAAAAGCTGACACAAGAAATACTTCTTCTTTGACTGTAAAAATGGTTGCTGATTTATTGTGCTGGAGATTCTTGCAGTTCTTTGTAATGCTGCCATGTCAGTCTAATCCTGTGTCTGTTTATTCTTGCTTCCAAGGTCCATAATGCAGCAACTATTTGTTTCGTTCACTTTCCCGAGTTTCTTAGAAGCAGGTAAGATTCATGGGCAGGAGTGTGTTTCCTTGTTCTGTGTCAGAGTGATTATGCTCTTAAAAGACACTTGGTTTCAAAACCAACATGTCCTTTGAAACTATTTCATTTTGCCACATACCATCACACAGTTTATTTGATTTATGTTCTGTTGTCTCATGTTTTTCCAAGCATAGCCACATGTCAAACATGATTGTTGTGGTATTGAAATATGTTTCTTTTGGGAACGATTTATATTGTATGTTTTGAATGGTAGTTCATTTTGAGTCCATTAAGAGATTACGAGAAAACATTTTCTCAATGTTTCTTGCCTGTGCCCTTGCAGACTGAACATATTGGTTTCTGTTGGAGGACTTTGATTCTCAATTTAAACAGTTTCATGATTAACTGTATCTCTGTTTCCACAAATTAAGTGCTGCTGTGTATGTGTGCTTGTGTATTGTTCATAGTGGACACAGATGAAGAGCTCTCTGATGGAATGTCTAAGGAAAGCTGTATTAATGAGCAGTCTCAATACTTCTTTGAGAACAATGAAACATCGTTTAATGGCAGCGTGGAATGTGACACATGCTCAAGGTAAGCTTAGCATTTATTTATCCTAACAGCATTCAAATAACAATAAATAGTTTGTTTCACTGAAGAAATTGACAACTACATATTTTAGTCTGAAGGAGCTCACAGTGCACTTCCACCAGCTAATGGATTGGCAAAGAGTCAGAGCATTGGAAAATAATTCCATTAAAGATGCAGTCGGCAAGATTTTTTTGATCATATTCACTAAAACTGACATTATGTGCCTCCGACAGAACAACATAAATCAGCTGGTTTTAGGGAAAAAAACACGCTTCTACCTCCACCTAGAGCCTGTTATTTGTTTTGCAAAAATCCTGTTTCTTCTTAATCAGCGCAGGGCTGTGTGAGATTTGACTGTCAATCACAGTCTGGTGCACACACACTGATGAGTACGAGCTCGATGAGAGGGTGCTCAGTGGTAGTGGGGGAGGGGCATGAGAGTTGTAAACATTCACAAGACACACAAGACACACACACAAGTCCCCTCAATCTGCCAGACTTGCCGACTGCAGCTTTAAAGTAGCCTTCGAGATTTATTTTCAGGGTAACATCAACAAAACAACTTCACCATTTCATAAAGACTCATCTGAATTGTGCCAATTGTATTGCCCCCTGCAGTCAAACCCTGAAATAACAGGACGTTCAATTTTTCCATATTGTGTTCCTTTACTTTTCAGGCTAAAACCTTTGTTTAAGCTTTAAGGTTGCAGGGACCCCCTGACAAATACGGCTACGCGACCTACCCTGCCATAGTGTAGGCTAAACTATTTTATGGATAGGCTTTGTCAATGTGGCTTACGCGTAGAATAGATAGTTTTGGTCCTAGAGGTCATCTAAGAACACAGGTTGCACAAGTTGACGCGAGTATGGGTTTAATTGTGATGAACTGCAAACATTAACTTTCTAACACAGAATCACCCTTGTCCCATATAAACACAAGAGAATAAGATCTCCTGGACCCAGTGGTTTGGGATGGCTGCTCTTGCGCAAGTGCGCTGGGACCGCTCTATGGACAGCGCTTGCAGGTGGGCCTGACTAGGATGAGATGAGGTGAAACGAAAGTGTAAAGAAAAGTAAGAGAAGAGTCAGGAACATGTTGGATTGGGACAGAAGAGTCAGGAACATGTTGGATTGGGACAGAGGAGTCAGGAACATGTTGGATTGGGACAGAAGAGTCAGGAACATGTTGGATTGGGACAGAAGAGTCAGGAACATGTTGGATTGGGACAGAAGGGGTGATAGGAACATGTTGGATTGGGACAGAAGAGTCAGGAACATGTTGGATTGGGACAGAAGGGTCAGGAACATGTTGGATTGGGACAGAAGAGTCAGGAACATGTTGGATTGGGACAGAAGGGGTGATAGGAACATGTTGGATTGGGACAGAAGGGTGATAGGAACATGTTGGATTGGGACAGAAGGGTCAGGAACATGTTGGATTGGGACAGAAGGGGTGATAGGAAAGCAGAGAATTGTAAGTGAAGTAAAGAAGAAGTAAAAGTCGAAGCCCCGAACAGTAAGGTATAAGTTGCCTTTTAAAGGAGGAAACTCTAACAAACAAATCTTTAGCTACTTAAAATCCACAAGTTACAGACATCGCCTATAAAAAGGGTGCCTCCCCCACAGTACAAAATAAAATATAAACAGAAACAAAAAGCAGATATAATGGCACACATCATGAATTCAGGTCCAATTCTTATAAAGTTGGTTACCTTTTCTCATGTAAGTCTGCATTACAGTTCATACATGGAATTGGTATAGGTTACAATAGTATATGCCTCAATATGAAACCCTTTAATCATTCAGTTCAAAGATAAAATTCAGTACAACACAGCATTTTGATAGATACTGTAGACTTGTCAAGCATGCATGGCCCAACAGGTCCAAATTTTTGTGCCACACACGATACCATTCATTAACAAGTCTTTAAATGTATTTAAAAGCATGAGAGAAATTCCAGAACTTTTTGCAGAGTACAATTAAATAGCTCTTAGTAGTAGTAAATATTCAATATATAAATATTAATGTAAGTAAATATGAAATTGTGACATAATTTGCCATTTCACAGGCAATTCTATGCAGAGAAACTCTTTGGAACCAACCTTGTATTTGTTATTGCCGAGGCCAAGCTGGCCTGCATGTCATGTGACCAAAAACCTCTCATCCAAGGGAAGCAGCCCTGTATCCTTCATCAAAATATACTATGTTTATTCAAATAATTGTCTATAATTACAGTAAGACAAATAACTGTCATGAATAGTTTAAGGTGCTCAAAGCGATGTTACGCAGTTTCTAAGCTAAAACATTTTTTGTCACATACAGCAAACATCACCTGTGCACTGAATACACTATAGAAAAATACAGTTTCTGGTCCAGCCTGGACCATAGAAACGTAACAAACTGTTCCAGCCAATCACCGACGAGATTAGGAGAGTTTCAAATGCACAGGAGGGAAGAGGAGTAGCGAGCTAGCTTTCTGTTTTGTTTTGTCAACAGAAGTGACGTAACTCAACATCGCTTGGAGCATCTTTAAAGGACAATACCGGCACAAAATGAACCTAGGGGTTAATAACACATGTGTACCGAGTTCGACCGTTCTCTGGTATATGTTTTCATGCTAATCGAATGTGACTAGTTGTATCGCAAACCGCTAATTAGTTTATAACGCTAGTCTTAGGTAACCTGACCCTAGCCAGATGAATGTCGTTCCGCTTAGCTCCGCCTAGCTTCACTCACATCCATCTGGGACCTCTTCCATTGAGAGTGATTTCTCCAACCAACTTTATGGTTTAGCCAATCAGGATGCAGGGCGGGAGTTTCATAGATGTGACATAGCGTAGAAGCGACTGTGAGTCTGTTATTAGCATCACGGGTTGGCTTCGATGTGAGTGGTTGAAGTAGCACGTCAATAGATGACGGACAAGTGGCTTATTCAATCATATGCAAGCATTTTTTGATTAGGCCCAGCCTTCTGAAGCAACACTTCAATGGATCGGTTCCAGATGGATGAGTGGAGCTAGGCGGAGCGAAATTCATCTGGCTATTGCCAGGTTAAGTCTTAGGGGCACAGAGTAAAGTAAAAAGAAATAGCTATTTCTATACCACTAACAAGGCTAAAAACAGCACCACACTTCGACGGTAACATCTTTGTGACTGTTCAGATCACGTTTCACGGCATTCAACCAGTCCAACGTCATTCAACGTGAGCTGAACTGTCACGTGACTTTTTCCAAGATGGCGCCCGCCTGTATTGGCTGTATACGTGAACGGTACTGTCTTTCTAAACTATATCTTTTTTATTAAACTTTCTGTACACTTACAAAGTGGAGTTATAAGCTAATTAGCGGTTTGCGATTAAATTGGTCACATTAGATTAGCATGAAAACATGCTAGAGAACGGTCGAACTTGGTACACATGTTATTAACCCCTCATTTTGTGCCGGAATTGATCTTTAAGGGTCAGATGTGGTCTCCCCATAAATAGTATCCCACTTCTTTTCCAGTTTCAGTTAAGTGGCTCTTGTTAATTTCTCACTTGTAATCTCTGCTTGGCATTTCAACAGCCTTACAAGATAGCAAACAAACATGGTTTGGTTAGTTTTACCTAACTTAAGATATAGAACATTTTAGTGCAAATTATTTTACATTTTTGTGTATTTCTTGAGCAAATATCCATAGCCGCTGGTCCAGATCCCTGTGAACTAGCCCTGAATCCACGCTACAGGAAAGGTCCAGATGCATGCTTCGACAACAATTCAAGTGTAAGTCTGTCTCTTTCTTTTCCTAGAGAAGTTTTTCTAGGTTTCTTGAATGTAGTCTTACACAGCCAGCATTGTCAGCATCATACATGCATTTGCTAATATGCTAATATCTTTTAAAAGAGGCCCTAAACTGCATGTGATGGAACATTTAAAAACTAACTCATTAACAGTTGGGTTGAGACCCAGTCTGGTTCTATTTTAAATAAATTACGCCTCTTTAATTCTGAAGTACGTACTGTGTCCATGATTGGAGTGCTTAGAGGAGAATGTGCATAGCTGAAAAGTGCGTAACTGGAGGAACGGGAAAAAGGACTTGCACAAGAATGGGAGAATATGGCCCTTAGACTATGTCCTAACAGGATCCGGGCGAGCGACTATCTTCTATGTCTGTCTACACTGATTCCATTAAATATGCCCTTTTAATGCATCATTTCTCATTCAAAATAGCAGAACAACGCGATCGTCAGAAAGAAAATAGACACAGGGCATCAGACATCTCAAAACGTCACGTTGCATTGCGCTGCTCGCGTGTCGCTTGCAGTCAGGGCACTCCAATTGAAAACAATGGAATTAAACAGATTTTATCGCAAATGTTCGCTCGCATCGCGTCTGGTTAGGACATGGTGTTAGGCTGCACGTTGGGCCACAATTTGGTGGGTTCCTCCGTGGCCCATTGTATAATTTTGTGTATTGCTAACAACCCACTTGCAGTAAACAGACAGGAGTGAAATCATTTCCTTCTTGAAAGACGATCTAAGGCATTTGGCCGAGGTAAACACTCTTCTGAGTGCCATTCTAGCTTTGGCTTAGCCCAGAAATCTAGACGCGCCCCTAGCGTAGCAACTCTCCATTGGCTTGTGAGCTCCAGAAATCGAAACTAAATCGAGTTTGACCGTTCTCCACACTTAGCACCACACTTCGACGGTAACATAATGAGGGTCCCTACATGTAAACCGAAGCATTGTGAACTTTGTAAGTGTACAGACAGTTTATTACGTTTGCAAAGGCAGTACTGTTCAGGTATACAGACAATAAGGCGCCATCTTGGAAAAAGTCACTTGACAGTTCCGCTCACGTTGCACAACGTTGGACTGGTTTTTGGACTGGTTGGACTGATTTTTTGAGCCTTGTTAGTGGTATAGAAATAGTGATTTCTTTTTACTTTATTCTGTGCCCTTAAGACAAGCGTTATAAGCTAATTAGCGGTTTGCGATAAAACTGGTAACATTCGATTAGCATGAAAACATGTCCCAGAGAACGGTTGAACTCAGTACACATTTTATTAACCCCAGGTTCATTTTGCGCCGGAATTGTCCTTTGACATTAGCACAAAAAATCCAGTGGTGTCAAACATATTTGATGAAAGGTTAGTCGGGATTTGAAAATAACTTTCATGGTTTGCAACCTATTCCACCATTACTGCCAGCGATTCTCAAGCCAACAGTCTAACTAGGGCCCTTATTGTCTCAGATCTCTCTCTGGGTCTCCATGCCTGTGCATTTTAGGCTTTTACTCACTGACAGTGTTTATCTTTTCTGTCACTCTTGCATAAATGTACATTCCAAATTGGATATACTGTTAGGCTACTCATTTCTCTCAGTACCTCTCTAACACTACTGACTTGCTCTGTATCTTTCTTTCCATTCACTTGTAATGTGTTACATAACTGCTGACAGTCCAGTGTTTTGCTGCATGATTCTTTCTCTGTCTTTTTGTGTGTGTGTGTGTCTATTTCTGGATTGCTGCCTGCTGTTTATTGATAGGATGAGGCCAGGTGCAGGACGAGCGCTGGCTGTCCACTGGCCTTTTCTCTTCTCATATTACTGCTGCCGCTGTTAATGTCCTCTCTCGGGTCAGTCCCTGGCTCACCTTGACTCTTCTTCTCTTCTTCTTTTTGTATTCTCCCTTTGACTTCTAAGATCTCATCTCGTCTACTATCATTACATCTTTTCCATATTTATCATTTTCTATTGTCTATCCCACTCTTTTCATTCTTCTGTCATCTCTCCGCTTCCTAGTCCTGTAGACTCCTCTTATGCTTTGCTGCTTTCTAATTTTCCTCCCTTGAACTGAAGAATGTCATTACCTGTTTAACCATGAAGGATCTAATCTCTTCTTTGGCTGCTTGTGGAGTATTAATGGACACAAACACTGACAATGCAATTGTAAGATCTTTATGAGATACAAGGATACAAGGAAGTTTATTGTCACATGCATATAGTTACTGGAAGTAAGAAATGCAGTGAAATTATCAGGTTATAGATCAGGATGTGTATACAGGACTTCTGTTTATTTTTTTGTGTTATTGCACATGCAGAACACCAGATGAATTTTACAGTTCCATATAAATATGATCTATAATATAAGCAAATAAGTTGTAACTGTACAGCAAAGTTCTCTTGACTTCATATTTACATGTACTGCATCATGATTGTCCTCTGTGTGCTGGTTACAACAGGAGCAAGATGTGGACTGTGGTGGAGTGTCTGGCTTGAGTCCTTCTATGTGGGTCCTTGTTCTGCTGCAGCTGGCTCTGCTTGGGTTATGGAATGCCGCTGGATACTGCGTATCATGACAACTGCTCAGTGACGCTCACATGATGTCCTTAGCAACTATACCAAAATAACATATTTCATCCTGCCATTTGTCAAATATTTCTCTTGCTGACTTAAACCTATGGTTGGGGTTGATGGTAGTGCTGAAAGGAAGGGATACAAAGGAAACTGACCGAAAATGTAACTTTCTGAGTAATGGCTGATTACTTGCCCAATGCCCATGCCTTTTGATGACTGATAGTGGATCAATCCGTCGCTGGTTAGATGTTTTGTGCTGGTGAAAAATACTGAAAGCATAGTCACTGCAGAACTGTGATCTGATAGCTGCCGTTTTAACCCTTAAGGGGAAGATGTTCCATATACCTCTTATCATTTTCTTATATATAACCACTATCAGAACTAGGGCTGCCCTTTGCATTTAAACGTACATGACATTTAAGAATAAGAGTTCTTACAAAGGTTCATTTATTTTCCTGTTTTTGTTTGACATGATTAGTCTCATGAAAAAATATATGAGTTTGGTATTCTGTGAGTTCCCAGTCTGAGGACAACCTGATAAATTGTGGACAAGAAGTGTGTTGAAAACAGAAGCTAACAAGGCAACACTTTTCCTGAAGGACACACCCATAACCCCTGCCTTTAGCCAAATATTTTAATTACTCCTTTTATGTCCATCCATCTCCAGTTTGGCTTGATTTGAGCTATTATTCCCACCTCCATTTAGTTAATATTGTGCCATGGCTGTCTTGTTCACTATGCAAGCATGTGTATAGACAATCAGATATTCATGTTCCACCCACCACTATCTGTTATGACAGGGGACTTGGGTTAACGTAGTTAAACAAAATGTGAAATATTTTCACTTCCTGATCAATGAAGCTTTACCTGAAACCTATCAGGCCTCCAGTGCTCTATTTCTGGTATCTCTCTATGCTATTGAGTCTATGGGTACCACTGTCTGCAGTTGTGGTCAGTTTACATATGCTCATTATGGACATAAAAGCTATGGCAATATTGGATTTTCAGTGATTTCTTTGAACCGTTCCTTTTTCTGGGGCAGGATCAGGCTGGTTTCACCAGACCCAATTACACTGTGATTAGAGTCTGGACGCTCTCCACGGGGATTGTTTCTGCCCGTTGCATTTTAATGCGTTTAGACTTTGGGTACATTTTGAAAACATTGGACCACTAAGTGCATGCTGATAATATAAACCTTTTCACAAACCCTGTCCTTACCTCTTATGCATACATTTAAACATTATTCTTGCTCCGGCTTCATTTCTTTGATGTTTGCTGGTGTTGCTTCTACTAATTGTTTGTATCCCTTCCAGCTCAACCATTACTACAGCGACCCCTTGTGGTGGCTGAGCAAACCTTAACACCAACAGGTTTTCCAGACTGTAATCTCAGTGAGAAATGAACTAAGAGCAAGAGTTGGGAGTCTGGTAGAGTCAGAGTTGGCCGGATCCAGGCTTGGGCAGAATCATTATACAACATACATCTTCAAAAATCTTGAATTTAGTACCCAGGTTTTTATTTATTGTTTTTTTTTCTGAAATCAACAATAATATCCATCCACATGTATACATTATAGATCATAGATAATATTTGGTTATAATATTTAATAAATGTCCCTCAGATTGATCAGATGCTTTTAGTAGTTAGCAAGAATCTTTTGGCAGATGCTGGTTGGATATTGGACCACACACTATTGATAAGGTAGAGATCAGGACTTTGGGAAGCCAATTTTATACAATTACCAGCCTGTTTACCAAAACCAGATTTTGTGTGAGCTTAGAATCGTTGTCCTTTTAGAATACCCAATTCAGTGCCAATTTCAACTGTCTAGTTGATGGTCTCACGTTATACTGAAGAATTCTAAGGTAGTCCTCCTATTTCATTATTCCCTCCACTTTGCTTAATGCACCAGTTCCACTGATGGTAAAACAGCCCCAGCGCATGATGCTACTAGCGCCATTCTTATCGTAATACTTTCCTCTATACACTGTGGTGGGACTTCTCTCTTGGACAACAGCCTTTCAGTCAATGGAAGACTGTAGACATTAACACTGGTACACCCAGTGTGTGCTTATACAGAGAAGCTACCAGCTGTAGTCAATGGCAGCCTTTGCCCAGCAAATATAAGACATTTTCAAACGTTCAGCACCACTGAATTAATATAAGCATTATTATTAAAGATGTATGTTGTATAATCGTCCTGCCTCAGAAGAAGAACACTTCCATATAAATCATTGAAATCCCAATATTGCCATGACATTAATATTCATGAAGAGTGTAACCACGACTATAGGCATCCCTTGATGGGATCAATTGAATAAACTATTGCTGCATCACATTGCCACTTCACATTGCTAGTGGTGGCCAGATTGTGTTCTGTTATGGCTTCATACAGCATTGTTGCCAAATAGTAGTTCTAGTGTGTAGTCACACCTACTCCAACTCTCCACTGCCTGCTCAGCACTGCTGCTTTTGCCTCTGATGCCATTTAGACGAGTGAAACCATTTCTTTGCTCATCCTTTCCCAGCGTAACCTTCAGCTGCACCAGATGAAACGCTGAAACCATATTGAAGGTCAAACAATTATTATATATATAATTATTATACTATTATAAGATCAACCAAGAGTTCTAAGCACTTCTTTAAAACTGCACTGGAGTCAAAGATTTGTATCAGTTTCATTCAGATGGCTGATGTGAGATATAATGCTGCCTTGTAGACAGTTATAACTTGATGTTTTGATGCTTTGAATGCTCTCCATGCTCCCATGCTCCATGTAGTGTGCCTGTGGAACTGAAGAAAGTTTGTATTTAAAACTGTCTGTCAAAATGAAGGAATAGGTGCATTGATATATACAGCTCTTCCTGTTTTAGTATATTTATTAATGTATTTAATTGCCAAATGTAAGATTTGAACATTATTGCTTTGAAGTCTGATGATACAATGTGTGTTGTTTAACCTGCGTTCCATATGGTACTTTGTTCATATCAGATATCATCTTCTGAAAATAACATCAATTGTCATTTAAAGTGAGAACATAACTACTGGCTACTGACTGACAATGACTATAATATTTTTCTTTTTATGTTTCTTTGTGTGTTATTCTAGTGATATGGGACAAAGCATAACATATTTTTGTTGTAAATGTTATGACGGATGAATAATATATTTAAGACAATTTCCCTCTGTATTGTTATTATCATTATTATTATTATTATTATTATTATTATTATTATTAAAAAAATATATATACATTTATTTTATGAAAAACTTATTGAAAAGTATCACATTTGTGTCTGCACATTTTGTCATCATGTTCAGACATTCAATGTGATAAATTAGGCAATATCAAGGGTCACATTTTCATTTGTTATTATGTTAATTCATATGTGTTAATGAATGGCAGGTCATAGCCTATGACTCATAGGTAAAATGTTAGCTTCCTCCCAACAAGTTTGTGCTTGGAACATGTAAATGATTTTGTATTTTTGATGTCTGTTGACCTAAAAAGCTAAAATGGACATACAATTAAAAAATACAAAGGTTGGGAGGTTCTATAAAAAATATCTATGTGGATTAGTATATGTTCAATATTTATTGTTTTATGTTTTGTCCCATGTATCAAGATTTTTTTTTTTTTCAATATTGATATTGTTTATTGTATTGTAGCTGTCTAAAACATGTTTCATTTAGTGTGCCTTGTGATTTACACTGAACTGATGAATATACACATGTTGCAATATCTTTGTTGAGGTACTAATCATCTAATTCCCACTGAGAACCTTTGGAAGACAGACCAATTATTAGTCTATTATGATTATGTGCCTCATATGTGCCAAATGAATATTGCACTGGTTAAAACATTTTAGCATCCGTTTGAGTAATGTCATTGACTTACCAGATAGTATATTGAAGACGTCAAACAATGCCACTCAAACATGTCCTCTCTTTCAGTGTTTATCAAAGACAGTTTCCTGTTGTTTTTATTCAAGCTGTCAATGAATTGACACACTGTAGGCCTAATTACATCTGTTGCATGTATCAAATAAAAATATCAGGCAATACTTTTTCCCATGTATGCACACAGGTCTACAGATATATGAACTATTGGGGGAAATGCATTCTACAGTAGGTATAGTCATATCTTGGCCATCTCTTATTTTCTTTATTTTGTCTACAAATTTAACACTGCCAGGAGGAATACTAAGATAAACAGAAGCATTTGTTTTGGTATATTGAAACTAACAATGAGGTACTGAATAGTATATGAGGAAAGCAGCCATAATAGCCAAAACCACTGGTAGATCATTCAGCTAACTTCACTTTCATCCCTTTTTTTCATTGGTTTATTTCTCTGCTTGTAAACGGCATATCTGAAGCATACAGTATGCTAACCAGATTTTCATTCTTAACTGTCATGGTCTCTTCCTTCCCCTTCTTCTACATTTACGTCTAAAAAGAAGCTTCATTTCTGTTTGTAATAGGACATCTTTTATCAAATAGTTTTACTCTATTATCAAACAGTTGAAACTAAATATGCAAACATTGGTATTCCCTCTTTGTTGTGCATGGTCTGTGAGGTCAACAAGTAGCAAAAAGTTGGCAAGTATGTGTCTGCGTGTCATGATTGTTGTGGGAAACATTAAAGATGAGTATAAAGAATCTGTCCAGGTCCATGGCCTTTCTGTTGAGCAGTAAACATCAGGTGAGTAACCACATTATGTTTACTGAATATATTTAACATTAAATATTAGAAGATCTGAAACGATAGTTAAAAGCATCGCTCCAAGAGTACAGCTATTCAATATACGTAGATGGTAATTTAAGTGCTAAAATCTAATGTTGTCACCTCAGGAAAAAAAACATGTACAATGTGATCAGAAGTATTTTAATGCTGTTCATCCTCATTGTGTGGTTTGTATGGGTTATGCAATATTCTGCTCTTGTGACTGGCATGGTTTATGTGAAGTACCCTGTAACTGTCTCTCAGTGGTAAACAAGTAACAGGCTGCCATCCATAATTTTGTGGGTTCAGATTGATATAAATCAGATGTGAATACATTTATATAATGAATATATTGTTGCTGTTACTTCCAAGGCAGAAAACAATATTTATAATTCTGAAACTGTGTGAATCTTCTGCAAGAACAGAATATATATAAAGAATAAAAAAAAACAAATATGACTTATCAGTTGGAGTTGCATAACTTGGGCTTCTATTGAAATGTGTAAGACTCTGTTTTATTGCAAACCCCTAGTTTTCCCTTGCTCTCTTTTCCGATACATACATACACATAGACACACACAAACACAGACAGTGCCATTCAAATAACTTCATTTTCATGATGTGCCTCTCCCTGTATGTGTGAATGTGTGAAAGAAAAGGAGTGGACAGAAAAAGTTACAAAATGAATATACATGGGTAGTTTCAAATGCTTTACAAATGAGCTGACAGGAAAAATAATAAAAGCAGGAAAATAATATATTAAAAAGATAATTTGCATAATAGAAATTAGATATTTAAAATGTGCATTAATAGTAAAAAAACAAACAGAAATGTATAAAGATTAAAAGGTTACGGTCGAGCGCCACTACAAGGTGAAACAGCATTTTGCTCAATGTCGGCAGTAGTCCTAGTTCTAAATACATGTAGGCTACACAGAACGTTACAAATTAACATTATCAAATTTGGTGCTTAATATGCTGATACGGCTTCATTTTTTTCCCCATTACAGTGTCACACGGTGGCATATTTCCCAACATTATTCATGAGGCTACATTGTTAAATAGTGAAAACCCTGTTATAATCACCCACTTTGGACATTGGAGCTTACTGACTATGCATCTTCAGTTTTAACTTGACGTGAAGTCATCTGTCAATTTCTTTCCAACTTCACCAAAGTCATCCACACATTTGCACAGACGTCTGCACTATTGTCGAGCAGCATAGTTTATATTCTCCTGTCTCTTGATTCGTTTGTAATGGAGGCTGGTATTGTTATGTCAGTCTCTACTGTATTTGAAACTGCAGGTGTCAGTGTACAGCTTCGTTAGCACAGATAAATTGATTGATATAAATGTATATGCCTGTGCAAATGTATGGATGACTTTGTCAAGTTGGAAAGAAATGGACAGATTCGAACCACCATGTGACACTGTAATGGGGAAAACATGAAGCCGTATCAACATACTGTATTATGCACCAAATTTGATACTGTAATGTTCATTTGTAACGTTCTTTGTATTTAGAACTAGCCCTACTGCCGACATCGAGCAATATGCTATTTCACCCTGTAGTGGCACTTGACCTTAATACAGCCCTCGAGAGCGCATAGCTGAAAAGGTGCTTGAGCCAGAGGCAGAATGCGCGCAAATGTTGTATAACACCCAGATTTTGGGGTTGCTCCTCCCAAAACGTGTAACTCCCTCTGACGCGCGTAAATGACAGATGGGAGAATTCTCAAACTCAAAACTGTACAGATTTATGTCATTATCATCCACAAATAGATAATTTAAACAGGGGCGGACAGTAACTAAGTACATTTACTTGATTACTGTACTTAAGTATGATTTTTGAGTATCTGTACTTTACTTGGGTATTAATATTTTTGGAAACTTTTACTCCACTGCGTTTGAAAGACAAATACTTTTGACTCATTCCTTGTTTTCTTATTGTTTTTAGTAGGATAGGGCTTATGAAGAAATGTTTTTATTTATTTATTAGTTGGTTGGCACTGAGACCTGAGTTCTTATTTCATTCTCCTCATCCTCCCGTGTTGTGAGAATGACAAATAAAGTATCTATCTATCTATCTATCTATCTAGGGTTAGGGTTAAGTGCCTTGAAGTCGAAGGTGGCAGCGCTGCCTCAAAATCAACGGCGGGGGCCCAAAAGACTATCAAGCATCTGCAGTCCAGCCCTGTAACATCGGTTGCATCATGGCACAAAAAATATGCATATCAGCAACTGAAATCCGACAAGATGTTGGGCTAAGAATTGGGTTAAGAATTGGGACTTTAGACTTGAACAACATATGTCTTTTTTTTTCCAAAATAAATATGTGATTCTGTGTATACTTTGTAGGTAGTGGTGTCAAATTACATCCCAGATAATTTGCCATAAATTAAATCTAACCTTCATCCAGTGAGATTTGTGAGATTCATGAGATGGATTTTTTCAGAGCAGCAGGAAATCAATTAGTTCCTGTTGGGGATCTACCTGTCTTGCTCATTTTCTCCATTTCTGCTCTGCTCTACAGAGCTAATAATGTTACACAAGACCACAGCATTCATACTGTGGTGCAAACGTCTACACAGGTAGAAATAATTTATTTAGGCATGTTACCCCACACATGGGGTGGGTTAGCAATTAATGAGGTGCCAGACAACCCTGCAGCTGCCTCTAAAATAGGACCATTGGACCTTAGCCTGGACCCACTTAGGACTTCTACTCCTTAGAAAGTTCCCTGGCCATTAAAAGTGGTCAGATTGTGTGCTGTGACCAAAGCACACATGACAATGTCATCAAAATGGCCCCAATTTGTTTACACTGGTGTAAAATATGAGAAGGCATAATAATAAACCTTGCACAGTTGTTTCACAGAAAAAGCTCTAGAGCCTAAAGTGCGCTTTCATTTGCGCGATTCAAGTAGCCTACTACATGTAGACTGGTGCCAAAATCCAGAATTGTGACACCCTCAGGCATTTTTGAGACAAAGTTGGCAACCAGTCTTACCTTGTCAATTTGGGTGTGCTGAATTCAAATCTGTAATATGACAAGCTCTATTTGACCTCTGATGACCTCTAGAGGTCATTGAACTTTGGGGCTGTAAGCATCCCAGCTGAACCCAGTTTCTCAGCTTCATAAGCAATGAAATGTACTAAAATGACGAATTAAGTTAACAAATGGCCTTGTTTGGTAAATATTGGGGTGCTGAATTCACTTTTTCATTTGCAAAACCACATATGACCTCTGATAACCTCAAGGTCATTGTCTGATAACCAGATGACCTCTGATAACCGCAAGGAGATTGTCATTGTCTGATAACCAGATGACCTCTGATAACCTCAAGGTCATTGTCTGATAACCAGATGACCTCTGATAACCTCAAGGTCATTGTCTGATAACCAGATGACCTCTGATAACCTCAAGGTCATTGTCTGATAACCAGATGACCTCTGATAACCTCAAGGTCATTGTCTGATAACCAGATGACCTCTGATAACCTCAAGGTCATTGTCTGATAACCAGATGACCTCTGATAACCTCAAGGTCATTGTCTGATAACCAGATGACCTCTGATAACCTCAAGGTCATTGTCTGATAACCAGATGACCTCTGATAACCTCAAGGTCATTGTCTGATAACCAGATGACCTCTGATAACCTCAAGGTCATTGTCTGATAACCAGATGACCTCTGATAACCTCAAGGTCATTGTCTGATAACCAGATGACCTCTGATAACCTCAAGGTCATTGTCTGATAACCAGATGACCTCTGATAACCTCAAGGTCATTGTCTGATAACCAGATGACCTCTGATAACCTCAAGGTCATTGTCTGATAACCAGATGACCTCTGATAACCTCAAGGTCATTGTCTGATAACCAGATGACCTCTGATAACCTCAAGGTCATTGTCTGATAACCAGATGACCTCTGATAACCTCAAGGTCATTGTCTGATAACCAGATGACCTCTGATAACCTCAAGGTCATTGTCTGATAACCAGATGACCTCTGATAACCTCAAGGTCATTGTCTGATAACCAGATGACCTCTGATAACCTCAAGGTCATTGTCTGATAACCAGATGACCTCTGATAACCTCAAGGTCATTGTCTGATAACCAGATGACCTCTGATAACCTCAAGGTCATTGTCTGATAACCAGATGACCTCTGATAACCTCAAGGTCATTGTCTGATAACCAGATGACCTCTGATAACCTCAAGGTCATTGTCTGATAACCAGATGACCTCTGATAACCTCAAGGTCATTGTCTGATAACCAGATGACCTCTGATAACCTCAAGGTCATTGTCTGATAACCAGATGACCTCTGATAACCTCAAGGTCATTGTCTGATAACCAGATGACCTCTGATAACCTCAAGGTCATTGTCTGATAACCAGATGACCTCTGATAACCTCAAGGTCATTGTCTGATAACCAGATGACCTCTGATAACCTCAAGGTCATTGTCTGATAACCAGATGACCTCTGATAACCTCAAGGTCATTGTCTGATAACCAGATGACCTCTGATAACCTCAAGGTCATTGTCTGATAACCAGATGACCTCTGATAACCTCAAGGTCATTGTCTGATAACCAGATGACCTCTGATAACCTCAAGGTCATTGTCTGATAACCAGATGACCTCTGATAACCTCAAGGTCATTGTCTGATAACCAGATGACCTCTGATAACCTCAAGGTCATTGTCTGATAACCAGATGACCTCTGATAACCTCAAGGTCATTGTCTGATAACCAGATGACCTCTGATAACCTCAAGGTCATTGTCTGATAACCAGATGACCTCTGATAACCTCAAGGTCATTGTCTGATAACCAGATGACCTCTGATAACCTCAAGGTCATTGTCTGATAACCAGATGACCTCTGATAACCTCAAGGTCATTGTCTGATAACCAGATGACCTCTGATAACCTCAAGGTCATTGTCTGATAACCAGATGACCTCTGATAACCTCAAGGTCATTGTCTGATAACCAGATGACCTCTGATAACCTCAAGGTCATTGTCTGATAACCAGATGACCTCTGATAACCTCAAGGTCATTGTCTGATAACCAGATGACCTCTGATAACCTCAAGGTCATTGTCTGATAACCAGATGACCTCTGATAACCTCAAGGTCATTGTCTGATAACCAGATGACCTCTGATAACCTCAAGGTCATTGTCTGATAACCAGATGACCTCTGATAACCTCAAGGTCATTGTCTGATAACCAGATGACCTCTGATAACCTCAAGGTCATTGTCTGATAACCAGATGACCTCTGATAACCTCAAGGTCATTGTCTGATAACCAGATGACCTCTGATAACCTCAAGGTCATTGTCTGATAACCAGATGACCTCTGATAACCTCAAGGTCATTGTCTGATAACCAGATGACCTCTGATAACCTCAAGGTCATTGTCTGATAACCAGATGACCTCTGATAACCTCAAGGTCATTGTCTGATAACCAGATGACCTCTGATAACCTCAAGGTCATTGTCTGATAACCAGATGACCTCTGATAACCTCAAGGTCATTGTCTGATAACCAGATGACCTCTGATAACCTCAAGGTCATTGTCTGATAACCAGATGACCTCTGATAACCTCAAGGTCATTGTCTGATAACCAGATGACCTCTGATAACCTCAAGGTCATTGTCTGATAACCAGATGACCTCTGATAACCTCAAGGTCATTGTCTGATAACCAGATGACCTCTGATAACCTCAAGGTCATTGTCTGATAACCAGATGACCTCTGATAACCTCAAGGTCATTGTCTGATAACCAGATGTAAGGTGATTGCTGTATTTCAGTGTTTTACATCTATATAGAAGTGTATATATACATTTTAATAAAGACCCTGTTCTCAGTCCTTCATATAGCCCGTGAGTTTTTTTTTTGTTTGTTTTTTGGGGGTGCCCTTTTTTCAGGTCAGAGCAACTGCCCCTCAAAATTCCTGTGCACGTCCCTGAGCTACAGGATAGATCAACCATTGAGTCACGAGATAAACACCCACTTTGTGATTTTTGGTTAGGCGCTCCGGACACCAACAGGAACTACCAAGGAACGACACAAGTGCGACTGCCTAGGGGCAGTAGTTCAAACGACCAAACTTTGCGTCCTTGTTTGCCATTGAGAGTTCGAACTACCCTTTCTAGAAACACCAAATCCAAGAAAGATGGAGCGAACTACCAATATTGCGACGCAAGTTAGCAAACGATGCTTTCTAGAAACGACCCCCCAGAGCCGCGTTTGTGCATTGGGCAAAGTGGCTGCTGCCCCGGGCCCCGGCCACTAGGGGGCCCCGGCGCGGGACATTTAAAAAAGAAAACAAATGTCTTATCGTCACCTATCTTTCCCCTTGACAATGCATGCTATCACAGACAACAATGGCTTCGCATGAGACAATTAGGAAATATGAAAGCGAAGCTCGAAAAAAGAGAGAGCGGCAGCCAGTCGTTCTCAGTAAGGCGCGCCAAAACCACGGCCGTACCCAAGTACGCACTGTGCGTATCATCAGGCTACTCGAGAGAGAATTGCCCGTGTGTGTGTGTTCACACCAAAATAGGCCTAGGCTACCATAACTTCCCAACTCTGCACAGTATTCCATTAACTGCATGACAGTAGGCTATTTACAATTTTCTGTAAAGTAAGTTTGTAAACACGTTATCAAAATCAACTTAATGCAGAACTATGCACGCGCGCACTTTTTCTTTGAGCAGGAGAGCCTACATGTGCATGCTACAGAGGTTGTCGGATAGCTTGTTGTACTATCTATGCTGGTTATCAGCACACAATCTTATAAGCTAATTCATTAACTCGAGACTCATCATGAAAATAACACGTTTTTTAAACAACGTACAGAAAGGATGGAGACAGCAAAGCGAGAGGAGCAAGCACAAGGTAGGCAAGATTAGTGCTTGTCAAAATGGCTAGCATTACCCCTGTTTAAAGCCATACGTGAACGTGGCCTTCGCTAGAACAAAACTAAAGGTAACTTTAGCCTTTATAGGGCTATACAAAGTTGTCCAAATAAATAGGTCGTTGTTAGGCGTTGTTGTTGTAAAGATATTGCATGTGGATGTCATTAGCCTATTATGTAGACTACTTTTTAACTGACCAATGCAGGAACCTAACCGGGACAAATATTAGCAAAGCATTGAAAGTTAGGTGGGTGTGTGCGTACCAGAGGTGGGACCAAGTCACTGTTTGACAAGTCACAAGTAAGTCCCAAGTCTTAGCAGTCAAGTCCAAGTCAAGTCCCAAGTAAATACAGAGAAGGGCAAGTCGAGTCCAAGTCCAAGTCACATCAAAGCCAAGTCGAGTCCAAGTCCAAGTCCCAATCTTTTTTCAAGTCCTGAACAAGTCATCAGGTACTCTTCACTTAATAATGCCATTATTAGACTATCGATCATAATTTTAACACATCAATCTAATCTACAGTATTTTTATAAATGCAGATTAAAATATGTTCAATGTTTCTGTCTTGAAATCCTTTACGATATATGCAGATGCATACCTGTGAAATATACGCATAAGCATACCTGAGTAATCTCTATGAAACGGATAGCTACAAGACACTCAGCACAGCAGCGTATTGTTTTTCCAAATTGCGGCGTCCACTGTAAGGATGAGTACTAATTTGACTGATGGCGACTCATAAGGGATGCCAAGGTCATGGTTAATGATTACAATAAATGGTGACGAGAAGAATCGTCACATAGGCTACATTAGTAAATTGCTGCGGTTAAATATTTTACGTTTTTATTAGGGCTGTCAAATGATTAAAAAAAGAACTAATTAATCTCATATTTTGAAATGAATTAATCTATATTAATTGTGATTAAAAAGTAAAATTTCTCACTAAAGACTAAAGCTTTTAAATGGCATATTAAATACAGCATAAATCACAAAATGACTGAGTAACCACAAAGGTAAAAGTAAAACTCTTTTTAACACTATAATACTGTAAAGGTAAAACACTATTTAAATGATAATAATGACAGTAATTTTGTTTTAAAGTATTCATTTCTTAAGAAATACTACACATTTGATGCTGTTTAACTCATTTGTAAATGGTGCACTGTCCCTTTAAGCCCATTGTGTGCCACTGTCCACATGTTCTCATAATGATCTTTTTTACCAGCTCCATTCAAATGTAGCCTATGGCTAGTCCACAAACTCTAACATTGTTTGTGCCACATGTATAGCACGATATTAACAATGATAAGCATGATATTAAGTTGGCACAAACAGCTTTCATTCCTTTGGAAATAAAAGCATGTAATGACATGATGCTTGCCAGACATTTTCTGTTTGCAATTAAAAGTAGCCAGAAAGCCAAACCATCCACCTGTCAACTTGACCCCCTCCCCACACAACTTGTTAAAGCCAGCCTCCCCTCCCTTGCCCCCCTCATTTCTGCCATTATCCACTCCTCTCTCACCACTGGAACTGTCCCTACATCCTTCAAAACTGCTGCCATAACCCCAATTTTGAAAAAAACCTGGTGCTGACCCCTCTGACCTCAACAACTTCCGTCCTATATCCAATCTACCCTTCATCTCCAAAATCCTTGAAAAAACAGTTGCCACCCAACTCCATTCTCACTTATCCAATAATAACCTGTATGAACAGTTCTAGTCCGGTTTCCGCCCACAGCACTGAAACAGCACTTATTAAAATGACCAATGACCTCCTTATGGCAGCTGATTCTGGACTCCTCACCATCCTCATCCTCCTCGACCTGAGTGCAGCCTTTGATACCATTTGTCACACCACCCTCCTCAACAGGCTGTCTTCCATTGGCATCACCCACACTCCGTTCAACTGGTTCGCATCCTACCTCTCTGGCCGCAAGTCCCTTAAATCCATCCCCTCCTCCGTCACTTCAGGTGTGCCCCAGGGCTCTGTCCTGGGGCCCCTACTCTTCATCATCTACCTCCTTCCCCTCGGCAATATCTTTCGGAAATTCAACATTAATTTCCACTGTTATGCAGATGACACCCAGCTCTACCTCTCCAGCAACCCTTCATCCACTCTCCCACCCACCTCCCTTACTGATTGCATCTCTGAAATAAAAACCTGGTTCACCCAAAACTTCCTTAAACTAAACAGTAACAAAACCGAGGGTCCTCCTCATTTGGTACTAAGTCCACTCTATCCAAAACAGACAGCTTTTCTCTTTCTATTGATAACTCCTCTGTTTCACCCTCCCCTCAGGTTAAGAGTCTGGGTGTCATCCTTGACAGCACACTATCCTTTCAATCCCACATCAATAATATCACTCGGTCTGCTTACTTCCACCTACGTAATATCAATCGCCTACGCCCCTCCCTAACCCGCTGCTGCCATTCTTGTCCACAGTCTCGTCACTTCCCGTCTTGATTACTGCAACTCTCCTTTTCGGCCTCCCCCCACAAATCCCTCCTCCAAAGCTTCAACTAGTCAGAATTCAGCTGCCCGCATCATAGCTTCGAGACCCCCTCCATTTTACCACATCACTCCCGTCCTCCATCAGCTCCACTGGCTCGGTTCAGTTCATCCAATTTAAAGTCCTCCTGTTTACTTTCAAGGCCATTCACAACCTCGCCCCTCCATATTTGTCTGATCTCCTCCATGTTCCCACTCCCTCCCGCTCTCTTAAGATCCTTTTCCTCCATACACCTGTCTGTCCCCACCGCCCGTCTTACCACCATGTGGAGCATTCAGCCGCTCTGCTCTGCTCCCCGTCTCTGGAATTCACTACCACCCCAACTCAGAAACATTGATTCATTCCCCCATTTCAAATCACAACTCAAAACACATCTTTTTAAAACTGCTCATTCCATATGATGTTATTTTTGTTTGTTTGTTTTGTTTCTGTTTTTGTCTTTTCTTGCTTGTTTTTTTTTTAATATTTTAAATTTGTATGTACGGTGTCCTTGAGTGCCAAGAAAGGCGCCTTTAAATAAAATGTATTATTATTATTATTATTATTATTATTAAAAGTGAATTATGAGCCTGGTAGCCAGTAGCCACCTAGCTGAGTGGAATGCGTTTCAATCGGTATAATATCATGTGCTTCATGTAAACGAATTATTGAAGACTTCAAGACTCACCAGTTCCATTACACAAAGACAAAGACAAGTCTTCATTATTCTTGTCCATTTTCCAAATCACAGTGAGTGCAGCCTATGTCAAAGTGCCCTGGCTCTCAGTTTATAACAGTAGTGAGAACCGGATAAATCCACAATTTCCTATAATCTCGTCTTTGTTGCCTTCATGATTTCCTTTTATACGTTACATAGGTTTAAAAGGAGATATCAATCATCATCAACAATGACAAGCCAGCTGGAACCTGCCACTAGGCTAGCATTCGTTGAAGTCATTAAAAATTCGTTTAAGTTTGATCTTAATGGAGAGGACCCGAAAAGTATCATCTTTATGTAACATGCTGTTGGTGCATTTTGACATTGTAAACATTCTCTAAGAGTGCAAATCAGTTTGCAGTAAGGCTACTTTTATTTAATGTTGGTCCTTCCTCTGTCTCTTGGTGCCCTACACACAGTGCGTGATGCGTGTGGTGGTAACAGCACTCATCACTGTCCTCCACTCATCACTGTGCTCTGCCTGTTTGTGTCCATTATGTGTTTTGTTTTTTCGTCGCGGAAGTGAAAGCATCTCTGGGGTGACTGGTCCACGATCAGGAAATGTATTTTTTGACTCGAGACATGTCAAGTCATTACAACTCAAAGAGGCAAAGTCCGAGTCAAGTCTCGAGTTAATAGTATTCAAGTCCAAGTCAAGTCGCAAGTCATGCCGAATTTTATCAAGTCGAGTCTGAAGTCATTAAAATCATGACTCAAGTCCACATGTCTGGTGCCTACCATCGCATTCATTCCTGCAGACGCCTTGTCCACTTTTTTCAAAACGAGGATCAAAATAGTTAAGTCCACGTCCACCCCTGTCCCTGACAACGTTACCGTTATCGGCTCCAACACCCCCCTTGTTTGTATTTGATGTGGCTGGGCTGTGTGTGTGCGCTAGACTGCGTGTTTCAATGTATTTGACGTCGTGTCTGGCTAGGGCTGTGTGTTAACAATGTATCATGATGTGGCTGTGTGTGTGCGCGCCAAACTCTAGGCTACAATGTTTCATGAGTTTGGGAGTTGCACATTTTAGGCTGACCTGGGTACCACTGGTAGTTTTTTTCAAGCCTTAGTTTAAGTAATTCATTGATAGTAATAATATAATATTTAATGGTTGATTTTTTTTGTGCATTGCATTCCCATGTTTGTAGGCTAGGCCTACTTGTTTTTTGTATGTTGGTACAATTGTATGTTGGTTAACAGTTCCACAATATAAATGCAAATTTCATTTTTACATTATCTGTCATAATTTAATTGTCTCTCTCTTTCTCTCTCTCTCTCTCTCTCTGTCTTATGTATATTGATAATAATAATTATTATATATTGAAAAAAAATGGGGGGAGGGCTCGGGGAGGCCTCTGCCCCGGCCCCCAGATGACCTTAACCTGGCCCTGGAAACGACCCCCTGTTCGGATCTGTTTGTACACGGGGTGAAACCGGATGCATTAAAAAAAAATTGAATATCTGTCGAATATAGATAGATAGATAGATAGATACTTTATTGATCCCCAGGGGAAATTCAAGAATATCCGAATATCGAATATCAAACTAACTTCACCTCGGTGCTGTAAAACACGAATTGACAACGAAAGTATGGAGATCGCGGGTTAATATCTTGATCGACGATGGAATAAGGTAAAATCTGCATCTCACCGAATCAGTGGGAGAGCTCGTTTCCTGCCCTATCATTGGGTGATATGAGAAAGCGACACCCGAAGTGTGTTCTTAATGTCACGTTAAAATGCAAACCTAACTGAATCATAGGTTATTCAATTGGTAGTCCGAGTTCTGTATCATATGTTTATGTTACGTGAAAGCCCAATTGTATGTTTTTCCGGAAGGCCCAGTCGCAATTGTCCCGCAACATTTTATTGTTTTTCCGTGCGGTCCAGTAGCGTTAAAGTAGCAACGTTGAGCTCCCCCAGGAGCTTCCAATTCTGCGAAGGACGAGGTAGCACACAGTCTATGAGCATGGGGGCGACATATTCCTATTTTGCCCAGGGCGCAGGATTGCCTTCCGTCGGCCCTGTGTTAGCACACACTTTACTCTATTCTTTGGTGCTGGCTCTGTTCTATGTTCTGTTCTGTTTGGTTTGGTTCTGTTCTCTGTTTTATAGAAATCTATTCAGTTTGAACTAGGCTACTAGAGGAAGAGGCAGCAATAGGCTAATTTACTGTATTTATTATTATTATTAATATTTTATGTATAGTGCATATTTAGATCAATAGCCTAAATAGTATAGGCTACCTTGTGTAGCCTACGTATGTTTATTTGGTAGGCTATTATTAGTATACCTTTACCTATACCTAAATTTCAATTAATCCAAATATAGGATGCATTGTAACAGTATCTGTGTTTATGCTTTATAAAAGTCCATTAAATCAAAGGAGTGTGTATGTGTGCATGCGCGTTCATGTTTGTGTGGTGTGGGCATGTGTGTTGGGGGGTTGAACCGAGGACAATCTCTCCAGAAAGAAGTGAGGTAGGCCTACAGTCTATGTTCAGATCTTCTCATGTTAATTCTGTTGGAGCGGAGGGAGAGCCAGACGTTAAAGCTCCGTTGACATTAGGCTACTTGCCAAACACGGGACGGGTCGATATCATGTGGATTTGCAAAGCTTTGTGGTACATTGTAGTTGCGGTTACATTAGGTAAGCAGCTTACATGTCTTGTAATTTTAGTTTGTGGTTAAAAACAAACAAGGGCGTGTTTTTATTCCAGAATAGGCTACACATTTTCTATTTCTAGTTGTTTGTGCCAGCTGTTTTGGGAGGTATCTATGCTGAAATGAGGATACACTGGTTTTCAGTATAAGCATGACTGAAAGCAAAATTCTAATTTAGCCTACACTTGCTGGATTCATTTTATTTGCGAAGCTATTGAGGCGCTAAAATGCACCTGGCTCTTTTTGAAAGCTTTCATCCTTAGAAGATCTATCACCCAAGCGATCCTTCTGCTCTTTAGCCCAGGCTACTCTAAAATTATTCACTGGGAAATAGCAATTCTGTTGACAAAAACATTTTTCTAACAAATAACATTGGAAACGAAATGTGTCACTTACTGCTATCGTTATAACTATATATATAACTATAATGCGCATATCAATGGCGAAGGAAGAATTTCCCAGCTAACACACAAGGACGTTGCCAGAAAGTTGTCATTTGGTCCCT